>NC_135340.1:33193152-33509688 GCF_023851605.1 Tamandua tetradactyla | reverse complement strand
TGACTCTGTTGATAGCTTGGGGCACCCCAGAGTTTACTAGAAATGCATGCTATCAAGTAGTTTTCTTTTATTGGAATATCCATATAACAATTCTCAAATTCTCTGT
Organism: Tamandua tetradactyla; assembly: GCF_023851605.1. NCBI lineage: Eukaryota > Metazoa > Chordata > Mammalia > Pilosa > Myrmecophagidae > Tamandua > Tamandua tetradactyla. Next base: position 33,509,582 of record NC_135340.1, on the reverse strand, counting down.
TAAACTGCAATTTGGGAAATGGGGTTCTTCTGCACAATTCTTTTAGGTTATACTTAACCCAAAAGGAACCTTGATTCTTCTCAGAAGTATCATCCCCTTCCTCACTCTTTACCCTGCATTCTACAAACTTCTCTCATAAAAGTGTTGTCAGAAAAAAAATCCTTTTATCTTTATACATAGGAAATATTGTCTCCTACTGTCCTCTACTATTTACAATTACAATTTTAAGAGATTACTGTACAAGCTTGCTGGGCTACTGAGGGTGGTTTCTTGCTAAGATGAATGACAATGCTCAGATGTGATTGGTGCTGAACAAATCTTTGGAAACTTATTGAATTAAAAAAAAATTGTTCTGGATCCAAGACCTGACACCCAACCCCCCAGAGCAGGTCTCCAAGCACCCAGAAACCATGCCAGGAGTCATGAAGTGGTGACTGGAAGCTCTGCTTGGGCTTCTGTGGGTCCAGGTCTGCTGTGAGGTGGGGTGATCTCAGAAGGGGTCTGGAGAGTGTTCCACAACTGACAGAGGGAGGGCAGGTGGGGAGAGCTCACACAAAGCTCCTAGACTCTTTACTTGTATTTTTTTTCCCTTGAGAGAGATTTTCACAATTTGGAGACAGCATCAGTGATTCTCCAGTGACATCATATGTGTCTGTTATTCTCCTGTTGAGCAGGAGTGAGAGAGGTGAAGGTGGAACAGAGTCCTTCAGCCCTGGCCCCCAGGAGGCAGCAAGCTCTACATTAAGGTGCAATTATTCTAACTCTGTGAACAATGTGCAGTGATTCTGACAGAATCCTGTATGAGGCCTCATCATTTTTTTCTCATGGTTACAGGACAAAGCAGAAGGAAGGTTAAAGTCCACAATTAATTCTAAGGAACTCCGTAGTACCCTACACATCATGACCCCCCAGCTGTAGGACTCAGCCACCTGCTCTGTGCAGTAGAGGCTCAGTGCTCCCAGGTAATCTGCTGCTTGAGCCCAAACTGCAGCTGGGACCTGAAGCCCAACCCCTGCCACGTGGAAGATGCAGTGCTCCCATAGTTGCGTTTGTCCAGCTTTGGGTTTTCTGATTCATGTTTTAGAGCTTTAATCCCTGCTAACATTAAACCCTACAAAAATGTCATTTCACTCTGTTTTGTTACTCCTTTCTTCCCAGAAATGCCTTTGCATGAAGAAAGCTTTAATATGGAATGACTGGAGCAACTGATAAATATGTCAGGACCCATAACAGAGAACATCTAAATTACCTAAAATTGCTGTGTTGAAAAAAACTTGAAAAAAAAAAAACATTCTCATGGGCAAACAGAAACAGAGATGACAGTTTTTTAGTGAACTGCAGATGATTTTGCTTTCTAGGAAGAGGGAACAGTGGGTCCCTAGTGATGAAGATGACAAATGGGCAAACCCGATGAAGTTGGGAGCAGGACGAGCATCTTGGGCGTGTGTCCAACTCTCAGGAGGGCCCCACACTGGATTTATTAATGTTCTTTTGCTGTTGCCTTACCATACTTACTTTTATCTGTAAAATTATGTTTTGTAAGTGAAGCCCAAGGGGAGCACGGAACACATATGTGAGCAGAAGATACATGCTGGGCAGCAGTGCAGGAGACACGAGGTCTGACCCACCCTGTGTGCAGGTGTACACCTGGGCAGTCTGGGGGCTGTGGCTCCCCAAAGGGGTGGAGCAATCTGTGATGGTGAATGATTATGAATTAAGAGCATACACTGTCATGCCCGAGGACCCAGGTTCAATTCTCGGTGCCTGCCCATGTAAAAAAAAAAAGAGCATACAAATGGGCTTAAATTCTTTTTTTATTTTTTAAATTTTAATTATGTATTACCAAATAAAGTATTTCAACACCTCTTAAATTACTGTGTTTTAAAAGTGCATTATTAGAATTCTCCAAAGCATTTAGAAATCCTGGTTTTGAAAATTGCTGTAACATCTAAAATAATATACGCAGATTTAGAAATAAATTAAATGTAAATAAAGTACATTTGATGGAAAAGAACACTATCCTATTATGAAGTATCGAGCCAATTTTCAACATAGAAATTAATCTTAAAATTAATTTTTCTTGTTATTGATGAGACAATGATAGAATGCATAATCAAACATTCTGAATTATATACACATCATGAAACCACTTGCATTTTCTTGTACTCTGCAATTTACTGAAAATGTCAGAAACAACATTTAAAAGCTGTTGTATACGTATATGTTTAAAATTAACTTCAGACTTGCATGAAATGATTTGTAGGAAGAATTAAATCATTTTATAAAAATTGTTTCACTAGAAATAGCCACTCTATGTCCACTTATACTTAGACTTCAAAATAATTTATCAGAGATGTATGCTAACATTATCAAAACTTGTAAGAGTAACAGTTGTATCAGCAGAAATACAATTCTAAACTTAAGAGTCATCAAAAATTTTGTTTGCATTTACCAAAAACATCTGACATTGCTTTCAGCTATAGTGATAGAAAATGTAGTTGCTAAAAGTATAAATTTTTATAATGCAAGAAAGTAATTTACTGAAAACTAAGCCAGAAAAATCTGATGAATAATCAAGGTATGACATTATTAAAGTATTATTAGCTATTTGAAAATTGTAAATTACTTCTGTAACTTCTGTAGTCATTTAAAACCCTATTGTGGGATGCAGAAAAGATGGCAGCATAGTCAGTTGTAGAATTTGGTTCATCCTCCACAGCAGCTAGTAAATAGCTAGAAACCATAGGAACTACTGTTGGTGAAAGATCAGTGACTGGACACACAGTGTACCCCACTCTGGAATGGGTGGAACCACTGAGACCCCATGCAGAACTGTTAGTCTCCCAAGACACAGAGGCTGACACCCCTCCCCCAGCATGGCAGGCTGGTACCCAGAGAGGATAAGAAACAGATTTACTAGTAACAAGAAAACTAGCTCAATCAAGTAGCTCAATCAAGCTTCAATGGAAGAATTAATCAACAGATTCTTACTGCTGAAAACAGGCCCCAAGCACAGGTAAACCTGGAGTAAGAACTAAAGGAACCTAGTGGGGGTGGGGGTGGGGGGAATGATAGAGAAACACAAAACAAAACAAAACAAAAATATTCTATTGTGTTTTATATGTTCAGTTTCTGAACCAGCCAGAATGCGATATACCAGAAATGGGCAGATTTTATAATGGGGATTTATTAACTTGCAAATTGCAGTTCTTAGGGCATGAAAATGTCCAGCTCAAAACATCAACAGGATGATAGCTTCTCCAAAGGAAGGCCACTGGCATCGGGGGTTTTCTGTCAGACAACAAGGCACATGGCCTGCATCTGCTGCTCCTCCACTCCTGGGTTTCCTGGTTGCAGCTCCCGGTTCCAGCAGCCTCCTTTCTGAGTTCTGTGGTCCTCTCTCAGCATCTCTGGGGCTTTTCTCTCTGTGGGCTCTCATTCCAGGTGTTTCTTCTCTCCCTAGACTTTTTCTGTCTTTTATCCTCATAAAGGATTCCAGTAAAGGAGTAAGACCCACTTTGAATTGGTGGGGACACATCTCAGTTGAAGCAACCTAATCCAAAGGTCCCACCACAATAGATCTAAACCCACAGGAATGGATTAAAAGAACACGGCATTTTCTGGGGTATGTAACAGTTCCAAACCAGCACAGTAAGTACTAATTTATTTTTATAAGTTTCACATTTTCTTATCTTTGGTTGCACTTATTTTTTGCCTTTTGAACAATAAGCCTCAAATTTTCACTTTATACTTGGTCCCAAATATATAGCAAGACTTGGATGAGACTCTTGAACCCCCAAGCTAATCTTGGAAGGTTGGAGTAAGAGGCCAGAAAGAAGTCAGGCTGTTTGAGAAAGTGCTTTTTTTGCTTTAAATATTAGTAGCCTCACCTACATTATCCAGGTTCTTTAAGTTACTAAAGTGTTTTCAATCAGAAAGACATGATATCTTATAGATACACAAATTTTAGAAATGGCCCCCAGAAGGGAGCATTGTGCTTCCCTGCAGCTTCCCATCACACTCATGATGATCTTTGCACTCAGTGAATAAAGTCACATTTTATTCCATTTTACTAAGGAGTTAGGCTCTTTTAGATGCATCATTGATGTTATAGGAATATCAAGAACCTGGACAGAAACTCATTCCTACACCCTGTCTCTGCTTCTGAGGGGTCCCATGGCTTGTTAGAAGCAGCCTCAGACTCACTAGATTTTTGACATGTGGATTTGAAAAAGGTCTTGGTGTTCCAAAATGTAGGACAATTTCTCCCCATCTTCACATCTCCCTAAGACATAGAACTTTGCACACTCCAGTTCTCAATAAATATTTTCTCTGTTAAACTGAAAAACAGAATCCTAAGTTGAGAAGAGCCTTTAAAAGTTTTTAATTCTAATTTCCTTTTTTTGTTTGTTTTTTTAAAACTTTTTCTATTGTGAAAGATAACATATACAAAAGCAGTAAGCTTCAAAGTACATTGCAACAAGTAGTTATAGAACAGATTTCAGAGATTGGATATGGTTTACTGTTCCACAATTTTAGATTGTTCCTTCTAGCTGCTCTGAGACACTGGAGACTAACAATATAATAATTCAGTAGTTATACTCATTTGTTGAATACCATCTTTGTTGTTATAACTCCTCCTTCTCATTTGATCTTTCTCCCAGTTTTCATGAGTATTTGAGCTATGGCTAGTCTAACTTTTTCACTTTGGAAGGGAATATTGATAATATAGCATAGGGGGATGAAACTAGTTGATTTTCTTAGAGAAGCTGACCCTACTTGGTTTCAGGACTTTTCTGGCTTACAAATCCATCTGGAGTTTGAAGGTTTCTGGAAAGTAATTTTAGCACACAAAACTTTTGAAGAATCTCAGATAGAACCCTAGCTGTTCTTTAGGATTAATAGGAATGGTTTTGACCTAGATTTGGCAAACCAGTTATTAACAATATCTAGCTAAAACTTGCATAAGAGTAGCCTCCAGAGTAGGCGCTCAACTCTATTTGAACTCTCTCAGCTACTGATGCCTGATTTTCTACACTTCTTTTCCCTTGTTTGGTCAGAGGAAAAGATTTGTTGATCCCACAATGCTAGGGCCTGTCTCATCTATGGAAGTCCATATCTCATGTTGCCAGTGAGACATCTCTGGATGTCACGTTGATGTAGGGTGGAGGTTAATGATTTACTTTCAGAGTTAAGCTTAGAGAGAGAGAGACCACATCTGAGCAACAAAAGAGGTTTTTTGGAAGTAACTCTTAGGCATAATGATAGGTAGGTTTAGAGTCTCCACCACAGAAATAAGCTTCACAAGAGACTTGATCTATTGACTTGGGAGTCCATAATATTTGAGACAGTTTCAGTGAAAGAAGGAAAAGGCAAATTATGCTATGTATTAACATTTCTAACATGTGCTTTGTGGTTGAGTTAAATTTATGTCTTGAATTGTAAAGGAATAAAGCTCCTTAACATCCATATCTAATTATTTGAGTATTCAAAAACATAGTATTTATTTCCATTTATCTACGTCTTATGAATAAAACTCTGCTGTTTTAATGTAATTAAATTTGTTCCTAGCCACTTAATTTTGTTATTTTTATAATTAGAATCTTTCTTTCTGTGGTAGGTGGGAATATTTATAAATATATTTCTTAGCCACCTCACTCAACTCTTAGCAGACTGCAGAAAGGCTTTTGGACTAATGATTAATTTACAGATAGTTTGCTATGAGTCTCCCTGCCACACATCCATGGTTTCACTAAATTAAACATCATCACTCCCTGTTTCTTTAAAAACACGGAAAGTTAGTGTTATTGACAAATGGATGGAAAAATAGAAGTTGCATAAATAATTAATTGCCTAAACCTCTCATCTGGTTGAGGATAGGATCTATTCAAGATCCCTCAAATTATTTTTAAAAGGTAGATGAAATTGGCAATTGGACCAGAAGAATGCCCCCTCATTGCTGGGTTATGAGTGTTAGTTATTGGCTGGCTGGCCTGTTCTCATGGGGAAAGTCCTTAGGTTAAATTAAGTTTTAAACATGTGAAGAAGAAAGGTCATCTTGAGCCCAATATCTCAGCTGGCTTTTATTAGTTCCTCCACTTTATGCATCAGAAGCAAGTCAACTCTTGCCTGATCTGTTTTCTTCATGACAGGCAATGGAATGAGATGGCAGCATGGCTATATATATTTCCAGTTATTCTTAAGAACAAGTTAGAAAAAAGAGAGGATAGTTACTATGCAACTGTTTTATCTTACTTAGGTGACAAATTATCCAATGAAGAAAAAATTGTCTTTGTCAGAATGTGCTGAGTCAGTACACAGCTTGGATCTAGACTCAATCTTTAAATGTTCATCATGTTTGGTGTATCAGTTTCCTATTGGTGCTGCAACAAGGCTACCAATGCTTTGTAGCTTAAGACAACAGAATTTGTTGTTTTGTAGTTTTGGAGGCCACAAGTCTAAACTGATTTTACTGGGACAAAATCAAGTCATCAGTGAAATTGGGCTTCTTTTGGTTCCTCTCAGGAACAATCTGTTCCTCTCTTGTTTCAGTCTTGTGGCTGCTCACTGAGTGCAGTGCTACCATCTCTGTCTCCGTGACCTCACTGCCTTGTCTTCTATTGTTAAATAGCCCTCTTTCTCCATCTTATAAAGATGATGTGAACAGGTGGCTGCACTTATAGCTGTGGAGACCTGGATTTTCATACCCCAGAAAAGTGTGTTCTTTAATCTTAATCCTCCTTGTGGGTATGAACCCATTGTATGTAAGACTTTCTGATGAAGTTAAGGTGCGGTTCATCTGAATCAGGATGGGTCTCAATCTTATTATTAAAGGCCTAATAGAGAAGGCCACAGAGAGAAAGCCATGGGGAATCATCTGAACACAGGAAGTCAACAGAATCCTGAGGAGAAAGAGAACTTGCCATGTACATTGCCTTGTGAAAGAAAAACCAAGGAGTAAGGGTTGCTCTCAGCTAACCCCAAATTGACACAGTCTTTGTGTAGGAAGCATTGCCTTGTGATACCTTGAGTTTGGACTTCTATCCTCAAAACTATGAGCCTATGAATTCCCATTGCATAAACTAACTCATTGAGTGGTATTTGTTTTGACAGCTAGGGAACTGAAATTAGGGCATGCCTGGATAATACAGAGCAATTTCCATTACAGGTTCTTTAACTAAATCACAGTTTTAAAGCCTTTATTTTTTTCTTGGAGCCATATAAAATAACATTCACAGATTAGGATGAGATATTTTTGATCATTTCATCTACCACAGTTGGCCAAGGCTGGTGTTTTCCTTTCTTAGTGGAGAAAATAATATATGTATATATACATGTTAGACAGAATCCAGTCAGGAAAATAGAAACCACATCAATTATTTTTTATTTTCTCAGTATTTAAAAGTATTTATTTTTTAAATTATCAAATAATAAAATTGATTTTACAGAGATATTAACTGTGAAATTTGAATTTTAATTCATTGTAGAAACTTGTGTAGCTATCAAAAAATCATTATACTGAAGAGTTCCATGCCCCCAAAACTCTCTAATGCTTTTCATTTTTAGTCACAAACCCACTTCAAGTCCTTGCAAATCCTAATAAATTATTTTATATTTTTATGTTCTTGAGAATATCATATGAATATCATATGAATGGAACCTTTGGTTACTGGCTTCTTTTACTCAGCATGATGTGTTTGAGATTCACTAAATTTGCTTTGTACATCTAAAGTTCATTTCCTTTTTTTGTTGAGTAATATATATATATGTATATAATTGTATAGATACCACAGGTTCTGTGTTTACCTATTGAAGGCCTTTAGGGTTGTTTCTAATTATTAATGATTATCAACAGAGCTGTTGTAAACATTCTGGTATAAGCTTTTGTATGAACGCAGGCTTTCATTTCATCTAGGGTAAATACCTAGAAGTGAGATTGCGAGATGACATGACAATTGTATGTTTAATTTGAAAAGAAACTGCCTAACTTTTCTAGAGTGTATTGTTATTTTGCATGACTACTGTCCATGTATAAGAGTTCTCCTTGCTTCACTTCTTCACTAGCATATGGTAGTGTCAGTATTTTTTATGTTAGTATTCTAATATATGTGTAATGATAGCTCATCATTGTTTTAATTTGAATTTCCTTATTGGCTAATGGCATCAAACATCTTTCAGGTACTTATTTGCCTTTCGTAAATTTTCTTTGATGAATGGAATGTTCAATTTTTTATCCATAAACAATTTCTACTGTTGAAACTTTTAAAATGAATATATCTTCTCTCTATGTTACACATATTTATTTAATATATATAGTTCTTTATCAGATATGTGATTTATAAATATTTTCTCCTAGATTTGGCTTGTCATTTCATTCTCATAATCTCCATCAGAGGAAAATCTCTTCATTTTGATAAAGTTGATTATCAGTTTGCTATTTTACAAATTGTGGTTTTAGTTTCATATCTAAAAATTCTTGCCTGATCTCAGACAGGAAGATTTCCTTCTATGCGTTCTTCTGAAATTTTTATAATTTTATGTTTCACATTAAATCGTGATCCACTGTGAGTTAATTTTTATGTGAACTATGAAAGGCAGGTCAAAGTTCTTCTTTTAAATTTATTAGTAAGAGAACAAAGTGGAATACCCAGAAATATATAACATCCTGCCACTTAAGTGAGAAGATATTATGAAAAAGACAAGCAACAAAGAATGCAAAGGGAAGTATGGAAATCAGTGGTCCCCATCACCTAGGACAGTGCTACACCAATGGTCTGGGTGGAGGGGTCTATTTCATGAAATTCAATGTTTGCTTCGAGATTTACATCAGCCCTTCACTTCCATGAACTGTTTGCTTCTGACAATTATCTTGGGAAACGCAGTTCAATTTTTCAATCTGTGCTGTTTAAAGGTAATTGACGTCATGTTACTTGGGAAGCATTTATGAAGGATCAATTCCCAGCATTTTGTCTGTTGAACTCTTGGTAAGGAGTACCTGATGAGGTCATTTCCACAAGGGTCAATGACAGCCTTTCCCTGGATTTTTTCCAGACCACCAGGTCACCTAAGGTTTGGTCATATAAAGGCAGATGAGGTGAAAGACCAAGAGAGGCAACCCTTATCTGCTGATGATAGGACTAAGTATCATGGTTTTATTTATCTAGTTCAGTCTGTAAAAGATATGAATAAGTATGGAATGGGAAATTCCAAGTTACATGGGCCCACTGGTGACCAGTTCATAGTAAAACAATCTGTGATTTAAGGAGGGAGAAGAATGGAAGTCCCAATCGCTGAGGGTAAGAATGCATTAGCCACGGGAGTCCAAGGGTGTCTGCTATGATGACTAGCTTCAATTTTAATGTTTCATTTGTTCTGTTCACTTTTCCAGAATTTTTTCTAGCTTTTATAGTATATTTATACTGTGGGCCTTTGTCCTTATGATAAAAGTACACATATATTTGATGTGTACTTTTAATAGGGACGCAGGTTCTCCCTCTGCAGATTAAGAAATCTTGCAAAGTATTTAGAAGTTGTGAGTCTCATAAAAGTCATTCTGGCTACCACTAGATGAATTTATAATAAAAAATTTGACATGTCCAAGAGAGAGACACAGGTGCAGCTATTTGAATTTATTTGGCTTCTGATAAGGGATTGGGTTTTATAAAGTAGACTAGCATAGTGATTGAATAACCACACTTGAATATTTACTTTTTAGTTTTTGTGATAAGCCCTATCAAAAAAAGTTGTCAGGATTTTTAATGTGAATGTCTAAAAGATCTGTACTGAACATGGATACTTATTGGATGACAGAAGCACAATCATCAGATTTCCCTGGATTGAGAAGAACAGTAGAGTTAAATAATATGTGAAGAATAATTTAATAATTTTTCATATTTAGTCAATTAGAAGAAAATATTGGATTTTTTAGTCAGTTTGCAATGTATGTGCTACCATCAGATTTAATGGTAAATTCAGAATAGGCTATGATCAGGGGTATTTGTTGCTTGCCATACAGTTCGACTAATATTCCTAGATCACAAGCCTAACTTTAATGATCATACAAAAAGAAAGGCTTATCACAATCAATGATTCTATAACTTTAGCTGGTCTTTGGAAATTATGGGCTGACTTAGAATATATTCCTGTCATCTTGAGATATGGAATATAGTGGCTTGCTCTGGCTCCTTTAGGATTCCAGTTGTCTTAATGGGGAAACTATTAATTCCAAGTCTTGAAAACCTAATGAACAAACCCTGGTGTCAGATGTGGCCTTTCTTAGTAAGGCTGGGCTGTCAAGACTCCATAGGGAAGTAAAGAGCTTTTTTATATCAGGACTTAGTATCTGAGGGCTCCACTCTAAATTTTCAGCAAAAAGAGGTTAGTTTTTGCTACTGTTTGACCACAACACAGACAACAAAACAAGCACTTGCAGTGAGGATGGAGATTTCTATGTAATTAATTAGAGAAGGTTGCATGGAGCAGATCCCAGGTGTTAGTAGGTTCAAAGGGGTCACAGGGATTAGTATGAATCACAATGAATTTTTTTACAATGTGAATAAATTTCAGTTTAGGTTGAATTTCACCATACACAGGTCTGAAAATACATGATTATTATATCTTAAGTTGGTTCTATAATCCATTGCATGTAGAATTTTTTGCTTTTCCCTGCCCCCTGTTCTGTCATACATGCAATGACTGAACACAGCAGTTGGTCGAATCATCAATCCTCCTTTCAATATAAAATTTCACTTGTTTATTTCCAGATGTGATTGTTATCACATTAAGGGTTGGGTTGGACTACATTCTCAGTCAGTACACAGAGGACTTTGACATGACACACACTAATGGGCTGTACCAGGAAACCCCTGCTTCCTGTTCTGAGGCAGCAGCAGCACAGAGCTCACTATTTCTTTCTTTCCTTGTAAGGTTCACCTCAGTGAAGAGGTGAAGAACCCTGAAATCGATGAAGAAGCCAGTATCAAAGGAAGAGATCTAACATGTCATTCCTCAGTTTGCTGAAGGTGGTCATGGCTTCAGTGTGGCTAGGTAGGGGTGGCTCCAGTGAAAGTGAGCTTCTCTATGACTTAATTTCTGGGGGCACAGGCAGTGGCTTCTGAGAATTTTGGGAAGGACAGGTAACAGAGTGCTAAAACAGTATTGTCTTGTCCTCTACCACTGATATTTTAAACCTTCTGATGCTGTGCTTTTCCTTTCAGGATCCAGTGCTGCCCAGAAGGTGACTCAAACCCAACCAACAATCGTGGTGCAGGAGAAGGAGACTGTGACCCTGAACTGCACATATGATACTGGGGAAAGTAATTATGGTCTCTTTTGGTACAAGCAACCAAGCAGTGGAGAGATGATTTTTCTCATTCGTCAGGACTCTTATAACCAGCAAAATGTGAGAGAAGGCCGCTTCTCATTGAACTTCCAGAAAGCCACCAAATCCATTAGCCTTGTCATCTCAGCTTCACAGTTGGGGGACTCAGCTGTGTATTTCTGTGCAATGAGGGAGCCCACATTGAGAGACCTGCTAGAGAGAGGTGTACAAAAACCCCAGGGCTTTGCTCAAGACACCTGACTGCTTAGGGACCAAAGGGAGATCACCATCACAGACAGGAAGTGGCTAGGGCTGTGGTAGCACAGGCATAGAACTAGAAAAAGAATGCTTATTCTAAGAAAATACTTGTTGACCTCATAGACATAATCCAGAATTACAATTTATTAAAAACATCCTTACCCATGAATCATTGGTTTAAGGTTAGACATCCAGAATTTCTGACTGACAAAAAACACAAAAGCAGCCAAAAGAAGAAATTTACCAGTTGTTGATTCAATTGACCTGGAAGAATTGGTTAAATTCAGGTATAAGAATCAGTAAAAATATGCATGAATTGTTAGCTATTCAGATCTATTGTTTAATAAGTATTCATTTTTCAGTCATTGTTCTAAATAAGGAGGGTCTTGAAATCTCTCTGCATGTTTACTAATTTTTCATATCATGCTGTTTCATAGTCTTTTATGAATTTGTTTGATTCAGTTTTTTGCAGTGAGCTGTAAATGGTTCTGCAGGGACATATGCACACCTCTTTATTTATATGAGAGCTAAACTTACTATGCCACAAGAGAGGTGATTGTTGCTGACACTGGGATGACTCTGTTCTGAAATCTGAGTGTGCATCAGTCCAGAAATAAATGCATAGGGCTGAACAATGTCAAAAAGTCTTTGGAGTTCATTTTACTGTGGAATATACAAGTTGTATTAGTTTGTAAGCTGCCAGAGTGTGACATACCAAAAATTGAATGGCTTTTTTTTTTTTTTTTAGGTGCATGGTCTGGGAATTGAACCACGGTCTCCTGCATGTAAGGTGAGCATTCTACCACTGAACCACCTGTGCACCCCTGGAACATCTTTTACAAAGGGAATTTAATAAGTTAGAAGTTTACAGTTCTAAGGAAGTGAAAGTGTCCAAATTAAGGCACCAACGAGAGGTTACTTTCATTCAAGAAAGGCCGATGGGTCTGGAACAGCTCTGTCAGCTGGGGAGTCACATGGCTGGCAGCTGCTGGTCCCTTGCTCCTGGGCTCCATTGCTTTTAGCCTCTGTTCCTGTGGGGGTGCCTCACTTTGCCTCTCCAGGACTGACCCCACCCATTCCAGGTGGGTCTCGATTAGTTTACTAGAGTCTTTAAGAGGGGAAACATTTTTGAGAAACCTAAGAAACAACAGAACTGACGGAAACTTCATAGTCCAAAGCTGACACAGATGCTGACACTTGGAGAACAGACACATTTGTTTGGAGATGCTTGAAGCACAGCAGACGTTGCCATGACTTGTTAAGCAAGCTAGAAACTGGAGAGCCAAGGGAAGTGAAGAGATGGAAGCCATCCCCAGAGAAGGAAAGTGAGGAACCCCCACAGGAACAGAGGCTGAAAGCAATGGAGCCCTGGGACAAAGGACCAGAAGATGGCAGCCATGTGACTCCCCAGCTGACAGGGGTTTTCCTGACCATCAACCTTCCTTGAATTAAGGTATCTTTCTCTGGATGCCTTAGTTTGGGTATATTTAGAATTACAATTGTTAGAATTGTAAACTTGAAACTTATAAAATTATTCCTTTTAAAAGCTGTTCTAGTTCTGATACATAGCATTCTGGCAGCTTATAAATTAATACACAACACAAAACACTTTTCTGACATCCCAATGGATTATAGAGTGCCCACAACAGAAATAAAGGCTCCTATTAAATGTCCAAGAAAATTGCTGTCTTCTCAGCTGCTGGAATGCCCTGGATTTCTCTGATAGAAAACTACCATGTCAGGGAGAGTCCCAAGAACAAAAGGGCCCTGGAGGATTTGATGTCCTTCAGATTTACCTGAAGAACTACATGAGCTTATAAACCTGCTGTATAAATGAGGTCAGGGATGAGGGCATCTCTCTGAGTTTGGGGAGGAGTAAAGGAAAACTTTCCTCACAGCTCAGGGCCTTGTCCACAAGGGGGTGCAGCTTCCCAACACAAACCATTTCCTGTGTGAATTCTAGGCTCAGATTTAGCCTTTCCCTATGATGTCAACACTTCTGCAAGTTAAGAGTTAAGAATAATATTTTCAAGATAGTCTAAAGATGAACTCTTCTCCATGCTTCTTGACTGTTATATTCTTAATATTTGGTAAGTAAAATGCCACCTAAAATTTGGATTCTTTCTTTTGTAATGTTAATAAGAACTTTAACTAAAATTTTGTCCTGGAGTCTTTAAAGCCCAGGGTGACAGACTTTTAAATCTCCCCTTCCCCTCCAGGAGGAAGCAGTGGAGACTCCATGACCCAGATGGAAGGCCAAATGACCCTCCCAGAAGAGGCTCTCCTGACCGTGAACTGCACTTACACAACCACAGGATATCCTGTTCTTGTCTGGTACGTTCAGTATCCCGGAGAAGGTCCACAGCTCTTCCTGAAAGCTACAAAGCCCAATGAGAAGGGAAGCAACAAAGGTTTTGAAGCCACGTACAATAAGGAGTCCACCTCCTTCCACTTGGAGAAAGCCTCAGTCCAGGAGTCGGACTCGGCTGTGTACTACTGTGCTCTGAGGGACACAGTGAGGGGAGCTGCAGGGGGAGCTGAGCACGAACTCTGAGCACAACAAGGGGCCTGACAGCTGAGCGGGATCCTCCTGCCTTCAGCACAGTCTGGTGTTGCTGGTCCCCAAGGCCTTTGGTTGAAACAAAGATCATACAAGGAGCAGAAGAGCAAGGGAATGTCTCCAAAAACCTCCTCTTCATTAGTGAAATTGAAGAGAGAATGTGACACCTATAATTCCTCAAATAGGGACAAAATAATTTAAAGGTAAAACCTCATGAGCAATGAAGTGGTCTTGGTGCTTCTCCCTGCAGAGCAGTCCAGCCCCCACATCTCCTTCCAGGTCGCCTGGAAGACACATTGCCTTGTCTTGTTATAGTGTTCGAGAGTGAAAGGACCCAAGAATACTGGGTCCTTAATAGAGAAAGGAGGAGGGACAGAATCTTACATGTAACTGAACAGGAGCGAAAAGAGACACTATAGTTCCTTTTTTTTTGTAAATCAGATGGTAGATGCAGGCTGTAGTTAAAAAAAAAAATGCCGAAGAAGTAAAAACAGAATCAAAGAGATGACTCATGTCTACACCGTGAACAGTGCCCACCTCTTTTTCCATTCCTTATTCCTTATCATTTGCATAGCTCACTTGGCTCTGGAACAAGGCTCAAAATGAAGTAGTTTCTCAGTGACAATGGCATCCAATGAGAGGAAATGGTCTTGAGCAGAAAAGGTGTAGACAGGTGACAATTGTTGGGTAAAAACCTGTCTACATTCATCATGACGGTGTAGACAGGTGACAATTGTTGGGTAAAAGCCTACAAATTTCTTTAACTACAGTTTTTTCACTTCTCAGAGAGGGAGGGAAACTATGGTAGTGGGAGAAGGGATTTGGTAAGGGATGTGTGTGTTCTGAAAAAATATCTTTGATTTCATTGCAGATGTATTGATGATATTTGCAAATATCAGGGCAATTTCATATAATTAACATTGATTTATTGACATACTCAGAGGATTTTTGTTGCTTGGGAGAAAGGTTTTGGTCACGGTCGGGTGGGAGCTGTGTGTGCTGTGCTTCTGCAGTGGCTGTGGCAGTGGGAGAGGATGACCATGGCATTGGCTTTGAATGGTCCCTCCTTCTGTCATGTTTCTTATTTCTCTATTGCACTTTCCCCCTGAAAGTTTTCCCTTTTACCTTTTCTCAAGGGTTGCATCTTTAAATTTTAAAAATTAGCTAAGATTGATTAATGAAGTTTCCTATTTTGAGTTCGATATTCTTGATTTAAAGTTGATTATGTTTACTAGATTTGATTTAAATGTAAGTCTATTTTTAAAAATGTCTTTATAAATATTGATACATGTCAAATAGACCTTGAACCCATACAATAAGGTCTAGAATAAAAACTGAGTTAAGTTTTGGCTTAACATGTTAGTTTAAGTATATCTATTTATCTCTGAACATCTATTAAAAATACAGTAAATCGATTAAAAAGGGCATAAACTTATAAGCACAAAAACAATAAGAGATTGCAACAAGTATCTTATACCAGCAAAATTTTAGAAAATGAGGTGTATATGGAGAAATGAAATCCTGTGTAACAGATAAAGACGAAACCTGGGCATCATGTGGGAAGAGCCTGTGAGAAGCATCCCCGTGTGTGCTGAGCCCTGGTGAAGGCTGAGGGATCAGAAGCACCAACACCTGTGAATAACCGGGGAAGATGCTGCTCTGTGTGTGTGTGTGTGTGTGTGTGTGTGTGTGCTGATGGAATTTGGGGAGGAGTGATGAAACTCGGGGAACTGGGTGAGATAATTTCTAAGGAAAGGACCACCCGTACTCCCCGTTCACCTACATAAAAAGCAATGGTCACTGCCCACAGCCACTGGAAACTGGTAGACTTTGATGAGTTAAAGAACCATGCATAAAAAGTCAGAAGGTAAAAAAAAATAATTGGAATGAAATGAAATGGCATGATAATAATATAGGATAAAATAAAGGAGAATAAAGAGTCAATTATATACTCTAGAGAAAACAAAATGCTATTCTAGAAACTGGGCATATTGGTAGTACTCGACTTGGTGCACACAAACTCCCTGCTAAAGAAATTTCACCAAGTTATGCCACTGATATTGGTGAATTTGGCAGAATGCATATTTCCCTTAAGTTTTGCATATTACCAAGGTTTTTATCATTTGCAAATCTGTAAGGCTTTATTATTTTTATAACAATATCTTTAGTTATGCATAAGATGGTTGTTCATTTCATATATTTAAAAGCCATGTAGATTTCTTTTATAAATTACCTTTTCATGTATCTCCTGTTTATTACTGTTCTTAATTTTTAAATATAGATTTTAAGTAACATTCTTTATATTAAGAAAAGTTGTCATATGAATGTCACATTATTATTCATCGTTTGCCTTTGTTTATGGCCTTTTCCTGGCATCCAGGATTTAAAAAATTGTGTGTAGTCAAATTCATCAAAATCTTCTTTTACAGATTCTGGGGTTTGTATCCTACTTAACAATCCATAGCATTCCAAAACAGTAAAAGTGTATCTCATATTTTCTTTTGTATACTTTATTTTGTTTTCGGTTTGGAAATCTTTAATCTGGATTTTTGTGCATATTTTTTGTGTATATGTCTAAGAAGTGAGGTTGAGGTACAAAACTTTTTATTTTTATCAATGTTTTTAACTTTTTATTTGAAATAATTCAAACTTAACAGGAAAGTTACAAAAATAAAATCTAAACAGAGAACTCCAACACACTCCACCCTCCCTCCACCAAATACACCGAATTTAATATTTTTCCCTGTTTGCCACATCCTCTCTCCCTCTCTCATCTATCTATCTATCTATCTATCTATCTATCTATCTATCTATCTATCTATCTATCTATCTATATCTATCTATCTATCTATCTATTTATCTATCTATCTATTTTCATTTTAACTGTTTATTGTATAGTATAACATATATACAAAGCAAATAAATAAAAAAGCTGTAGTTTCCAAAGCACTCTTCAACAAGTAGTTATAGGAGACATCCCGGAGTTTGTCATCAGCTACCACACGATCCTCTCAGATTTTCCCTTCTAGCTACTCCAGAATATAGGAGACTAGAAAGCTTAAATATTGTTTTATCACTACATTTGGCTCTTTTTTCTTTCTTTTTTTTGTGAAAAATAACATATATACAAAAAAGCCATAAATTTCAAAGCACAGCAACACAATTAGTTATAGAAAATATTTTAGAGTTTGAAATGGGTTACAATTCTACAATTTCAGGTTTTTAATTCTAGCTTCTTTAAAATACTGGAGACTAAAAGAGATATGAATTCAATGATTCAGCAACCATATTCATTTGTTAAATCCTCTCTTCTCTGTACAACTTCACCATCACCTTTGAGTTTCCTATCCTTCTCTTTAGGGGTGTTTGGGCTACGGCCATTCTAACTTTTTCATGTTGGAAGGGTCTGCCACTAATATAGGGTAGGGAGATGGAACTATCTGATGTTCTGGAGAGGCTGGGCCCTCTAGGTTTTAGGACTTATCTGGTTAGGGACCCATCTGGAGGTTGTAGGTTTCTGGAAATTTACACTAGCGCTTTGAACCTTGTGGAATCTTATATACTGCCCTAGGTGATCTCTAGGGCTGCCTGGAATGGTCCTGGTTGGGGTTTGGCAGGTTACTGATAGGCAGCAATGTCTAACTGAAGCTTGCATTAAGAGCAACCTCCAGAGTAGCATCTTGACCCTATTTGAATTCTCACTGCCACTGATATTTTATTATACTACTTTCCTCCTTTTGGTCAGGATGGTACTGTTGATCCCATGGTTCATCCCTGGGAGTCATCTCCCATGTTACCAGGGAGACTTTCACCCCTGGATGTCATGTCCCATGTAGGGGGGAGGACAATGATTTCACTTGCAGAGTTGGGCTTAGAGAAAGTGAGGCCACATTTGAGCAACAAAAGAGGTCCTCCAGAAGTAACTTTTAGGCAAACCTATAGGTAGGTTAGCTTCTCTCATACCTTCATAAGCTTCACAAGAGTAAGCCTCAAAATCAAGGGCATAACCTATTGATTTGGGTGTCCCTAAAGTTTGACACAGTATCATGGGATTCTTGATGGTAAAGTTTAATAGTTCCAGATTTTACTCCCATCCCCCAAACTAATGACTTTTTTATTATCTGCTTAATATGCTCCATGATGCATTCAGGCATTACACTGGGCTATACAGGATTAAAGGACCTCTTTCTTATTCTAGGCTCCCTGTGTTTCCGTTGTTCAATGAGCTATACAGATAGGTTGAGTTAGATTATGTGCTACAGAAAAATTTCAGTTCCAGATGAAATAAACTGTTCTTCCTTTGGTTTCAAAGAGTATGTGTGGTTCTAAAATATAGATGTCTTCCTTACCCCTGTGTTCTGAATTATTTTAACCCTAGCTTCATTCATGTCTCTAAATATCAGATTGTATACAGCCTCTCAAAATCCAAAAATAATAATTGCACTCTGGGCTAAATGTATCTGCTATAAAAGCTTACAGTCAAGGCCCCTGTTTTCTTGTAAGCATTTCCTAAAGAAAACCATACCACTGTTGTTCTTTTGTTTCTGACTTATTTTGCTTCACAAAGTGTCCTGCATGTTTATTAACATCGTTGCTTGCCTCATGACTTTGTTTGTTTTTTTGTAGTAGCACAACATTTGTTCCTAAGTACACAGCATCGTTTGCCAATCTACTTTTCAGCCAGCACATCCTTCAGCCACCTGCATTCATTAGGGAACATGTATAGGGCCCAAAGTCCACAGTCCATCAACACTCAATTTTAGATTGTTTCACTGTTCCCAAGAGAAAGAAAACCAGTAAACACACCCTTGCTGTGCTGGTTTGAAAGGAATTATGCCCCCTAAGAAAAGCCATGTTTTAATATAAATCCCATTTCATAAAGGTAGAATAATTTCTGTTCAATACTGTATGTTTGAAACTGTAATGAGATTATCTCCCTGGATGATGTGATTTAGTCAAGAGTGGTTGTTAAACTGGATTAGGGGATGACATGTCTCCACCCATTTGAGTGGGTCTTGATTAGTTTCTGAAGTCCTATAAAAGAGGAAACATTTTGGAGAGAGAGACTCAGAGAGAGAGCAGAGAATGCTGCAGCACCACGAAGCAGAGAGTCCACCAGCCAGCAACATTTGGAGATGAAGAAAGAAAATGCCTCCCGGGGAGCTTCATGAAACAGGAAGTCAGGAGACCAAGCTAGCAGATGACACCGTATTTACCATGTGCCCTTCCAGCAGAGAGAGAAGCCCTGACTGTGTTCGCCATGTGCCTTCTCACTTGAGAGAGAGACCCTGAACTTCATCGGCCTTCTTGAACGAAGGTATCTTTCCCTGGATGCCTTTGATTGAACATTTCTATAGACTTGTTTTAATTGGGACATTTTCTTGGCCTTAGATCTGTAAACTTGCAACTCATTAAATTCTCCCTTTTAAAAGCCATTCCATTTCTGGTATATTGCATTCCAGCAGCTAGCAAACTAGAACACTTGCCAAATAGGAAATTTAAACCTCCTCTTAACCCTTGGCCCTTCCCCCATTATTACCTCTGCTGTTGCTGTGGTAGTGCTGATGGTTTCCTTTTAAACATAGCCCATAACATGCAATAGTAGTTTTCCCCTGTACCCTGCACTTAAACATCTCTGTGCACAAATCATAATTTTGAAGTAGTTCTTGCAAGAACTAATTCATATTTCTAGTGATAATCAGTGGGACATGTAGTTCAATACAACCCTTTTCAATTTTGTTCATCTTCAATATGGCAAAATTACTTATAGACCCACTAGAAAACCGCCTTCAGTTCTATCTATTCCCTTACATTGGAGTTCAACCTCATTAACTAACCATTCACCCATCTCTAGCTTCTATGTATCTTTAAGTTGCCTATATTCTGTATTATTAGCTTCTGATTTTACCTTTACCATGGTCATAAAAGTGGAATCATACAGTATCTATCTTTTTGTGTCTGGCTTATTTCACTCAGCATTATGTCCTCAAGGCTCATCCATCTCGTCATATGTTTCAGGATGTCATTTTGTCTTACTGCTGCATAATATTCCATCATATGTATATACCTCATTTTTTGATCCACTCATCTGTTTCTGATATTAGTTTAGCTAGTCATGCTTTCTTTTGGTTACAACTTGTGTGGAAAATCTTTTTTCATCCTTTTACTTCAGTCTACTTGCATTCTTGTGTCTAACATCAGTCTCCTGTAAGTAACATATCACTGGATTATATTTCTTAATCCATTCTGCCAATCTGTATCTCTTAATTGGCAAGTTTAGTTCATTAATGTTCAAAATTATTAGTGAAGAGGCATTTCTTGAATCCACCATCTAATCTTTTTATTTTATTTGTCAGAAAGATACATTCTTTTCCCTCTTTCTCTTTTTATCCTTTAAGTTACCCGTACTGGTACTCTTCAATTCTGTGCCCTCCTCCAGACTTCCCCCTCCTCTTTTTTTTTTACAACTGACAGAACTCCCTTTAGTATTTCTTGTGGGCCAGTCTCTCACTGACAAATTCTTTCAGAATTTATTTGTCTATGAATATTTTCATCTCTCCTCAGTTTTGAAAGACAATTTGACTTGGTAATGAATAATAGGCTGGAAGTTTTTCTCTGTAGGATCTTTAACATATCATACCTGTGCCTTCTTGTCTCTGTAGTGCCAGATGAATAGTCTGAACTCAGTCTTATGTGGTTTCCCCTGTGTGTGGTAGATTATTTTTCTCTTGCTGCATTCAGAATTTTCTGCTTTTCTTCAACATTTGACATATTGATTGGTATGTGTCTTGAGGACAGACTATTTAGATTTATTCTGTTTGAAGTTTGTTGGGCTTCTTTGACTTGTATATTTATGCCCTTTATAAGGGTTGGGAAGTTTTCCTCCACTATATCCTCAACTACTCTCCCTAGCCCTTTATCCTCTCTTCTCCTTCTGGGACACCAATGACTCTTCTATTTGTGTACTCTGCTTTGCCTATAATTTCCCTGAGATCCAACTCAGATTTATCCATCTTTTTTACTATTTGCTGTTTTGAGTGTTTGAAATCAGTTATCCTGTCCTCTAGATCACTTATTCTTTCTTCTATCTCTTTAAAGCTGCTGCTGTGTGCTTCTAGTATGTTTCTTATTTGATCAACAAAGTCTTTAATATCTGCTATTTTTCTATTTGTTCTTTCAAATTCATCTATTCTCTTCTAGTGTCTCGAGCTCCTTTATTTCATCAGCCATTCTAGTTATTTTACTAAGTAGAGTTATATGAACATCTTTGATTAGATGTTCCAATGTCTGTGTCTCCTCTGCTGTTTCAATTTGGTCATTAGTCTGGGTTGTATCTGTCTGCATTGTGATAGCTTAGTGATCTTCTGTTGTTTTCATTGCATGTAAATATCTTGATCAATTTATTTTGAGAGTTGATTTCCTTCAACAGCCTAAAGCCTTGTGTTTGTGGGTGGGTGTGTAGCAGGATGCAGGGTACAGTAGGAGAACAACAGTGTGGTGATGCAGTGCAGTGCAGGTATAGGCACAGGTTGGGGTGTTATACTAGTGCTTGTGAATGTGGGTGCCCAGTGAGCAGGTAGGATGCAGCTGTGCAGGTGCACAGGCCTGGGAGGTGCAACCACGGTGTACACTGGTCTAGGGTATGGGGCATTCAAAGAGTTATAGCAGTGGGTTGGCATTATGTGTTCATGGGCTGGGGGCAGATATGACCTGGCTGTGCAGGTACATTGTAAACAAGTTGTTGTAAACAAGTACATTGTAAACAAGTTGTTTTAGAATGGAGTTCAGAGTTTGATATGGATTACAGCTCCACAATTTCAGGTTTTTCCTTCTAGCTGCTTGGAGACACTGGAGACTAAAAGAAATATTAATATAGTGATTCAGCTGTCATACAGATTTGTTAAATCCTATCTTCTCTGTTAACTCCTCCTTCTCCTCTGATCCTTCTCCCAATCTTTAGGGGTATTTGTGCTATGCCCATTTTAACTTTTTCATGTTGGAAAAGGGTATCAATAATATGGGATAAGGGAATGGAACTTGTTGATGTTCTTGGAGGGGCTGGCCCCTTTGGGTTTTAGGACTTATCTGGCCTACGAACCATCTGGAGGTTGTACATTTCTGGAAAGTAATCTTAATGTTTGAAACTTTTGTAGGATCTCAGATATAGCCTGTTCTAGTTTGTTAGCTGCCAGTCTCCCCGGCAACATGGGACATGACTCCCAAGGATGAGCCTGGCCCTGGCACCATGGAATCGACAAGGCCTTCCTGACTGTATTAGTTAGGGTTCTCTAGAGAAACAGAAGCAACAGGGAGCACTTGCAAATACAAAATTTATGAAAATGTCTCATGTGACCGTAGGAACGCAGAGTCCAAAATCCACAGGGCAGGCTGCGAAGCCGATGACTCTGATGGATGGCCTGGATGAACTCCACAGGAGAGGCTCACCAGCCAAAGCAGGAATGGAACCTGTCTGCTCTGAGTCCTCCTTAAAAGGCTTCCCATGATTACATTTAGCATCACTAATTGCAGAAGACACTCCCCTTTGGCTGATAACAAATGGAATCAGCTGTGGATGTAGCTGATGTGATCATGACCTAATCCTATGAAATGTCCTCATTGCAACAGACAGGCCAGAGCTTGCCCAATCAGATAAACAGGTACCACAACTTGGTCAAGTTGACACCTGTCCCTAACCATGACACTGACCAAAATGGGGAAAAGAAATGTAACTAAAATGTGTGTAAATCCTCATCATAAAAGGAAGGCAATTGAGACGCAATCTAAATTACAATCAATAGATAACAATAATATTTCGTATATAAAGTGACTTTTAATACCGTTTAACCATAATTGAGTTTTACACCAAGGGTTTATATTTCTTCATAATTTTTCTTTAATTTAAATAATTTTTTTTACAAAAAGAAACCAACAGAAGGTATCTGTCTGTGTAGAAAATTTCCAGGTCTTCATCTCTTCTTTCTTGGTTCTTTGCATACAAAGATCTTACTTAAAGTGTTCTGTTCTTCATTTTCTCTCTTGTTTGTTTCCCATGTCCCTTATTTGATCCTTTCTTTTCAGGACTCCTGAAGCACTTGATGTGAGCTGTCTTGGCCTGGAAGCTGGGTTTATCATTGTAGCTCTCATAGCTATGATGTAGAGTCTTTCTTTTTGCCACCAAAACCAAACTTTTGGTTCTCATAGTGTCATTTGACATGGGGACCCTTCTTTATTTGCTGGCTCTTGGCTCCTTCCTTCTTGCCCCATGTAACAGGTTTTTGATCTCCTTCAAAGAAGCTCCACTATCAGAGAAGCCTTCAGACATTTCTTAGCAGCATTCATACTCATGCTTTCTCCTGCTGCCTCTTCTGAAGAACCTGTTTGTACTTTCTTTCCATATTTCCTAAGTGCCTGCAGTTGCTTCATCTTTTCCGACTTCTCCATGGCAGCCTGTTTAGTTTGCAGCTTCTGCTGAATATTCTGTATCTGCTGATCAGACCTGGCCATCTCTGCAAAATAATCAGTGGGTCACTTGGTAAGAAGTTTGAACTGATAAAGGCAGGGTAACACTGCAAGCACTGCA
Organism: Tamandua tetradactyla; assembly: GCF_023851605.1. Taxonomy (NCBI): domain Eukaryota; kingdom Metazoa; phylum Chordata; class Mammalia; order Pilosa; family Myrmecophagidae; genus Tamandua; species Tamandua tetradactyla. The sequence continues at coordinate 33,485,864 of NC_135340.1, read as the reverse complement.
GCCTGGGCCTGGTGGTAGAACATCATCCCCTGCTGAAAATCATCTTCTGGGCCAACACCTTTGTGATCCTTGTTCTGTGGTGTTGACTGAGGTCCACTACCTTCCGGTACTGACCCAGGATCTCATCAAGTCTCTCAACCCACTCCAGATCCCTCTTGAATTCAGCCAAACACTGCTTCAAGCCATCACATCATTGCTGGTCCTCTTTGGCTCCTGTAGCATGACACTGAGGCCTGGCTTCAGGAGCCCTCGGGTAAAAGCATCCTGCAAATCTCTGTCTATGGCAAGAGAATCTTTGGAATCTGAATCCGAACCCAAGATGAGGGAGTGACCATCTGGCAGCACACACGCTCGAACACGTGGCTGCACATGGGCATCATCAGCACCGTGCGGACAACTCAAAGTTGTCCTTCTCAATTGACTTTTTACCTGAATTAAATTGTATCCATTCTGACTCTAGGCCGGAACTTTGAAGGGAGACTAATTGCAAGTCATGGCAATACCTTTCCAACCCTAAGGTATACCAGAAGTGAAATGATTCCAGGGTACTGGGAAATTTCTAAGAATCAACACTAAGTCAGACTGCCTGGGCTCTCATTGCAGGCCACCACTTACCAACAGTGTGACCTTGCACAAATTGCTACAACTCTATTCTTCAATTTTCTCATCAATAAGTTTGGAATTATTAACAATATTTACTTTATAGAGGTTGTTGTGAGGGTCAAATAAAATGATGGATGTATGAGTTTTTTCTTTTCTTTTATCTTTTTTGTTTCTTTTTCTATAGTGATACAAATATTCTGGGAATGATCATGTTGATAAATACATGGCCATGGGATTATGTTGTGAGCCATCGTTTGTGTGTTGTGGATGGACTGCGTGTTTGTGAAGACGTCTCAATGGAAATAAAGGAAAAAAAAATCCAGAGACAAACTAAATAATAATAAATTTAAATTTAAAAAAAAATCTCATGGCAAAACTTGATACAAAGTTAAAAGTCAGCTGAAACCTGGGAGAAAATATTTATAACATATATCACAGACAAAGGCCCCTAAAAAGGGCTCCTAAAACTTAAGGGGCAAAATACCAAAACGCTACTGAAAAATTAGAAAAAAGACATGAACAGAGCGATAACACACACACACACACACACACACACACACACACAGATAGACCTCAAATATATGAAAAAATGTGCCAATATAAATGATTAGAGAAATGCAAATTAAAACAATACTGAGATAACATTCCTTTCCTGAAAAAAAAAAAACGATGGATGTAAAGTCCTTAGAAAAAATGGTACATGTTAAGGGTGAAGCAAATGAATATTAGCAAATACTAATGTTATCCTGAGGTTTTGCATGATCTGGAACTCTTGTGGTTTTTCCCAGCATGCAATAAAGTTAACAAAAGAGTTCAATAAAGCAGAGCTTGGAACTCCTTTAAAGTTTCTTCAGAATCAGCCAGTGCACTCTTCACCTGGAGCACATTCTAGGAGCACGATGATTCTTCCCCAGCAGAGGGCAGTGCCATTCTGTTCTCACACTCCCCTACTTGTTTTGAGATCAGCACATGTGTGCAGAAAGCAAAAGATTGAGCTTGCCTCTGATTGGTGAGGTAAGAAAACTGAATATCATTCAGGAGGGTGCAGCTGAAGGTGCAAGGACTAGATATAAACCCAGTTAAGAGAACTGACTCTTGGAATGTGACTCCATTTCAGGTCCCAGGACTGAGTCTTCTACAAGCACAATTAGGAAGAAGAATGGAGAAACTCCTGGGAGTGTTGTTGGTGATTTTATGGCTTCAACCAGCCAGTGAGTTGGGGCTATTGGTGATGGAAACAGGGAGACCAAATTTCAGAGCCTCCAAGACTGAGGGGTAAAGCATTCTTGTTAGTCTGGAAATGTATAGAAGATTAGGGAAGGGTATGCAAACACGAGAGAGCAGAAATTCAACAACTGACTGCTGGTCTCTGTCCTTTTGTTTCTGCCTAGGTGTGAACAGCCAAGTAGAACAGAATCCTCAGGACATGATCATCCAGGAGGGTGAAAATGCCACCATGAACTGCAGTTACAAAATTACTATAAACTACTTACAGTGGTATAGACAAGATTCGGGTAGAGGCCTTTCCTCACTGATTTTAATACGTTCTAATGAGAGGCAGAAACATAGTGGAAGACTGAGGGCCACGCTGGATCCCTCCACCAAACTCAGTTCCCTGGTCATCACGGCTTCCCAGACTGCAGACGCCGCTGCTTACTTCTGTGCTGTGGATGCACAGTGTTCACCAGGCACCTGCAGCTCCTACCCAAACCCTGCTGAGATACTTCTAAGAAGTCCTGGTTGTGGGTAGAGGGAGTGGTTATGTGCTCCAATGAAGAAGAGTCTATCAACAGCTGAAAATATGAAAGGGACACGCTCTCAACCCTGTGATTTTGAAAGTGTCCTTGAATGAGGCATAGGACACCAGGTTTGGAGTAGAAAAAAGAAATGTCAGGTTCACTTCTTCCAGTACTGAGTATATGACCTTAGGCAACTTTTGATTTCCTCTCCTGAAATGAAGGATTTGGATTGATGAGTTGAAAATATCCTTAAAGCTTTAATTTTCTCAAATTAAAAAAAAGAAAGTGCTGAACATTGGCTAAGGATGAGGATGGAGTGCCTAGTTTTAGAAGGTCTCCTTTATCCCATATGCAGCCTGCTTTAGATGCAGGTGGGTTTTGAGATTCATGAGATTATTTTACATTCCTCTATATCTGTACAGGAAACAGTAAATTCATCAAGTATTGGAATTAGATGAGGCCTTAGAACTCTTTCAACCTCACTTTTTATTTTACAGCTGAGGGTGTGAAGTCACTGTGCTGTGGAAAGACCCTAAACTCTAGAGAACAGAGATGTGGCTCTCAGTCTATACGCTTGTTTTGTTATTTTATTTGTCCATTCCACAGTGCATTTGAGCCAATAAAAATACATACAGACTACAGAATAAAATGCATTGATGAGGAAATTCTGATAAATGAAAAAGAAAATTTGGAGGGAAATACAGGGATGTATAATATTGACTCTCAGAAATCTACTACTGTATTAGCTTGAGGAATGACCAAATGTAAGGTAAAGTTTGGTTCTGAAGTTCCTAATCATCAGGACCAATGAAAGCATCTATTTTCTGCCATTATTGGATAAAAATCATATTGTTAGAAGCCTAGAATTCCTGTTAATGACATGCAAAGATTTACATAGAGAACCTTGTGCTGAGTATGGTAATGATGCATGATATTTAGGTATTGTCAGCATCTAGGGCCCTTCAAAAGTATACTCTTCATTTAATTCTACCTCAAGAATTGAATAAGGAAAAATTGAAAAATGTTCACAAAAACATCTCTGGCAATGTAATGGAGAATACAAAAAATGGGGAAATCTTAATATTAAAGAATTTATGGATGGTTAAATGCAATGTGCTATAAAATATGAGAGACTTATTTCACAAAATCTCAGGATTTGAGATGATGTTTGCAATGAAATGAGAAAATGCACTCAACACACTGATGAGCAAATAAAGATCATTACACAGTTTATAGTATTACTGTGGAGAGAGTTCCTGCAAAGGTGTGTAGCAGGAACACGGGCAAAGGGCACAAGAGAAAGTTTCATGGTGTAAAGAGCTCAGAAATGACAAATAATCCCCTTGTCACTTGCACAGCACAGAGGGTCCAAAGAGCAGGGGAAGAAGCCCCATCTTGTCTAGTCTCCAGGGAGGCCCAAACGCCTCCAACTGAAGGTCAGGAGATGCCTCTCTGTAAGCCCCACTATGTGTTGGAGAAGAGAGACAAATCCATACTGTGCAAATGTGGTTTTTCTGCACCTCAGGAGGAGGGAGCCCTGCCACTAAGAATTCCTGTTCTGATGAGCATCTGGGGCTGCCTGTCCCTGGTTTCCAGGTTTAAGATCTGGCTGGGCCTGTCCGTTAGACTCCACATCTCCCCGGGTTGTGAATGGCACATGATAGAAAAGGAGGTGGAGGCAGCAGAAGGCCAGAAGATGGCTGCTTAGTGTGCTTTTGGCTTCTCTAGAGAATGACATGGGTGTAGGTGAGGGCTGGGTGTTGGCCACTTAACAGGTGTCTTTGATTTCGTGAAGAATTACCCAATTACGCATTTATGAAAAGTTAGAATTCTTAAAGTGGTTTTCTTTAGTTTAAGGATTTATGAATGAAATTATTCAAATTATATCTCTGTACACAAATTTTAATATTCAGCATGTGTTAGGGGCAAAATCAGAAAAGAGTATTTTTTAAAAAGAATTCTGTCCATACTCTGATCATCTGACCAACAAATGTATGATCATTTAATCTTTCTTGCATGCACATTGCTTCATTAGAAATAGATTTTAAGTAACTTGAAGGCAAATTTATCACACTATTTTCTTATTATTCAATATTGGCTAGTACAGTTAAAGGCCCATGATAAGTGCTCACTTAATGTATATGGATTGAGCAAACTTCATGCTAGGAGATCATTTAACTGGTCTTACCTTTCCATCAAGGTTTTATCTTCTACTGAAACTTAATGGGCCCTGAATGCAATGAAGTTTGTCTGTGGTTTTTGATGATAGTAAAGTGCTTGAATTATATATTAATATACTCTGTTGGGCAGCAATGAGGATTCATTGCATTACATTGCTTCTCCTGCTCAGAGGAAAAAGTCATTTCCATTTCTTATTTAGAGAAGATGAACTATGATAAAACTAATGTTTGTTTCAATATTGGCTGGACATCATGCATACCATCCTTTTGTGTCCTCTCAGAACATTTAGCAGTGCCGTGAACCTGTATTAAGCTGACCTATGACATTTGTGGATGATGTCACTTATGACAGTTATTCTTTGTCCCCCAAGGAATTGGTGTGAGAAGAAAGCTCTTTGACAAGAGGTCCAAATCAAGGAAGACTCTGCTCAAGCAAGAGCCAGACCCTCGAATTTATTTTCTGCTAGCTATTTTTTAGATAAAAAAGAGGCCATCTGGGAAGCAGGTTATCCTTTGCTTATGAGGGGAGGTTAAAGATTACCTTGAGAAAGTATCATGAATTTAAGAACACGACAGGAGTCTCCTCAAGTGCAGGGGGAGATGTTCCAGAACAGTGAAGGTCACAAATAAGCAAAGCAGACAAACATTTAGAGCTGTTTTCAGCTCTTATGCTGTTTTCAGCATGAAGTCATCGTGCAGACAATGCAGTGGTTTTCCCATGCTTGAGGACATGTGAACAAAGGGCAAGCTTACAAATATTTTAACCATTCCCTTCCCACAGTGTTACCCTGACAGTGGGAGGTCATGAGCTGTATGATAGTTTTAGTTGTTACTAACAGTATCATATGTTATGGGAGAGCCAAAACCTGTCCCTTTAAATAATCCATTGATTCCAGGTCAGTATATTTGCTCTTTAAATATGATGAAGATTCATGTTTAGCAGGATAACTGGTCATTTCTGAAATATTCTGAATGATTTTACTAGAGACCCAACCTAGTTCTTAAGAGTCAATTCTCATTTATCACACCGTGAGGTGGTTTAATCTCACATTAACTGAATATTCTTATCTTGACACTCTGTGCTGTAGCCACTGTCATCTCCTTTTTCATTTTTGACAATGCTGAGTCACTCTCCACATTCATATCTGCTGATTCTTCTGTCTAGAACCCTTCCTCTCCCAACTTGTTCATTCTCATACTTCAGGTCTCAGCTCAAATACTATGAGCTGGAAGAGAGGCAATCATCAGCAATCTGGTTGGATGGTTGTGTATCATCAAAAGACCAGTCAAAAACCTGATACCTTCTTTCTCCACAAGACCAATACCCTAAGTTGCTTCACATGCTTTTACTGTTATGGAAACTTCATTCTGTCTAGAATTGCTCTATACATTTCTAAATTGCTCTATACATTTCTCTAAGGTTGCATTGATTGGATTATGTGTAGCAAAAAAAAGAGATTGTGTCACTGAACTGACCCACACTTGAGGGAGTCGATATGCACCAAGGCCTTCTCAATGACATTTAATATTCCATTTTAATGTATCTAGTGGCTTTTTTGGCTACATTTGTCTTTTGGGGGGTGGTTGTTCTAGGGATTACCCTGTTCATGGCTATGTATTGAGTCTAATGAGATTTAATATTGTATCATTCATGAAAATGTAAAAATCATGCACAAAATGTCTCTTCACCCACCAACACTGAACTTTATAAATGTCATAGCTCATATATATTGCATATCCATACATTGAGAACCCCTCCATATAACATTATTTTTGTTTTGAACAGTTGTCTGTATTTTATGAAACTTAAGAGGAAGAAAAGAAGACTTGTATATTCACTAGTTATTTATCATTTCTGGAGCTCTTTCTTAATTCCTGAAGATTCAAGTTTTCCTTTTCTCCCAAATAATGTGTCTAAAACGACTTATTTTCCTTAAACTTTGGAAAATGTTCTAAAATCCCTCAGATTTCTGAATTCTGAAACATATCTAGAGTTAAGGCCTAGTGCAACTTTTGAAAAAAACTATGTCTTTGCAGTACCTACAACTCAGCTGAATTGTTCACAAATTTTTCTATTTTCAGAATTTCTGAATTTTAGGGTTTTGTGATGGGCTACACATTGTGGCATTCTAGAATGCCTGCAGAAACTCTTTAACTTTTCCTACTATCAATATATATCTTAGACTTCTGTGAACATACTAAAAGGAGAGAATTCTGTTTCCAGTTTTACTCTTATTTGATTTTGTGGTGTTGCATGTACCACCACAAAGGACTGGAGAATCCTTTACATTCTTCCATTGTGGAGCAGACAGCTCTATTCCAAGGAATCAGGCAATCCTGTGTCCTTTGCTTTTTCCCCATGGATTTTGCAACTGAAAGGAGTGAAAATAAATACCAGCCTGAAGAACAGCAATAATTGTTCCTTGTCACTTATTTTAATGACATTTTTCATTTCTTGAATTTAACTTTCAGCATCAGCCCTTCTACTTCTGTCTCCTGGAAGTATGTGTGAATCTCCCATCTCTGAATGGTCCTTATTCTTTTCACTGTAATGAATTTTGGTTTACTCCACTTTATACTTCTATTCTTTCAGTTAGGATGAAATTTGGAAGATATGGGCAAAACCTTCCCATCCAGAGTTGCACCATATTATTGGGAAAAATAGCACTGCTTATTTTACAGCCTTTGTATGTTTCCTGTGTGGATGTACAAGCACCAGCCAAGGGAGTACCTCAAGCATCATCCCCGCCCCGTACCCCCAAGGCAACATGGAAAAATCCGAAGCTCAACACGAAGCAATTGGCATGATCCCCAGAGTCCCATGGACAAGGACACCAAGTCTGATATACATTTACATTTCAAACAAATTTTTAGTCTCTATTTTCACAAAACATTCCATTTCTCATGGACAGGTAATATGTGCTGTTATAGTTTTGGAAAGGAAGAAACATGTTGCGTGGAAGGTTTGATATAATAGCAAAATAGAAAGAACACAAATGAGCTCTTTGGGGATTCCTGATCTTTGGTTCTACGCTGGCCTCCAGAGGGCGCTGTTGCACAAACTAGAGATCTTGTTCCTGTAGAAGATGCCCGTGTTCCCTAACCCTCTCCTCCCTGCATCTGTCTGCAGAACCCTCACCTAGTTCAATGCAGTGACAGGAATCAGAGTGCAGAAAACATCCAGGCTCAGCTCAGCATTTTTCTGCCTTCTCAGGGAAGAGAGTCCAGAAAGGTGCCTGTGTTTTCCACTATTCACCCATGCTCCTGCTGCTCATCCCAGTCTTTCAGATGGTTCTTGCCCTGAGTAAGTAAAGACCCATTCTGGTCCTTGGTCCACAGACCCTGATGAGCACCCCCTTTTCCCAATGGAGTCTGCGTTGCCTTTCCTGATATAACACTTTTTTTCTATTTTTTTTTTTGCAGGAGATGCCAGAGCTCAATCAGTGACCCAGGCTCAAGTCCATGTGTCTGTCCCTGAAGGAACCTCTCTAGAGCTGAGATGCAACTATTCCTATTATTCAACTCCTTCTCTCTACTGGTATGTCCAATATCCCAGCCAAGGTCTCCAGCTTCTCCTGAAGTATTTATCAGGGGACAACAAGGTTAAAGGCATTAAAGGTTTTGAGGCTGAATTTCAGAAGAGTGAATCTTCCTTCAACCTGAAGAAGCACATGGTCCATTGGAGTGACTCGGCTGTGTACTTCTGTGCACTGAGTGACACAGTGTCTGGAACTGCAGGGGGAGCTGAGCACAAACCACTGTCATGGTGGGTTTGTCAGAGACTCAAGTGCTCTGCCTGTGCTATGTTTTAAGGTCTCCTATGATGAGAAATAGACCAAAGAGGGCAATACCTGAGAAATTGTTTCAGAAGTTTTTTTTTTTTTTGCCCTTTGTAGAAACTACAGAACTCTAAGTAGTTAATATTCTAGAATGATGGAGGCAACTGTCCTCTTCTCATGTAATAATCAAGTGCTCAAGGGCTTTCCATAATATTCACTGCTGTAAGGCGTGCTATCTGAGTTGAGATGTTGTAGGAGAAGCTGTGTTTTCATGCATGATTTTTTGTTTTAAATAACCCAGAAAATGAAAGATGATGTGTCCTTTTCTTTCCCTCTCAATTTGCCTCCCTCTCTTCTTGGTCATTAATGGATGATTATCTCGGGAATGTTTTCCCTCCTTTTCACTATGCTAGTCACAATGTGCCACAATATTTTGTCTTAGTCCTAAATATCTCCATTTAGGGGGAAGGGTGATGTGATATTAGTCAATAGTGGGAGATTGATTGGAATTGTAGAATGTAGAAAACTGTCACGGTCATGTTGGTTTGGGCATTGTTTTAAAATAGTGCCAAAGTACAATGAAGATTTAGAATTTATCAGTGTTTCTCCAAAGACTTTTTCCAGTTTAAAAGTAGCTTCATATTACTTTGATAACTTAAGTTTGGCAAACCTACACTGGAAATTTGTGAGAATAATCTCTGTTAGTTATTCTTTCCATTTATTGACATTTACCCTGTTCTTGTATGATTTCACTGTTGGAATATTACAGATTAATTCTTAGACTGTCACAATCATGTAGTAAGTTTAGTAACACCAGGCTGTGGAAGAAATATTGATAAGAATTGCAGTGGGGGGGTCACTACACCAAGTATAAATATGTGACTTTCTTCTGGCTAGGATGAAAGAACTTTATATATAAGAAGCTTTATAGTTCTTATATGCTTAAAGCTTTCAAGGCTGACCAATACTCCCCAGAAGGAGGAGAAGAAGGAGGGAACTTTCTAGCTGCTAATTGGCTGAGTGTAAGAGAGTGGTTGCTTAGGACTCTGCAAAATATAATGAGAATAAGTAGATTATGGTCAATGGTTCATCTTGGTCAAATGACATGCTGGGAAATTATCAGTGTTTATTATGTCATGATGGTGATTATATGTGACTAATGTTTTTGAGTGATTAGTAGAAGAGTGTAAGAGGAATAAATGGGATGTTAGACATTAAATAATGAATGAGACATTTTTGCTCATTTATTGCTTTCCTTTCTCCTCCCTTCCTTTCTACTGTTGGCCGTACATTCTTCTGTCTCTGATAGGTGATCATCTTCAGGAGACTAATTGTACTCAGCTTAGTCACAAGGGAGAATGGGATTGTCTAAATATTTTATGAAGATTGATATGAGAAGGAGAACTGCCAGGTTCTTTTGATACAGAGCTCAAGTTGCGTACTGAAGAAAAATAAGTTTCATACCAAGGACCCAAGCAGCTTAATTCTTTCTGAGATATATGCGAGTTTTCTTTCTTTTCTTATATTCTCTTTTTTTCATTCTTTCTTTCCTTTTCTTTGATGATTTTAACTTAAAACTTGGGCGGGCCGCGGTGGCTCAGCGGGCAAAGTGCTTGCCTGCTATGCCGGAGGACCTCGGTTCGATTCCCGGCCCCAGCCCATGTAACAAAAACGGAGAAACAGAATACAATAAAACAAGAAAATGTTTAAAAGATGTTTCCCTTTCTTCCTTCCTTCCTTCCTTCTATCCTTCCTTCCTTCTCTCTGTCTTTCCTTTAAAAAAAAAAAAAAAAAAAACTTATAGTAGTTAGGTTCAGGTGTCAACTTGGCCAGGTGATGGTGCCCTCTTGTTCTGGTGCTGTGTACTTAAATTAGAAGCATGTGAAATTTATCTATGGTTGATTACACCTGTGGTTGGCTAAGAGCAGCGCCTTCTGTAATGAGTGATGTTTAATTTAATTAGCAGGAGGCTTAAAACAGAGAGGTGAGAAGAAACGTCATGGCCAACTCAGACCCAGATGTTTGGAGATGCAGAAACGACATGCCCTGGAGGTTGGGGGATGGGGGCACCTTATGAACGCAAAGGCTGGGAGAGTGGGCCAGCAGATGTCAATGTGTGCCTTCCCAATTAGTGAATTTGTAATAAAATAAATCCCCTTATTAAAAGCCAATCCATCTCTGGTGTGTTGCATTTTGGCACCATTAGCGAACTACAAGAAAACATAAATAAGCCTTCATCCACCAATGAGAATGGGTCTGAAGACAGTAATTCTAAGTTGTTTTTCTTACACATAATTCCTTTAATCCATCCTTATTTCTGATATTCTATTTATTTAAAGTGGAGTGGGAAGGGAAAAAAGATTTTAAAGCAATCCAAAGGCAGAATGCTTCCCTTACTCCAGAAAATTTTCATGTGTCCCTCTTCATTCAACCTACTACATGGAAGCAATGGCTATTCTGACTTGTTTTGACTGTTTTAGAACTTCAAATCAATGGAATCATAGAGTAGATACTCTTTTGTGTTTGTTTTGTTTTCACTCACCATATTTTGGAAATTCATCTATGTTGTAATGTATATCAGTCATTCATTCATTTTTTATTACTAATATTTGATTTTATGAATATTATCACAATTTATCCATTCAGTTGTGTTCATAAGTGACTGGACCCAAGATCCTTAAAGGATGTGGTCTTTAGTGCCATTATAAAGGGTGAAGGTGCAGACTGCCTTAGGGTATGTTTCTTGAGAGTAGTAGGCAAAACAAATATTTTAAAAACTTTTATTTTGCCCACAAAAACCCTTTTCTAACATTCATTATGCTGTATAACATGTCACTAATTTTGCCAATAAAAACTCCATATCTGATATTCCCTATGCAATTTAGCCAAACTTCAATTATTGATCAAGATGTGGATAGCTGACTTTAGTTTCCTGTGGGCAGTGGCCTTTTGTTACAATATTAACTGACCACCTCGGGAGTTTTCATGCTCATCTATCCAGGACAGTTGACTCTCTGTACCCAGAGACCTACCTACTGTTGTGTGATTCAGTTTCTCACTCTTGAGATATTTAATTTTTTTTAAAATTTTCTTTGTAATTTAACCACACACACATACACATAAACTCATTATTTAACATTACTCTCTTGGAGTGGAGGGAAGTGCTCAAACCATTCACTCATAACTGTCTTAACCAGAATTTCTCTATTCAACTCCTCAAATCCTTACCCTAATTTGGACCCTTACTACAGCACCACGCTTTACTCTCAGAAGATGACATAACCTCAAACTTAATTGAGAAGATAAGGGGCTTCAAATTTCACTATGATAGTCTGAGCCCTTTCTTGATTTCTCCTTCCTGCACTGATCCATAGCACAGACAGAAAAGACAAAAAAAAATATGACTCTACATATTGCCAACTTCACAAGTAAGGAGACTTCTTCATGAATTGTACAAATAGGAAGGGAGTGTTGATTCCCCTCTAGGTCACTCAATTGGTTTCACGTCTGCCATTGTTGTTCCCCCTCAGTTTATTCTTCATATCACAACCAGAGTGATTTCTTAAAAATATGACATAGACTGACGTTCCTATGCTCAGAATTCTCTAAGGTCTTTTTGTCTTGATCAGATAAAAACCAGCTCTGCCGCGTCCGGCTCTTGAAGCCGAGTCAGGAGAGGGGCGTCGAGGTTGATTTAAGAAATCAGCACTCAGGAGACAAGTATGGTTCCATCACTCAGGGCTCCCTGCTTCTTGGGAGTGAGCTCTCTTTATTATTTCTTTCTTAGTAGTTCCCCATCTTAGTAGTCGTCTTATGTTTTCTTGCCTCCCTTTTGTATCCTCAGAACTTCCCTTATAGGAGGGAGTTCGTGCCGGCGGGAAGGTCCCCGGGGGAACCTTGTAGTACTATCTCTAGCGGGTCATCTCCCCCAGGTCACACCTGCTTCTTCTCTACCCCCCTTACAGGGGTCATTGTTTTCAGAAACTTCTGCATGCAATGATCCAGGAAGTTCTACTCCCTCGGACCCGAGGGTAGATAATTGTAAATCAACTGGGACACCTGTTAGCTGCTTGCTCAACAGAGTTTGTAAAAGAGCTTGCCCAATATTAACCCCATAAATGCCTGCAACTTCTCACTGATAGGGGAAATAAGGGAATTACTTTATTCCCAGGCACAGATGTCCCTCTGGCCAGGAGGCAACACAGCTCCTTCCCATACAATATGCAAGGACGCTGTAATCAGCTCCCCTGCTTCTCTGGTCTCACCTCCCTCCTCAGTCTGCTCCAGCTCTGCTGCCCTTGTTCTTCTCAGACATGCCAGTCACCACCTGTGCTCAGTTCTTCTGGCCCTGATATTCCCTCTGCCTGGAATGCTTTTCACCTACATTACCACATGTCTCTTTCCTTCACGTCTTCCTAGTCTCTGCTCCAAGAGAAACATGTGCACATGTGAATAAAGAGAAATGCCCAAAAAGTGTACTGCAATGCTGAGCTTCATAGTTTCATAGAAAAACACCCTATAGTGTATACCAATAGGGGAGGGGCTGTGTAAACTGTGATATATCCATAATATGGAATGCAATGTAGCAGAAGGGACTATATGTCTTTATATAATGAGATCAAAAGAGTAACTACTGAGTTTATAAAGCAAGATTCAGAAGGGTATATATAAAATGTATCATTTTATATTAAATAGCAACTACAAATAAAATACTATGTATTTTCTATTATTACATCTATTTGTGATATATATGTAAATCTACAGGAAAACATGTGGTGGTATCAACTCAAAACTGATGAAGATGAAGAAAGAATTAGACCACTGTGTGATGAAATGGCCAGAATTGGGATTGATAGCCAAAGGGGATTTTAGTATATAAGTAATATTTTATCACTTTTGATAGTTCACATACTCACATATGTTCATGAGTTCCTCATAATATTAAAAATAATATAGTCATAAAAGCTATCATAAAGACTTGTCCACATTCACCTCTATTTTTTCTTGTAAAAGAGAAGAGAAAATGAGAACCTTTTTCATAAGAGTTTGTCTAAGTCTCTCAAGTATGAGTCTTCTTCCCCCTCTAGGCATGTGTGTCAGTCTATACCGTCTCACTCGCTGCTCTTGGTCTCTGTTATAGTTCCAGGTGTTTCTGTGCTCTTCAGTAGACTAATCTAGTGTTTCATCTCCATATGCCCTTAAGCCCTTAGGAAAAGAATAGGAAATGACCTTCTTACTGCAAAACTTCAATAAACATTTATGGACTTATTTTGAAATAAATAAGGGAAAACTGAGAGCACAGGATGAGAATTGCCAAATTATTTTAAGATATTAATTCCTTGAAATGGTATTTTGAAAGGAGGAAATGGTTCATTTGTTTTAAACCCCATTCAATCTAGGCAGTTCTTTTGTTTTCGGACCATCTGCATTTCCTTCAGCAGGAAACAGGAATGGATGAGGCTGGGGTTGTGGTGACTGCTGAGGAGTTAGTTGGTTTTAAATGCTCTTTGTTGATAGCTTCGGTCCATAGGGGCACCTTAAGTTTTACGAGAAATGCATGTTATCAAATAGTTTTCTTTTATCAGAATAGTCATATAGCAATTCTCAAATTCCCTGTTAAACTGCAATTTGGGAAGTGGGGTCCTTCTCCATGATTCTTTAAGGCTCTGCTTAAGCTGAAAGAGATCCTGATTCCTTTCAGAATTATCATTCCCTTCCTCTCAATCTATCCTGCATTCTCCAAACTTCTCTCATAAAGTGTTTTCAGAAAAAAATCCTTATATCTTCATACATTGGAAATATCACCTACTGTCCTCTACTATTTACAGTCACCATTTTAAGCGATGACCACACAGGCTTGCTGGGCAACTGAGGGTGAAACTTCCTGCTTAAATGAATGACACTGCTCAGATGTGATTGGGGTTGAATGACACCCCCCAGAGCAGGGCTGCAGGCACCCAGAAACCAGGAGTCCTGAAGAGGCAGCTGGGAGCTCTGCTGGGGCATCTGTGGGTCCTGGTTCACTGTGAGGTGGGGTGATCTTAGATGGGCTCTGGTGAGGGAGGGCAGGTAGGGAGAGCTCACACAAAGGTCCTAGACTCTTTACTTGTTTATTTTTTCCTTGAGAGAGATTTTCACAATTTGGAGACAGCATCCATGATTTTCCAGTGACATACATGTTTGTTATTCTCCTGTTGAGCAGGGGTGAGAGAGGTGAAGGAGGAACAGAGTCCTTCAGCCCTGGGCTCCCAGGAAGGAGCAAACTCTACACTGAGGTGCAATTATTCTACCTACATGAACAATGTGCAGTGATTCTGACAGAATCCTGGATGAGGCCTCATCATTTTTTTCTCATGGTTACAAAGACAAAGCAGAAGGAAGGTTAAAGTCCACAATTAATTCGAAGGAATTCCGTAGTACCCTGCACATCATGACCCCCCAGCTGGAGGACTCAGCCACCTGCCTCTGAGCAGTGGTGGCTCAGTGCTCCCAGGTAATCTGCTGCCTGAGCCCAAACTGCAGCTGGGACCTGCAGCCCCACCCCTGCCATGTGGAAGATGCATTGCTCCCACTGTAGCATTTGCCCAGCTTTGGGTTTTCTGATTCATGTTTTAGCACCTTTATCCCTGCTAACATTAGACCTTTAAAAAGCTTCATTTTACTCTGTTTTTGTTACTCTTTTCTTCCCAGAAATGCCTTTGCATGAAGAAAGCTCTAATATGGAACCACAGGAGGAACTGAAAAGTCAGGACCCAAAGCAGAGAGCATCTAAATTACCTATAAATTACTGTGTTGTAAAAGACTTGAAAAAATGTATTCTGATGGGCAAACAGAAACAGAGATGACAGTTCTTCAGTGAACTGCATATTGTTCTGCTTTCTAGGAAGAGGGAAGAGGGGGAGCCTTAGCAATTAAGAAGACACACGGGCAGGTTCCAGTGAAGCTGGGAGCAGGACCAGCATCTCAGGCATGTGTCGGCTCTCAGGAGGGGCCTCCGTGCTTGGATTAATGTTTCCCTGTCTTTACTTTAATGCACTTACTTTCATCTGTAAAATTATGCTTTGTAAGTGCAGCCAAAAGGGAGCACAGAGCATGTGTGTGAGCAGAGGATACCCGCTGGGCAGCAGTGCAGGAGACATGAGGTCTGGCCCACCCTGTGTGCAGGTATGCACCTGGGCAGTCTGGGGGCTGTGGCTCCCCAAAGAGGGTGGAGCAAACTGTGTTGATGAATGATTAAGAATTAAAAGCATACGAATGAGGCCTAATTTTTTTTAATTTTTGAAACTGTAATTAGGTATTACCACACAAAGTAAGTAAATGCTTCTTAAATTGCAGTGTTTTAATGGTGCATTATTAGAATTCTTCAAAGCATTTAGAAATTCTGGTTTTGAAAACTGCTATAACATCTAAAGTAAATATCTGCAGGTTTAGAAATAGAAATTAAATGTAAATGAACTACATTTAATGGAAAAGAACACTATCCTCATATAAAATATTGAACCAATTATTAACATGGAAATTAATCTTTTTTTTTCTAAGCTTAATAGGTTTATTGCTAGAGAGAAAGCAACAGGGTCAGAGCAAGGTAAAAGCAGACAGGTGAGGGCCAGTGAAACTTGCCAGTGAAAGGAAATGAAAAATGGCTCCAGCTTCCTTTCTGACAGCTTGTGTTTTATATATTTTTTAACTTTTGCTATTGTATAGTATAATATATATACAAAGCAAAGAAATAAAAAGCAATAGTTTTCAAAGCGCTCTTCAAAAAGTGGTTACAGGACAAATTCCAGAGTTTGTCATGGGCTACTATATGATCCTCTCATATTTTTCCTTCTAGCTGCTCCAGAATATAGGAGGCTAGAGGGCTTAAATACTTTCTTATCATCACATTTGACTTTTTTCCTCCTTTTTTTTTTTGCATACAAAAACATATATGCAAAAAAGTTATGTTTCTAAGCATAACACCACAATTAGCTGTAGAACATATTTCAGACTTTGATATGGGTTACAATTTCACAATTTTAGGATTTTACTTCTAACCGCTTTAAAATATTGGAGACTAAAAGAGATATCAATTTTATGATTCAACATTCACATTCATTTGTTAAGTCCTATTTCTTATATATAATTCCACCATCACCTTTGAGGGGTTGTTTGGGCTATGGCAATTCTAAATTTTTGATATTGGAAGGGTTTGTCACTAATATGGGGCAGGGAGATGGAACTATCTGATGTTCTGGAGAGGCTGGGCTAGGTTTCAGGAATTATCTAGACCAGGGACCCATCTGGAGGTTGTGGGTTTCTGGTGAGTTACTCTAGTGCCTGGAATCCTTGTGGAATCTTATAAATTGACCTAGGTGTTCTTTAGAATTGTCTGGAATGGCCCTGGTTAGGGGTTGGTAGGTTCTGATAGGTAACAAGGTCTACCTGAAATTTGCATAAGAGCAACCTCCAAAGTAGCCTCTCAACTCTATTTGAACTCTCTCTGCCACTGATACTTTATTAATTACACTTCTTTTCCCCCATTTGATCAGGATGGAATTGTTGATCCCATGGTTCCAGGTCTGGATTCATCCCTGGGAGTCATCTCCCATGTCACCAGGGAGACGTTCAGCCCTGGATGTCATGTCCCACATAGGGGGGAGGGCAATAATTTCACTTACAGAGTTGGGCTTATAGAGACTGAGGCCACATCTGAGCAACAACAGAGGTCCTCCAGAGGTTACTCTTAGGCACACCTATAGGTAATCTAAGCTTCTATGCTACCTACTTAAGCTTCACAAGAGTAAGCTTCATGATCGAGGGCATAGCCTGTTGATTTGGGTGTCCCTAGGAAATTGATCTTAAAATTACTTTTTCTTGTAATTGATGATACAGTGATAGAATGCATAATCAGGCATTCTGAATTATATACACATCTTGAAACCACTTTTCAGTTTCTTATACTCTTCACTTTACTGAAAATCTCAGAAGCAACATTTAAATGCTGCTGCATACATTTATGTTGAAAATTAATTTAGACTTGCATGAAGCTGATTTAAATGAAGAATTATATCATTTTAGAAAAATCATTCCCCTAGAAACAGCAGCTCTAGATCTACTTATATATATATTTAAAAATAATTTATCCAAGATCTATGGTAATATTTTCAAATTTGGAGCAGTAACAGTAGCAACAACAGAAATACACTTCTAAAATTGAGTCATCAAAAATTTTGTTTGCATTTACCAAGAACTGGTATTGTTTTCAATTATATTGATTGAAAATGAAGTTGCTAAAAGTATAAATTTTGATAATGCAATAAAGTAATTTATTGAGAACAAGCCACAAAAATTTTATGAATAATCAAGTTAGAGCATTTTTAAAGTATTGTTAGCTATTGTTTTATATGAAATTATAGATACAAAAATATCATTTTTTTGAAAATTTTAAGTTTATGTTGTTACTTCTATAGTCACTTAAAACTCTATTGTGGGAGGTGGGAAAGATGGGGGCATAATGATGTGTGGAATTTAGTTCATCTTCCAGAGCAGCTCGTAAATAACCAGGAACCATGTGGAACTACTGTTGGGGGGACATCAGTGACTGGACACCTAGCGTACAGCAGTCTGGAGCAGGTAGAACAGGTGAGAACCCACCCAGAACTGTAGGTCTCCCAAGCTGCAGAAGCTGGTGCCCCTTCCCTATGGGCATGGCAGCCTGGTTCCCAGAGAAAAAGGAACCAGACTTTACTAGTAACAAGAAAGTTAGCTTAGTCAAGCTCCAACTGTGGAATTAATTAACAAATTCTGACTGCTGTAAACAGGCCCCAAGCACAGATAAACCTGGAGGGAGAACTAAAGGAACCTGGCAGAGAAAGAAAACAAAAAACAAAACAAAGTGAAAAACCCTATTGTGGGTGGGCCACGGTGACTCAGCAGGTAAGAGTGCTTGCCTGCCATGCCCAAGGACCCGGGTTCAATTTCCGGTGCCTGCCCATGTAAAAAAAAAAAAACCCTATTGTGTTTTATAAATTCAGTTTGCTGAACCAGCCAGAATGCAATATACCAGAAATGGGCAGACTTTTATAATGGGGATTTATAAAGTTTACAAATTTTATGATTTGTAAATTTTATAATTTATAATTACAAATTTTATAATTTGTAAATTGCAGTTCTTAGGGCATGAAAATGTCCAATTCAAGGCATCAGCAGGACAATAGCTTCTCCAAAGGAAGGCTGCTGGCATTGGGGGTTTTCTGTCAGACAGCAAGGCACATGGCCTGCATTGCTGCTCCTCCACTCCTGGGTTTCCTGGTTTCAGCTCCTGGTTCCAGCAGCCTCCTTTCTGAGTCCTGTGGGTCCTCTCTCAGCATCTCTGGGGCTTTTCTCTCTGTGGGCTCTCACTCCAGGTGTTTCTGCTCTCCCTAGGCTTTTTCTGTCTTTTATCCTCATAAAGGATTCCAGTAAAGGAGTAAGACCCACATTGAATTGGTTGGGATGCATCTCAATTGAAACAACCTAATCCAAAGGTCCCACCCACAATAGGTCTAAACCCAGTGGAATGGATCAAAGGAATATGGTATTTTCTGGGGTGCATAACAGTTCCAAACCAGCACAGTAAGTAATAACATGTTTTTAAAAGTTTTATATTTTATTATGTTTGTTGCACTTATTTTTGTTTTTTAAACAATAGGCCTCAAATTTTCATTTCATCCTGGTTCCTAAATATATAGCAAGACTTGGGAGGGAATATTGAACCCCCAAGCTATTCTTCGAAGGTTGGAGCAAGGAGCCAGTAAGCAGTCAATCTGTCTGAGGAAGTGCTTTTTTGCTTTACATATTAGTAATCTTGCCTACATTCTCCAGGTTCTCTAAGATGCTAAAGTTTTTTCAGCCAGAAAGATATCTTATAGATACAAATTTCAGCAATAGTCCCCAGAAGGGTGCCTCATGCTTCCCCACAGCTTCCCATCACTGCTCATGATGGTCTTTGCACTCAGTGAGTAAAGTCTCATTTTATTCTTTTTTACTAAGGATTTAAGCTCTTCTAGATGCATCATTGATATTATAGGAATATCAAGAACCCAGACAGAAATGCAATCCTAGACCCTGTCTCTGCTTCTGAAGGGTCCCAGGGGTGGTTAGGAGTAGACTCAGACCCACTAGATTTTTCACAAGTGAATGTGAAAAAGGTCTTGGTGTTCCAAGATGCAGGAAAATTTCTCCCCATCCTCACACTTCCCTAAGGCATAGAACCTTGCGTACACCAATCTTCAATAAATATTTTCTCTGTTAAATTGAATAAAATAATTCTAAATTGAGAAAAAAACCTTAAAAGTTCTAAGTCTAATTTCATTTTTTAAAGTTTTTTTCAACATTTTTTATTGTGAAATATAGCATACATATAAAAAAGCAGTGAACTTCAAAATACATTTTAACAAGTAGTTATAGAACGGATTTCAGAGTTTAGTATGGGGGTTAACTGTTCCATAATTTTAAGTTTTTCCTTCTAGCTACTCCAAGACAATGGGGAATAAAAGAAATATGAATATAATGATTCAATAGTCATACTCATTTGTTAAATCCTGTCTTCTCTGTTATAATTCCTACTTACCCTTTGATCCTTCTCCCAGTCTTCATGAGTATTTGGGTTATGCCCATTCTAACTTGTTCATGTTGGGAAGGAGAATCAATAAAATAGGCTAGGAGATAGAACTACTTGATGTTCTTGGAAAAGCTGGCCCCTCTGTACTTCAGGACTTATCTGGCTTACAAACCTATCTGGAGTTTGAAGGTCTCTGGAAAGTAATCTTAGTGTGTTAAACTTTTGAAGAATCTCAGATAGAGCCCCACATCTTCTTTAGGGTTAGCAGGAGTGGTTTTTGCTGGGGTTTGGTAAAGGATTTGCCAATGCTTTTTAATTAGCTGCTCAATATACCCTGGAATGTATCTGGGCATTACATTAAGCTATACTGAATTATAGGCCCTGATTCCCATTGTGGGCTCCATGTGTTTGGGATGTTTAAATGAGCTTCCAGACAGGTTGAGGTAGAGTATGTGCTACAGAAAATTAGGTTTTGGACAAAACAAACCTCTCTTCCTTTGGTTTCATATATTAGGTGAAATTCTAAGATACACACAATGTCATCCATACCACTGCATTGTGGTTTACCTTAGCCCTGACCTGATTGTCTTCGTTGTTATCTCTAATTGAAGCCTGGTCTTTTTTTCAGTTTCTTTAACAGTTGTTCTATAGCAATGCTGGCTTTCAGAGCTGAAGAACTTCAACTGTGAGTCATAGGTGTCATCCAGGTAGCCAAAGTTCCAGAGAGATACCAGGTTATACGTATATAGCACAGCATCTCAAAACCTAGAAAGAATATTTACAACTCTGGACTAAATGTGACTACTATAAGAGCTGACAACAGGCCCCAATTTTCTTATAGGTACTTTCTAGAAGAGACCATAAAATATCTATTCTTTTGTTTCTGGCTTATTTTGCATCATATAATGTCCCCAAGTTTCATTTACCTTGCTATATGCCTCACTACTTCATTACATTCTGTAGTCATACAATATAGCACAGTTCACCGTTCTACTTCTCAGTAAATGTATCCTTCAGCCAATTGCATCCACTGGGCATCATACATACTGTCCAAAGTCAACAATCCATATTTCACATTATCCTCATTTAGTTGTACAATCATCAACGCTCTCAATTTTAGACAATTTTCATTTCTCCAAAGAGAAAAATAACTGATAAACACACCCCAACCAAATAGAAGGTCCAAAGCTCCCCTTAGCTCTTCTCCCTTCTTCCCAGTTATTTACCCCAGGCCAGGTGTTGCTGCAGTTCTGCTCATGTCTTCCTAGTCTGACTTCATTTAACAAAGACAGAAAATAATCTAAGTTGTCCATTGAAATAATTAGACTGTACACTTTCAGTCTTTTAGAAGGAGTTTTTTCTCTATAAATGTTAATTCAGGGCAGCAGATTTGATGAGGAGGGAATATATTATTCTCCCTTTGTTTAGGACAGTGGATCATTTCAATTTCAAAGGTATAATCTCAGTCCATTGAAAAATCATCAAAAAGTCATGATACAGGAGAGTTCCACCCATCCAAACTCTCTGGCACTCTCCATTTTTAATCACACACCCACATAGTTAACTACTTGCAAATACTGATCAATTCTTTTATATATTTGTTTTTTGAGAATAACATATGAATGGAACCATACAATATATAGTCTTTGGTGACTGGCTTCCGTTACACAGCATGATGTGCTTGAGATTCATTGAATTTGCTTTGTGTATCTAAAGTTCATTTCCTTTTGTTGTTGAGTAACATATACATAATTGTATAGATACCACAATTTATGTATTCACTTGTTGAAGGCCTTTAGGGTGGTTTCCAATTATTAATGATTATCAACAGAGCTGCTATAAACATTCTGGTACAAGTTTTTGTACAAACACAGGTTTTCATTTCATCTAGGGTATATACCTAGGAGTGGGATTGCTAGATCATATGGCAAATATATGTTTAATTTTATAAGGTACTGTCTAACTTTTCTAGTGTTTTTGCTATTTTGCATGCCTACCCTCCATGTATAAGAGTTCTACTTGCTTCACTTCCTCTCTAGCATGTGGTGCTGGCAATATTTTTTATGTTCGCATTCTAATAGATGCATAATGACATCTCATCAACATTTTAATTTGCATTTCCTTATTGACTACTGGCATCAAACATCTTCCAGTTACTTACTTGCCTTTTGTAAATTTTCTTTGATGAAGTGAATGTTCAGTTATTTATCCATTAAACATTTTTTTACTGTTGAACATTTTAAAATGAATATATCCTCTCTATAGATTACATATATTTTTTAATATATGTAATTTTTTATCAGATATGTGATTTATAAATATTTTCTCCCAGTTTGGCTTGTCATTTCATTTTTTTAGTGTCCTTCAGAGAAAAAGTTTCTAATTTTGATAAAGTTGAGATTATCAATTTGTTCTTTTATGAATTGTGCTTTTGGTTTCATGTCAAAAGACTCTTGCCTAATCTTAGGCAGATTTCTTTCTACTCATTTCTCTAAATTTTTTATAATTTTATGTTTCACATTTAGATCTGTGATCCACTTGAGTTAATTTTTATATGAACTATGAGAGGTAGGTCAAGTTTCTTCTTTTAAACTTATTATTGATAAGAGGACAGAGTGGAATACCCAGAAATATATAACATCCTGCACTTAAGTAGGAAGATATGATAAAAAGACAAACAACAAAGAATGCAAAGGGAAATATGGAAATCAGTGGTCCCCATCACCTAGGACAATGCTACTCTGATGGTCTGGGTGGAGGGGTCTGTTTCATGAAATTCAATATTTGAAGATTTGCACCAGCCCTTTGCTTCTGTGAAATGTCTGCTTCTGAAAATTATCTTGGGAACCTCAATTCAAGATCTGTAATGTGGGTAATTTTCAATTCTTGCCATTTAAAGATAACTGATGCCATGCTAGTTGGTAAACATTTATCCAGGATCAATTCCTAGCAGTTTATCTGTTGAACTCTTGGTAAGGAGCACCTGATGAGGTCATTTCCACAAGGTTCCGTGACAGTATTTCCCTGAATCTTTTCTGGACCATAGTCACCTAAGGTTAGGTCATATAAAGGCCGATGAGGTGAAAAACCAAGAAAGACAGCCCTTATCTGCTGATGATAGGAATAAGTATCATGGGTTTATTTGTCTAGTTCAGTTTGTGAAAGATATGAATAAGTATGGATTGGGAAATTCCTAGTTACATGGGCCCACTAGTGACAGTTCATAGTGAGATAATCTATAATTTAAGGAGGGAGAATAATGCAAGTCATGATGGCCAAGGGATGCATTAGCCACAGGAGTTCAAGGGTGTCTGATATGGTGACTGGCAATTTTAATGTTCCATTTGTTCTTTTCATTTTTCCAGCATTTTTTCCAGCTTCTATAGTATAGGATATACTGTGAGCCTTTGTCTTTATAATAAAAATTTCTTTGATTTGCATCCAGGCTTCAAGTAATTCATATATTTGATATGTGCTTTTAATAGGAACACAGGTTTTCCCTATGCAAATTAAGAAATCCCAAAGTATTTGGAAGTTGTGAATCTCATAGAAATCATACTGGCTACCACTAGATATATTTACATTTAAAAAATTTGACATGTCTAAGAGAAAGCCACAAGTTCGGGTACTTGAACTCATTTGGTGTCTTATAAAGGATTGGGTTTTATAAAATAGACGAACATAGTGATTGCATAGCCACACTTGAATATTCACTTTTTAGTTTTTATAATAAGGCCTATCAAAAAAATTATCAGGATTTGGTATGTGAATGTCTAAAAGATCTGTTCTGAACATGGATACTTATTGAATGACAGAAGGTCAATCATGAGATTCCCCTGGATACAGAAGTGCAGTAGAGTTAAATAATATGTGAAAGAACATATAATAATTTTTCATGATTAGACAATTGGAAGAAAATATTGGATTTTTTAGACAGTTTGCAATGTATGTGCTACCATGAGATTTAATAGTGATTTCTGAAAAGGCTATGATCAAGGGTCTTTGTTCCTTGCCATGTTGTTGGGCTAATTGTCCTAGATCATTGTCCTAACTTTAAGGATCACACAGAAAGAAAGACTTATCACAATCGGTGATTCTGTAACTTAGCTGGCCTTTGCAAATTGTGGGCTGACTTAGAACATATTCCTTTCATCTTGAGATATAGAATATCGTGACTTGCTCTGACTCCTTTAGGACTCCAATTGTGGTAATGGGGAGAATATTAATTCCAAGTCTTGAAAACCTAATGAACAAGCTAGGGTAGTTAATTCTATAATCATTACATATAGAATGTTTTTGCTTGTCCCCTCCCCCCAATTCCACCATCCATGCAGTGTGTGAACACAGCAGTTGGTTGAATCATCAATCCTCCTTTCAATATAAAATTTCACTTGTTTATTTTCAGATGTAATTGTTGCCACATTAAGAGTTGAGTTGGGCTAGATGCTCAGTCAGTGCACAGAGGAGTTTGACATGACACACCAATGTGTATACCAGGAAATGTGCTTCCTGTTCTGGGGACAGCAGCAGCAGCACAGAGCCCATTATTTCTTCTCCATCTTTTTATTTCTTTTTTTTTTGCCTGGGCAGGCACCAGGAATCGAACGCATCTTCTCCATCTTGTAGAGTTCACCTCACAGTGAATAGCCCTGAAATTGAAGAAGAAGCTGGTATTTCCATCAAAGGAAGAGTTCTAAAGTCATTCTCCAGTTTGCTGAAGGTGGCCATGGCTTCAGTGCGGCTAGGTAAGTACGGCTCCAAGTGAAAGTGAGGTTCTGTATGACTTAATGTCTGAGGGTACAGGCAATTACTTCTGAGAACTTTGGGAAGGAGTGTTCAGAAAGTGCAAAAGCTCTATTGCCTTGTCTTCTACCACAATTCCTTAAACTTTCTGATGCTGTACTTTTCCCTTCAGGATCCAGTGCTGCCCAGAAGGTGACTCAAACCCAACCAGCAATGTTGGTGCAGGAGGAGACTGTGACTCTGAACTGCACATATGACACTGGGGAAAGAAATTATGGTCTCTTATGGTACAAGCAACCAAGCAATGGAGAGATCATTTTCCTTATTCATCAGGACTCTTATAATCAGCAAAATGTGAGAGAAGACCGCTTCTCTTCAAACTTTCAGAAAGTCACCAAATCCATTAACCTTGTCATGTCAGTTTCACAGTTGGGGGACTCAGCTGTGTATTTCTGTGCACTGAATGAGCCCACATTGACAGAACTGCTAGAGAGAGGTGTATACAACCCCCAGGGCTTTGTTCAAGACACCCAACTGCTTAGGGGCCAAAGGCAGATCACCATCACACACAGAAAGTAGCTAGGGTTATGGTAGCACAGGCATAGAGTTAGAAGGAAAACACTCATCCTAAGAAAACATTTGTTGAGCTTCACAAACCTAGTCCACAATTATCATTCATCAAAAACATCCTTACCCCTGAATCTTTGGTTTAAAGTTAGATATCTATAATTTTTGGCTGACAAAGAAGAAATTTGCCATTTGCTGATTCAATTGAGCTGGAAGAATTTGCTAAAGTTCAGAAGTTCAATAGAAAAACCAGTAAAAATGTGAATGGCTTGTTGGATATTCAGATCAATTGTTTAATAAATGAGAATATATTATTTTGCAGTCATTGTTCTAAATAAGGAAGGTCTTACATCTCTCTACATGTTTACTAATTTTTTTATATCATGCTGTGTAATAGTATTTTATGAATTAATTTGATTTAGGTTTTTTGCTGTGAGCGGTAAATGGTACTGCAGAAACATACACACGCCTCTTTATTTATATGAGAGCTAAACATGCCACATTGCAAGAGAGGTAATTGTTGCTGACACTGGGATTCCTCCATTCTGGGATTTGAGTATGCATCAGTCCAGAAATAAATGCACAGGACTGAACAATGTTAAAAAGTGTTTGGAGCTTATCTTACTGAGGTACATGTAAGCAATATTAGTTTATAAGCTGCCAGAATGTGATGTGCCAGAATGGAATGGCCTTTAAAAGGGAAATTTAATAAGTTACAAGTTTACAGTTCTAAGGAAGTGAAAGTATCCAAATTAAGGCACCAATAAGAGGTTATACCTTTACTTAAGAAAGGCTGATGGTCTGGAACACCTCTATTATCAGGTGGGAAGTTACATGGCTGGCATCTGCTGGTCCCTTGTTCCTGGGCTCCATTGCTTTCTCAGCTGTTTCTGTGGAGGGTCCTCACTTTGCCTCCCCAGGTTTGGCTTTCATCTCTTCACTCACTTTGACTGTCTCCAGGTTCTGGCTTGCTTAACATCTCATGGGAATGCACCCGGCATTGTCTGCAGGGCTCTCTGTTCTCTGAAGCAACTGTTCCCAAGTGGCTACATCTGTTCTTTCTATCTGCTCTGCTTTCTCCAAAATATTTCCTCTTTTAAAGGACTCCAATAAACTAATCAAGACCCACCTGGAATGTGTGGAGTCACATTTCCAGCTAATCAAAAGGTCACACTCACAATTGGGAAAGCCATATCACTGGGAAGATAATCTATTAACATTTTCCACCCACAATATTGAATTAGGTTCAAAAGAAATGGTTGTTTCCACAAGGGTGGATCAAGTTCAGGGTTAAAACGTGGCTTTTCTAGAGTACATAATATTTTCAAACCGGCACATAAGCCAATTTAGAAAGATAATGCATGCGTTGATATAAATTACATTTTAGCCCTAATATACTTTTATGTTTTCTAACCTTATTTTTATTAAGTTTAGTATAGTTTTGTGTAAGAATAGACAATATGGAGAAAGGAAACTTCAGAAATTAGAAAAATTGA
This sequence comes from Tamandua tetradactyla, assembly GCF_023851605.1. Taxonomy (NCBI): domain Eukaryota; kingdom Metazoa; phylum Chordata; class Mammalia; order Pilosa; family Myrmecophagidae; genus Tamandua; species Tamandua tetradactyla. Next base: position 33,459,173 of record NC_135340.1, on the reverse strand, counting down.
AACTAAAATCATTCAACAATAAAAGTTTTTTCCTCAGATCTTGAGGTTTGAAAATAACTTGGAATTTAATGAAGTTATTCAAATTGGGAAAATCTTTATGAAATCTTAAGTGACATTGATTTTAAGTTTGCATAAAGATTTAAGTATTCATGATAAGTTAAAGCCCTATAACTTCTTTAATTACTTTCTATCTTTCTTTCCCCAAAAGTAATCATTATCTTTATTTGGTATTCTTATCCCCATGCATCTTTTATTACTTTTACTGACTATGTAATTTACCTAGATTATTATATTATTACCGTTATATCATTTACCTAGATTGTATCATACTGAATATTCTTTTATTTGCTCAACATTTTTAAAAATTTTCCATAACACATATAGACAGCTTTTATTTTTAAACTATACATTGTTATTGTATTACACCACAATTTGTTCATTCAATCATGTTTTCCCTTAATGATTTACTAGATTGATTCAGCTGTGCATGTATACTATTTTTAATTGAATTTTTTTACATATTTACTTATCTTTTTTTTATTGTGTAGTGTAACTTATATACAAAGCAAAGAAATAAAATAACAATAGTTTTCAAAGCACTTTTGAACAAATAGTTACAGAACGGATCCCAGGGTTTGTCATGGGCTACCATATGATCCTCTCGGATTTTTCCTTCCACCTGCTCCAAAATATAGGAGGCTAAGTGCTTAAATATTTTTTTATCACTATAATCGACTTTCTTGTTTTTTTGTGTGAAAAATAAGGTATATACATAAAAGCAATAAATTCCAAAGCACAGCAACACAATTAGTTGTAGAACACATTTCAGAGTTTGACATAGGTTACAATTCCACAATTTTAGGTTTTTACTTCTAGCTGCTCTAAAATACTGGAGACTAAAAGAGATATCAATTTAAAGATTCAGCATTCATATTCATTTGTTAAATCCTATCTTCTCTGTATAACTCCACCATCACCTTTGATCTTTCTGTCCCTCTCTTTAGGGGTATTTGGACTTTAGCCAGTATTAATTTTTCATGTTGGAAGGGGCTGTCAATAATATAGGCTAGGGAAATGGAACTAGCTGATGTTCTGGAGAGGCTGGGCTCTCTAGGTTTCAGGACTTATCTTGCCAGGGAACCATCTGCAGGTTGCAGGTTTCTGGAAAGCTACTCTAGTGCATAGAACCCTTGTGGAATCTTATATATTGCCCTAGGTGTTCTTTAGGATTGGCTGGAATGGCCTTGGTTGGGGTTTGGCAGGTTATGAATGGTAGCAAGGTCTACCTGAAGCTTGCATAAGAGCAACCTCCAGAGTAGCCTCTCAACTCTATTTGAACTCTCTCTGCCACTGATACTTTATTTGTTACATTTATTTTCCACTTTTTGGGCAGGATGGAATTGTTGATCCCATGGTTCCAAGGCTGGATTCATTCCTGGGAGTCATCCCCCATATCGCCAGGGAGACTCTCACCCCTGGATATCATCTCCCAATGTGGTGGGGAGAGCAATGCTTTCACTTGCAGAGTTGGGCTTAGAGGGAGAAAGGCCACATTGGAGCAACAACAGAGGTCCTCCAGAAGTAACCCTTAGGCATGCCTATAGCTGTAGGTTAAGCTTCTCTGTTACCTACATAAGCGTCACAAAAGTAAGCCTCAGGTCAAGAGCATGGCCTATTGATTTGGGTGTCCCTAAAGTTTGACACATTTTCAGGGGATTCCTTGATGGTAAAGTTTACTAGTTCCATATTTTTTTTCCCTTACCTCAAAGGACTTTTCCAATATTTTTTGATTATCTGCCTAATATACTCTAGGATGTATCCAAGCATTACATTAGGCTATACAGGATTAAACCTCTTTCTTATTCTGGGCTCTCTGTTTCCATTGTTCAAATGAGCTATGCAGATAGGTTGAGTTAGATTATGTGCTACAGAAAATTTCAATTTCATCCTAAATAAATCTTTCATCTTTGGTCTCAAAGAGTATGTGTGGTTCTAAAATATAGACACTGTCTTCCTTACCCCTGTGTCCTGAATTGCTTTAATCCCAACCTGATCAGCTTCATTCTTATCTCTAAATATCAGGTTATACATATATATATATATAACAGCCTCTTGAAATTCAGAACTAATAATTACCACTCTGAACTAAATGTGTCTGTTGTAAAAGCTTATAATTTAGGTCCCTGTTTTCTTGTATGCATTTTCTAAAGGAGACCTTACCATTTTTGTTCTTCTGTTTCTAGGTTATTTTGCTTCACCAAATGCCCCACATGTTCATTCACATTGTTGGTTGCCTTGAGACCTCATTCCTTTTTTGTAGCAGCACAACATTTGTTCCTAAGTATACACCATTACTCACTAATCTACTTTTCAGTCAGTGCATCCTGAGCCACCTGCATTCATAAGGGACCATGTACAGTGCCCAAAGCCCATGTCCATCAACACTCTCCTTTTAGATAATTTCATTGATCCCCAAAGAAAGAAAACCAATAGATATACTCTTACCAAATAGGAAACCTAAACCTCCTCTTAACTCTTGTCCACCCCCCCCCCATTATTTACCTCTGCTGTTGCTGTGGTAGTGCTGATGTCTTCCTTTCAAACATAGCACATAGCATATGATATCAATTCCCCCCCTGTACCCTGGACTTAAGTACTCTTGGTACACTAATCATACCTTTGAAGTAGTTCTTCCAAGAACTAATTCATATTCTTAGTATCAATCAGTGGACACGTAGGTCTATACAACCCCACTCAATCTTGTTCATCTTCAATATGGTAATATTACTTATAGATCCAATACAAAACCATTTTCACTCCTATCTATTCCCTTACATTGGAGTTCAATGTCATTAGCTAACCATTCACCTACCTCTAGCTTCTATGTATCTCTAAGTTCCCTACATTCTGATTATAAGCCTCTGATTATACTTTTATGCTGGTCATAAAAGTGGAATCATACAGTATCTGTCCTTTTGTGTCTGGCTTATTTCACTCAGCATTATGTCCTTAAGGCTCATCCATCTTGTCATGTGCTTCAGGATGTCATTTCGTCTAACTGCTGCATAATGTTCCTTTTTGTGTGTGTGTGTGTGTATCTTCTCTGAAGTTTGGGTTTTTCACTTAACGCTTTACCCAGGACAATTTCTGTCTCAGTATCTACAATCTCCCTCATTACTTTAAAAAAATTTTATTGATATATACTATATATATATTTTTTTACATCATACAAATATTATATCATTTATATAAAATATATATAGTAGGTTGAATGAGATTAAGCATGGAGTGTAAATATTTAAAAGTATTTTTCATCAAAAAATTACCTGTGCAAAGCTTATAAAAACATAGTGTTCCATTGAATGTCTACACCACATTTTGTTAATCCACTCTTCTGTTGATGGGCATTTGGATTGTTTCCATTTTCTGGTGATTGTGAATAATGCTGCTATGAACATTGGTGTCTTTCTGAGTCATTGCTTTCAGCTATTATGGGTATATACCAAGTAATATTATTGCTTGGTCATAGGACAACTCGATATTTAGTTTCCTAAGGACCCACCAAACTATTTTCCATAGTTGCTGCACCATTATACATTCTCACCAGCACTGCATAAGTGTCACAATTTGTCCACATCCTCTTCACTATTTGTGTCCCCTGTTTGTTTAATTGCAGCCATTCTTATAGGTGTGAAGTGATGTTTCATTATAGCCTTATCTGTATTTCCCTTATAGCCAATGAAAATGCACATCTCTTCATGTGCTTTTGAGCCATCTGTATTTTCTCTTCAGAAAAATGCTTATTCATATATCTAGCCCATTTTATAATTGGGTTGTTTGTTCTTTTGTTGCTAAATTCTACAATTTCTTTGTGTATACAGGATATCAAACCTTTGTCTGATATGTGATTTCCAAATATTTTCTCCCATTGAGTTGGCTGCCTCTTCACCTTTTTGAAAAAGTCTTTTGAGGTGCAGAAGCATCTGATTTTGAGGAGTTCCCATTTATCTGCTATTTTTTCTTTTGTTGCTTGTGCTTTGGGTGTAAAGTGTAGGAAGCTCCTCCTATTACTGGGTCTTGAAGATGTTTCCCTACAATTTATTCTAGAAGCTTTATGGTGCTAGTTCTTATATTTAGGTGTTTGGTCCACTTTGAGTTCATTTTTGTATAGGGTATAAGATAGGGGTCTTCATTCATTCTTTTGGCTATTGATATCCAGTTCTTCCATGCCCATTTATTGAAAAGACTATTTTGTCCCAGTTCAGTGAATTTGGGGGCCTTGTCAAAAATCAGTTGACCATAGATTTGGTGGTCTATTTCTGCATTCTTGATTCAATTCCATTGGTCAGTGCTTCTATCTTTATGCCAGTACCGTGCTGTTTTGACCACTGCGGCTTTATAATAGTTTTTTTTTTTCCTTGATCTTTTTTTTTTTTAATATTTTTATTAAGATATCTTCACACAAATACAGTCTATCCAAAGTATATAATCAATGGCTTACATCACCATGATTATCCTTAAAATATTTTCATCACTCCAGGAAAAGAAGAAAAAGAAAAGACTCATATCCCCCACCCCTCTCACCCATCCCTCCCACCGTCCACCAGCGTTTCAATCCACCCAATTCTTTTTTGTTACCCCTTGTCCCCACCTCCCCGTTATTCATCCATTTTGTGTCCTTATTTTTAACATGATTACTTTACAATTAGGTATTATTGTGCTGTCCATTTTTGAGTTTTTGTATCTAGTCCTGTTGCACAGTCTGTATCCCTTCAGCTCCAATTATCCATTATCTTACCCTGTTTCTAACTCCTGCTGGACTCTGTTACCAATGACATATTTCAAGTTTATTCTCGAATGTCCATTCACATCAGTGGGACCATACAGTATTTGTCCTTTAGTTTTTGGCTGGACTCACTCAGCATAATATTCTCTAGGTCCATCCATGTTATTACATGGTTCATAAGTTTATCTTGTCTTAAAGCTGCATAATATTCCATCGTATGTATATGCCACAGTTTATTTAGCCATTCTTCTGTTGATGGACATTTTGGCTGTTTCCATCTCTTTGCAATTGTAAATAACGCTGCTATAAACATTGGTGTGCAAATGTCCATTTGTGTCTTTGCCCTTAAGTCCTTTGAGTAGATACCTAGCAATGGTATTGCTGGGTCGTATGGCAATTCTATATTCAGCTTTTTGAGGAACCGCCAAACTGCTTTCCACAGTGGTTGCACCCTTTGACATTCCCACCAACAGTGGATAAGTGTGCCTCTTTCTCCGCATCCTCTCCAGCACTTGTCATTTTCTGTTTTGTTGATAATGGCCATTCTGGTGGTGGGTGTGAGATGATATCTCATTGTGGTTTTGATTTGCATTTCTCTAATGGCCAGGGACATTGAGCATCTCTTCATGTGCCTCTTGGCCATCCGTATTTCCTCTTCTGGTAGGTGTCTGTTCAAGTCTTTTTCCCATTTTGTAATTGGGTTGGCTGTCTTTTTGTTGTTGAGTTGAACAATCTCTTTATATATTCTGGATACTAGACCTTTATCTGATATGTCATTTCCAAATATTATCTCCCATCATGTAGGCTGTCTTTCTACTTTCTTGATGAAGTTCTTTGATGCACAAAAGTGTTTAATTTTGAGGAGTTCCCATTCATTTATTTCCTTCTTCAGTGCTCTTGCTTTAGGTTTAAGGTCCATAAAACCACCTCCAGTTGTAAGATACATAAGATATCTCCCTACATTTTCCTCTAACTGTTTTATGGTCTTAGACCTAATGTTTAGATCTTTGATCCATTTTGAGTTAACTTTTGTATAAGGTGTGAGATGTGGGTCTTCTTTCATTCTTTTACATATGGATATCCAGTTCTCTAGGCACCATTTATTGAAGAGACTGTTCTGTCCCAGGTGAATTGACTTGACTGCCTTATCAAAGATCAAATGTCCATAGATGAGAGGGTCTATATCTGAACATTCTATTTGATTCCATTGGTCGATATGCCTATCTTTATGTCAATACCATGCTGTTTTGACCACTGTGGCTTCATAATATGCCTTAAAGTCCAGCATCGCAAGACCTCCAGCTTCGTTTTTTTTTCAAGATGTTTTTAGCAATTCGGGGCAACCTGCCCTTTCAGATAAATTTGCTTATTGGTTTTTATAATTCTGAAAAATAAGTTGCTGGGATTTTGATTGGTATTGCATTGAATCTGTAGATCAGTTTAGGTAGGATTGACATCTTAATTATATTAAGTCTTCCAATCCATGAACACGGTATGCCCTTCCATCTATTTAGGTCTTCTGTGATTTCTTTTAGCAGTTTTTTGTAGTTTTCTTTATATGGGTTTTTTGTCTCTTTGGTTAAATTTATTCCTAGGTATTTTATTCTTTTAGTTGCGATTGTAAATGGGATTCGTTTCTTGATTTCCCCCTCAGCTTGTTCATTACTAGTGTATAGAAAAGCTACAGATTTTTGAATGTTGATCTTGTAGCCTGCTACTTTGCTGTACTCATTTATTAGCTCTAGTAGTTTTGTTGTGGATTTTTCCGGGTTTTCGACGTATAGTATCATATTGTCTGCAAACAGTGATAGTTTTACTTCTTCCTTTCCAATTTTGATGCGTTGTATTTCTTTTTCTTGTCTAATTGCTCTGGCTAGAACCTCCAACACAATGTTGAATAATAGTGGTGATAGTGGGCATCCTTGTCTTGTTCCTGATCTTAGGGGGAAAGTTTTCAATTTTTCCCCATTGAGGATGATATTAGCTGTGGGTTTCTCATATATTCCCTCTATCATTTTAAGGAAGTTCCCTTGTATTCCTATCTTTTGAAGTGTTTTCAACAGGAAAGGATGTTGAATCTTGTCAAATGCCTTCTCTGCATCAATTGAGATGATCATGTGATTTTTCTGCTTTGATTTGTTGATGTGGTGTATTACATTAATCGATTTTCTTATGTTGAACCATCCTTGCATACCTGGGATGAATACTACTTGGTCATGATGTATAATTCTTTTAATGTGTTGTTGGATACGATTTGCTAGAATTTTATTGAGGATTTTTGCATCTATATTCATTAGAGAGATTGGCCTGTAGTTTTCTTTTTTTGTAATATCTTTGCCTGGTTTTGGTATGAGGGTGATGTTGTCTTCATAGAATGAATTAGATGGTTTTCCCTCCACTTCGATTATTTTGAAGAGTTTGAGGAGAGTTGGTACTAATTCTTTCTGGAGTGTTTGACAGAATTCACATGTGAAGCCGTCTGGTCCTGGACTTTTCTTTTTAGGGAGCTTTTGAATGACTAATTCAATCTCTTTACTTGTGATTGGTTTGTTGAGGTCATCTATTTCTTCTTGAGTCAAAGTTGGTTGTTCATGTCTTTCCAGGAACCCGTCCATTTCATCTAAATTGTTGTATTTATTAGCGTAAAGTTGTTCATAGTATCCTGTTATTACCTCCTTTATTTCTGTGAGGTCAGTAGTTATGTCTCCTCTTCCATTTCTGATCTTATTTATTTGCATCCTCTCTCTTCTTCTTTTTGTCAATCTTGCTAAGGGCCCATCAATCTTATTGATTTTCTCATAGAACCAACTTCTGGCCTTATTGATTTTCTCTATTGTTTTCATGTTTTCAATTTCATTTATTTCTGCTCTAATCTTTGTTATTTCTTTCCTTTTGCTTGCTTTGGGATTAGTTTGCTGTTCTTTCTCCAGTTCTTCCAAGTGGACAGTTAATTCCTGCATTTTTGCCTTTTCTTCTTTTCTGATATAGGTATTTAGGGCAATAAATTTCCCTCTTAGCACTGCCTTTGCTGCGTCCCATAAGTTTTGATATGTTGTGTTTTCATTTTCATTTGCCTCTAGGTATTTACTAATTTCTCTTGCAATTTCTTCTTTGACCCACTTATTGTTTAAGAGAGTGTTGTTGAGCCTCCAGGTATTTGTGAATTTTCTGGCATTCTGCCTATTATTGATTTCCAACTTCATTCCTTTATGATCCGAGAAAGTGTTGTGTATGATTTCAATCTTTTTAAATTTGTTAAGACTTACTTTGTGACCCAGCATATGGTCTATCTTCGAGAATGATCCATGAGCACTTGAAAAAAAGGTGTATCCTGCTGTTGTGGGATGTAATGTCCTATAAATGTCTGTTAAGTCTAGCTCATTTATAGTAATATTCAGATTCTCTATTTCTTTATTGATCCTCTGTCTAGATGTTCTGTCCATTGATGAGAGTGGTGAATTGAAGTCTCCAACTATTATGGTATATGTGTCTATTTCCCTTTCCAGTGTTTGCAGTGTATTCCTCACGTATTTTGGGGCATTCTGGTTCGGTGCATAAATATTTATGATTGTTATGTCTTCTTGTTTAATTGTTCCTTTTATTAGTATATAGTGTCCTTCTTTGTCTCTTTTAACTGTTTTACATTTGAAGTCTAATTTGTTGGATATTAGTATAGCCACTCCTGCTCTTTTCTGGTTGTTATTTGCATGAAATATCTTTTCCCAACCTTTCACTTTCAACCTATGTTTATCTTTGGGTCTAAGATGTGTTTCCTGTAGACAGCATATAGAAAGATCCTGTTTTTTAATCCATTCTGTCGATCTATGTCTTTTGATTGGAGAATTCAGTCCATTAACATTCAGTGTTATTACTGTTTGGATAATATTTTCCCCTAACATTTTGCCTTTTGTATTATATGTATCATATCTGATTTTCCTTCTTTCTACACTCTTGTCCATACCTCTCTCTTCTGTCTTTTTGTATCTGACTCTAGTGCTCCCTTTAGTATTTCTTGCAGAGCTGGTCTCTTGGTCACAAATTCTCTCAGTGACTTTTTGTCTGAGAATGTTTTAATTTCTCCCTCATTTTTGAAGGACAATTTTGCTGGATATAAGAGTCTTGGTTGGCAGTTTTTCTCTTTTAGTAACTTAAATATATCATCCCACTGTCTCCTAGCTTCCATGGTTTCTGCTGAGAAATCTACACATAGTCTAATTGGGTTTCCCTTGTATGTGATGGATTGTTTTTCTCTTGCTGCTTTCAAGATCCTCTCTTTCTCTTTGACCTCTGACATTCTAACTAATAAGTGTCTTTGGGAATGCCTATTTGGGTCTAATCTCTTTGGGGTGCGTTGCACTTCTTGGATCTATAATTTTAGGTCTTTCATAAGAGTTGGGAAATTTTCAGTGATAATTTCTTCCATTAGTTTTTCTCCTCCTTTTCCCTTCTCGTCTCCTTCTGGGACACCCACAACACATATATTTGTGCGGTTCATATTGTCATTCAGTTGCCTGATACCCTGTTTGAATTTTTCCATTCTTTGCTGGATAGTTTCTGTTTGTTTTTGGAATTCAGATGTTCCATCCTCCAAATCACTAATTCTATCTTCTGTCTCTTTAAATCTATCATTGTAGGTATCCATTGTTTTTTCCATCTTTTCTACTTTATCCTTCACTTCCATAAGCTCTGTGATTTGTTTTTTCAGTTTTTCTATTTCTTCTTCATGTTCAGCCCATGTCTTCTTCATGTCCTCCCTCAATTTATCGATTTCGTTTTTGAAGAGGTTTTCCATTTCTGTTCGTATATTCAGCATTAGTTGTTTCAGCTCCTGTATCTCATTTGAACTATTGGTTTGTTCCTTTGACTGGGCCATATTTTCAATTTTTCTGAGTGTGATCCATTATCTTCTGCTGGCGTCTGGGCATTTAGTCAGATTTCCCTGGGTGTTGGACCCCACAGGTTGAAAATTTTTTCTATGAAATCTCTGGGTTCTGTTTTTCTTATCCTGCCCAGTAGGTGGCGCTCGTGGCACACGTTTGTCTACAGGCTCCACCAGTAAAAGTTGCTGTGGGTCCTTTAACTCTGGAAAACTCTCGCCGTAGGGGAGGTTTGGCAGCCAAAGCGTCTTGGAAGAGTGCCAGCTGGCCTGGGGGTCCGAACACGGGGAGGGTCACCAGCCGCCGCAGCACGGGAGAGCGCCCGACCCAATTTCCTAGTCAGCCCGGGGCGCCAAGCGTGGCGGTAGGGCGCCAGCTGTGCAGCCCGGGAGAGTGCACTGTTCCCAGCCAGACTGGGGAGTCACGTGTTTGGAAGGGACCCCCTGGTCACCGTTCTCTGCAGTCGGGGGATTTTCGACCCAACTCTCTCAGTTGGTGCAGGGGGCCTTGCGTGGTGTGGGTGCCAGCCGCCGCGGCCCAAGGGGACTGCCTGCCCAATTCTGTCAGCTGGCCTGGGAAGGAGGAAGGGAGGGACTCCGGCCGCTTGCTGTCCTGCCCAGGAAAACCCGCGCCCCTCGGTGATCTCACCGGAGCTGGTTCTCCCAGACTGTCAACCATTCCAGGATGGGGTACGCCATCCCTTTGATCTCCATCGTGGCTCCGGGAGCTGCTCTGTATTGTCTCCACTCCCCCAGTAGCTGTTCTGGAGAAGGAAAGGTGAGGGTGGCAAGGCTCTCGAGGCTGGTGGCAGAGGAACCGGTGAAGGCGGAAGAGGGCACCGTGGTGGTTGGAGAGCCACTGGAGCAGGAGGGGGAAGAGGGGAGGGCGCGCGGGTCGGCTGCTGCGGGGCATGGGCGCCGCGCGGTGGGCCCGCGGACAGAGAAAGAGGGGAAAGGAGGGCGGGCGGGTCGGCTGCTGCGGGGCGTGGGTGCTGCACGGCGGGCCGGCGGACAGAGGTATAATAGCTTTTAAAATCAGGAAGTGTTAATCCTCCCACTACATTCTTCTTTTTTAGGATGCTTTTAGCTATTTGGGGTCTCTTTCCTTTCCAGATGAATTTGGTAATTAGGTTTCCAAGTCTTCAAAGTAGGTTGTTGGAATTTTACTTGGTACTATGTTGAATCTGTAGATCAATTTGTAGGGAATTGACATCTTAACTATATTTCATCTTTCTATCCATGAGCAGGGAATATCTTTCCACTTATTTAGATCTTCTTTGATTTCTTTTAGTAGTGTTACATAGTTTTCTGTGTTCAAGGACTGGCTATCCTCCTGGAAAGAGGTGTACTTTGTTAAAGATATCTAGGTCCCAAGAAGCTTCTCTTAGCCCCTAGCTAGTTCCCAGAGGACCCAACTGGTCTGATCACGTAAGCTTATTGGACTTTGGCCATTATTGTGTGAAGATGCAATAAAGACTGCATGTTAGCAGTAAGAGAGAGAGAGAGGAGAATCTTATGAAGAAAGAAAAGAAAGAAAGAGGAGACACTTAGGAGAAGAAGAAGGGAGAGAATAATCTTATGAGAGAGGGAGATTCACCTCATCAGAATATTATACTCTGCTGTGGATTTTAACTAAGGAGACTCTGAATGCTGTCTCCAAGATTGCTGTGGATTTTTACTAATGAGACTTGGAATGCTGCTTCTGAAACTCTCCAGCACTTCTCTTCAGGTGTTGCCATCTTAACTGGCAATGTAATTATGCCTTATTTTTGAAAACTCCTTAACTACTTTCTTTTAACTGTTTTCCTAATGAAATCTGTTTTTGTATAACTGAAGTCTGTGTTGTCTGTGAATCCAAACCTATAAATTAAGTGGCCACAAATACTACGTGCTTTTCGTGTGACATATGCGTTTTGGGGAAGGCATATTCAGATTTATGCTATTTGGGTTTGTTGAGGTTTTTTCACTTGTATATTTATGTCATTTTTAAGGGTTGGGAAGTTTTCTCCCATTAGATCCTCAACTAATATTCCTAACCCTTTATTCCCCTCTTCTCCTTCTGGAATACCAATGATTCTTATACTTATTCACTTTTCTTTGTCCCTCATTTCCATGAGATACAATTCAATTTTTTCTATCTTTTTTGTCTTTCACTGTTTTGAGTGTTCAACATCAGTTGTCCTGTCCTCTGGCTGGTTTATTCTTATTTCTGCCTTTTCACATCTGTGGTTGTGTGTTCTAGTATGTTTCTTATTTGGTTTACAGCTTCTTTAATCTCTGTGATATCTGCTATTTTTCTATTTATTCCATCAATTTCCTTTTTGTTCTCTTCTAGTGTCTTCTTGATCTCCTTAATGTCATTAGCCATCCCATTTATTTTATTTAATAGATTTATATGAATGCCTTTGGTAAGTTGTTCTGATGTCTGTGTCACCTCTCATGTTTTAATATGGTCATTAGGCTAGGATATATATTTTTGCATCATGATATGCTTAGTGATCTTCCTCTGCCTTGAGGGCATGTAAATATCTTGATTGGTTAACTTTGGAAGTTGGTTTCCTTCAGTAGTCTAACGCCTTGTATTTGTAGGATGGATGTGGAGCAGGAGGTAGGGTACAAGGCAGAGCATAACAGCGTGGTGATGAATTGCAGCACAGGTTTAGGCACAGGTTGGGGATGCTACACTGGTGCCTGTGAGCATGAGCACCCAGCGGAGATGAGGATGTGGCAGATATGGCTGTGCGGGTGCAAGGGTCTGGAGGGTGTAGCCCTGGTGTTCACTGGTATAAGGTGGCAGGGCCCTTTGTGAGCATGCAGAGAGCTCAGGATACTGGGTGGTATTGTGCTTGTGTTGGCTGGGGGTGGATGTTGCCTGGTGGAACAGGCCAGCCCTAGCCCAGAGGGGATGTGACTGAGGCCATACACGTGTGCAGATCTTGGAGGGCCATAGAATGAAATACACTGTGCAGAGTTTGGGGGTGGAGTGGGGGTGTTGTGGCTGTATGGGCTGGGGCAGGTGTAGCCTGAGTATGGAGGTAAGCACCCACAGCCTTTATGCACTGGCGACAGCCTCCAGGGGGCAGGGACAGTGAGGAGGGCTCAGGATGGGCCAGGTGAGAGTATGTTTGACCAGGAGAGATGAGTTGGGCTGGTGCAGGTGTGTGAACCTTTGAGGTGGGGTGTGGGGTAGGTGTGCACATGGGTGTTGGTAGCACAGGGGCACTTTCATTGTGGGGAGGGGGCCTGGTGATGGGGTTCAGGTGCATGGAGAGTGGGATAAGCCATGGGTTTAAGGGCTGTGCCCATGAGGGTAACACATTCAAGGAACATGGTTTGGCTTACTTCCTAGTCCCTGTCTCCCCATCCATACACTCCAGGGCTCTGGGCTTCTGTGTTAAGCTGTTTGCACCATCTGAATGGTCTCCAGTTCTCTGCTTCTTAGTTCCTCAGCTTTTGTAACCAAGGTGTCCCTATATGTTGTAGAAGACCCTCCCAGGTCACTTACACCATGGAATTACCATATCAGTCACCCTCTTGTCTCTTCTCTAGCTGTTCCTTGGAGCAAGGATGAACTTGACTTTTCCTATTTCACTATTTTCCCAAAACTGTAATTTCTTTTTACAAACTTTCAAGTTCTGCTTTATATTTTCCCAATGCCTTCTTTGCTTCCTTGCTCAACTCATTGATTTGATTCTTGATGAGATTTTTGTCTTTTTGTTCAAACATCCTGAATTAGTTGTTTTAATTCCCATATCTCATTTGAAGTGTTGGCTTGTTCCTTTGACTAAGCCGTGTCTTCAATTTTCTTTGTATGGCTCATTATTTTTTTGCTTGGAGCTTGGCATTTATTTCCTTAATTCATTTATTTTGGAGGTTTTTTTTTTACTCTTCTGCCTAGGGTTTTCCTGTTGGATGGCTTTGTTCTCCATCTGTTCTTAGTAATTCAGTTCAACTTATTCTAGACTTCCAGGATGAGAACCTATGTTCTCTTTAACTGATCAGAAAGCTTCAGTTCCTTCTTCTTTTTGTTTTTCTTGCCCTGCCTATTGGAAGTTTTTTTTTTTTTGAGGAGGGTCTCTGAATGAATCAAACTAAGTTTAGCTTTCACAAAGGTGATACGTGCAAAGAAAGGGGAGGGCTTCTGATGCAAACTTAAAACTGGTGCCAAATTCTTAATGGCCAGGGTCATTAAAAATGTAAAACCTAGGATGGGCCATGGTTGCTCAGCAGGCAGAGTTCCTGCCTGCCATTCCAGAGTCCTGGGTTTGATTCCTAGTGCCTGTCCAAGAAAAAAAAAGCCATAATTAAGGGGGATTATGGAAAGTTCAAATTAGTTAAATTTCCCAGATAGGCTGTAATCTCTGGAGTTTCCAATCAGCAGAGAAACATGGGAGTTTCTGTGGGTCAGACATAGGTATAACCATCAGGGCATTCTATTGTTTGGTGCACCAACCACCTTTTTGGGTTTAGCTAGGTGCCCATTCTTGCAAGATCATGAATAAATTCTTTTCTCCTCCACAATTGGATGAGTGTTTGTTCTCTTTCAGGTAAGGCATTCTTTCTAACAGTTTCCTCAAATATCATTGTTCCTAGTGAGATTTTATCAGACCACACAGACCCATGTGTCAGGAGGAAAGAGTAACCAGCATCTGTTTTCCCTCAGGGTGAGACCCACTACGTTGTCAGACTCTCCTATGAAGCCTCTAGATACAGTGCTTTTCCTGTCTTGCTCACCAAGTGGCACTTGTCAGCCCACAGCTCCCAACCTGTGTAAATTAATGTGGTGCCTTTAATTTCCTCAACTTCCCCTGCCAGTGGTGTGGTTGAGACAGAGGCTGAAGTAGCAGTCAGGCTTTGCTTGCCTCTGTATTTTCACCCCTGGGGCCTGAATTCCCTGAAGGAGGACCTCCAGTTGAGCTGAATCCCACCCCCTCTTTTCTTGAGGAAGATACATCCCTTAGGGAATCAACCCTTTTCACCTGACTACTTACTTTGTCTCTCAGATATGCCTTAATTCCACCCTTGCCTGTTGGCATTGCTGGAGCCTGTGAGTGCTTGCAGTTCCATGTTGTGGCCTGTTAGGAAGTGAAAAAAAAAAAAAAAAAGAACCAGACTCCCACACCCTGGTTTGCAAATCAAGAGATTGAGTTTGTATGTGGCTCCAGTGTCCCCAGCACCATCTGCCCTCTTTGGGGTCCAGCCCTTTTCCAGCATTTTGTGCTGTCCAACTCAAAAAACCTTTGTTCTTTTTTCCCCCATCAGTACTATCCCTTCTCTGCCAGGGTGAAAATTCCTGGTCCTTTAGTGCTTATTCCATGTTTGTCTGTGTCCAGGACCTGTTGTCAGTAGTCAGAATTTGTTGATTAACTCCACAATTGGAGCTTGGTTTAGCTAAGCCCATACTACTAGTAAAGTCTGTTTCCTTTACCCTTGGAGAAAGAGCCTGTCATAGCCAGTGGGGGAAGGGTGCAGTCTCCATAGCTCGGGTGACTTAAAGTTCTGTGCAGGGTCTCAGGTGTTCCACCCATTCCAGACTGGTGTATGCTGTGTCCAGTCAGTGTTCCCCACAGCAGCTGTTCCCTAAAGCTGTTTACTGGCTGCTCTGGAGGATGAACTAATTTCCCACTCTCACTATGCTGCTATATTTTCCTGCGTCTCCATGCTCTAGGCTTTTGCTGCAAATCCATATCTTTTGGGGAAGATTATTTTGTTACAGTTTGACAACAAAATGTTCACAGAAGGACAACAGTAGAAAGCATCTTTGAGACTAGCTCTCAGTGAAGAGTATAGGATTAGCACTGGTTGCCTGACCCATATTGTAGCAGGCAGGCCTTTCTGTCTTTCTGGTTTAGCTGTGCTCTCTGAAAAATCCCCAAACCCCCTCTCCTTGCAGGCAAGTGAGATGAGATAAGGTTCGTTTCCTGGTATAGAAACCCCCTCCCCCAGCCTTCAGGACCTGGTAAAGATGCATGTAGGCAAAAGAAGACATTCCTGGGGTGGGGGCCTCTCAGCGGTTCAGCTCTGGGCCATTCTCAACTTAAATCAGCTAATTGTGTACCTTGTCTTTAACATGTCAAAAAGTCTATAAAAGCTAAGGTTGCCTTTTGTTCGGGGCTCAGACTTTTGAGGTGACTTAGCTGGGCCCTGCTAATAAAACCTACTTCCTGAAACTGTGGATCCTTAGTCTCAGCCTGTTCTAACTTCGCGGAATGTTCCTGGAGGCCTGCAGCCTCGTTCCTGGTTTTCGCGCTACAATATAATTTGTCACCTTATTTGGGGGACATTGAAATTGTAGGGGGATAACATATTGACCTCAGATTTTTTGTAGCATTAAGTAATTTCAACTACTGTGATTCTTCTGTTTAGGATTCATATTTTTCACTATTTAATGCTACTGAAATTCAGCATATTGACTATCAAATTGTGTCAATTTTTCCACTGAAGGCTTTTATCAAAAAGATAGTATTCTTTAAAATTCATATGATTTTAGAAATGGGGAAATATTGCATTTCAGGGAGTAGTGATTCTTCAAAGAACATTTATTCATTCTTTTATTTATTTGTATTTTTCTTCATTGTTTTTTATTCATTTAGCAAATATTTACTACCTAGCAGTCATTGTTCTATCTTTTGGGATACAGTGCTGAAAAATGCAGAATCACTCAACCATGTTTTGATTTCTTATTACTTCCTTTGATTTCAACCTGTGCTGGTTTGAAAGTATCATGTACCTCAGAAAAGCCATGATATAATTCTGATCCAATATTGTGGGAGCAGCCACTTCTTTTAATCCCAATTCAATACTGTATGTTGTAACTTCTGATTAGATTATTTCCACAGAGATGTGACCCACCCAATTGTGGGTGTGACCATTAGATTAGATGGAGTTGTGACTCCACCCATTCCAGGTGGGTATTGATTAGTTTATTAGAGTCTTTAGGAGGAGAGATATTTTGGAGAACCCTCAGAAATGACAGGGCTGCTTGACACTTCAGAGTCCAGAGCCGACACAGATCCCAACACTTGGAAAACAAAGACGCAAATGTTCAGAGATGCTTGAAACACAGCAGATGATGTCATGCAATGTTAAGCAAGCCAGAACCTGGAGAGAGCCAAGGGAAGCCAAGAGATAAAAGCCAGCCCCAGAGAAGCAAAGTGAGCAACCCCCACAGGAACAAAGGCTGAAAGGAATAGAACTCGAGAGCAAAGGACTAGAAGATGCCAGCAACATGACTACCCAGATGATAGAAGTGTTCCTGACCCATTGACCTTCCTTGAATTAAGGCATTTTTCTGGATGTTTTAGTTCGGACACATTTAGAACTACAATTCTAGAATTGTAAACTTGCAACTCATAGAATTCCCCTTTTAAAAACCATTCCAATTCTGATATATTGCATTCCAGTAGTTTGCAAATTAATACACAGCACAAAACATTTATTTGACATTTGAAAGGATTATTGAGTGGCTCACAATGGAATCAAAAGCTCCTATTAAACATTCAAGAAAATTTAGCTGCCATCTCAGCTG
The DNA here is from genome assembly GCF_023851605.1 of Tamandua tetradactyla. Taxonomy (NCBI): domain Eukaryota; kingdom Metazoa; phylum Chordata; class Mammalia; order Pilosa; family Myrmecophagidae; genus Tamandua; species Tamandua tetradactyla. The sequence continues at coordinate 33,441,983 of NC_135340.1, read as the reverse complement.
CTGGAATGCCCTGGATTGCTCTGATAGAAAACTTCCATGTCAGGGAGTGTCTCAAGAACAAAAGGGCCCTGGAGGATATGATGTCCTTCAGATCTATAAAGGTCACCTGAAGAACTACATAAGCTTATAAATCTGCTGTATAAATGAGGTCAGGGATGAGGGCATCTCTCTGAGGTTGGGGAGGAGTAAAGGAAAGCATTCCTCCCAGCTCAGTGTTTGTCCACAAGGGGGTGCAGCTTCCCAACACAAACCACTTCCTGTGTGAATTCTAGACTCAGATTTAGCCTTTCCCTGTAACTCAACATTTCTGCATGTTAAGAATCAAGAGCATTCTTGTCAAGACAGTGAAAGATGAACTCTTCTCCAGACTTCCTGACTGTTATATTCTTAATATTTGGTAAGTAAAATGTCTCTTAAATTTTTCATTCTTTCTTTCATTATGTTACTAAGATCTTTGACCTTAATTTTTATATTCAAGGTGACACATTTTTAAATCCCTTTTCCCCTCCAGGAGGAAGCAGTGGAGATTCAGTGACCCAGATGGAAGGCCAAGTGACCCTCTCAGATGGGGCTTGCCTGATGGTGAACTGCACTTACACAACCACAACGTATCCTACACTATTCTGGTATGTTCAGTATCCCAGAGAAGGTCCACAGCTCCTCCTGAAAGTTGTGACAGCCAATGAGAAGGGAAGCAACAAAGGTTTTGAAGCCACATACAATAAGGAGTCCACCTCCTTCCACTTGGAGAAAGCCTCAGTCCAGGAGTCGGACTTGGCTGTGTACTACTGTGCTCTGAGGGACACAGTGAGGGGAGCTGCAGGGGAAGCTGAGCACAAACTCTGAGCACAAGGGCCTAACAGCTGAGCAGATCCTCCTGCCTTCAGCACAGTCTGGTGTTGCTGGTCCCCAAGGCCTTTGGTTGAAGCAAAGATCATACAAGGAGCAGAAAGGAAAAGAATGTCCCAGTAACCTCTTCTTCAATTAGTGAAATTGAAAATAAAATGTGACACCTATAATTCTTCAAACAGAGCAATAATAATTCAAAGGAAAAAACTTCATGAACAATGAAGTGGTCTTGGTGCTTCTCCTTGCAGACCAGTCCAGCCCCCACATCTTGTTCCAGGTGACCTGGAAGACACATTGCCTTGTCTTATATTGGTTGAGAGCAAAAGGATCCCAGAGCAATGGGTTCTTAATAGAGAAAGGAAGAGGAACAGAATTTTATTTACAACTGAGCAATGAAAGGAGAGAAAAGACACATTTATTAGATTCTCTCTTTTAGAGGAGGGCCATAAATCAGATGGTTGATGCAGGCTTAAATTCACAAAAAATGAGGAAGGTGCAAAAACAGAATTGACGGAATGATTCATGTCTACACTATGAACAATTCCCACCTCTTCTCCCCTTCCTTATTCCTTTCCAGTTGCATAGAACACTTGGCTCTGGAGCTAAACACAAAGTGAAGTAGTTTCTCAATGACAAAAGCATCCAGAACACAGTGGCAAGGAAGTCATTGTCTATATTTTAAAATCTCACCTACTCTTTGAGACCAAAAGAAGAAAGGTTTCTGTAGCACATAATCTAACTCAACCAGTCTGGATATTCACTTGAACAATTGAAACACAGGGAGCCGAGAATAACAATGAGGACCTTTAATCCTGTAAAGCTCAATGTAATACCTGGATACATTCTAGAGTATATTAAGCAGATAATAAAAAAGTATTGCCAAAGTACCTTGAGTGACGGAAGGAAAAATATGGAACTATTAAACTCTACCATCAGGGGATCCCCAGATACTATGTCAAACATTAGGGATACACAAATTAATAGGCCAAGCTCTTGATCTTGAGGCTTACAGTTGTGAAGCTTAGGTGAGTAGCAGAGGAACTTAGCTTACCTATAGGTAGGTGTAAAATTTACTTCTCGTAGGATCTCTTTTGTTGCTCAGATGTGGCCTTTCTCTCTCTAAGCCCAACTTTGCAAATGAGATCACTGCCTTCCCTGCTATGTGGGGCATGACATCCAGGGGTGGAAATCTCCCTGGCAGCATGGTAGATGACTCCCAGGGATGAGTCTGACCCTGGCACCATGGGATCAACAATTCCATCCTGGCCAAAAAGGGAAAAAAGCAGTGTAACTAATAAAGTATCAGTGACTGGGAGAGTTCAAATAGAGTCAAGAGGCTACTCTGAAAGTGGCTGTTATGCAAGCTTCAGTTAGATATTGCTACCTATCATAACTTGCCAAGTCCCAACCAGGACCATTCCAGCCAATCATAAAGAACACCTAGGGCTATATATAACATTCTACAAAGGTTCTATGTGCTAGAGTAACTTTTCAGAAACCCACAACCTCCAGATGGGTCTCTGGTCCAGAAAAGTCCTGAAACCAAGAGGTCCCAGCCTCTCTATAACATCAGCTAGTTCCATCTCCCTGCCTATATTATTGACAGCACCTTCCAACATGTCAAATTTAGAATGACCATAGTCCAAATAACTCTAAAGAGAGGACAGAAAGATCAAAGGTGATTGTGGAGCTATACAGAGAAGGTAGGTTTTAACAAATGAATATGAGAGTTGAATCATTAAATTGATCTCTCTCTCAGGCTCCAGTATCTTAGAGCAGTTAGAAGTAAAAACTTAAAACTGTGAAATTATAACTCATATAAAGCTCTGAAATCTGTCATACAATTAATTGTTGTGCTGTGGTTTGAAATTTGTTGCCTCTTTTGTATGTATGTTATTTTTCATAAAAAGTCAATTTTGATAATTAAAAAAACATTTGTTTCTTCTAACTTTGTATATTCTGGAGCAGATGGAAGGAAAAATCTGGGAGGATGGTATGGCAGCCCATGACAAACTCTGGGAGCTGTCCTGTAACTACTTGAAGAGTGCTTTGAAGACTATTGCTTTTTACATTCTTTGCTTTGAATATATCTTATATCATACAATTAAAAAAGGTTTAAAAAAAGCATCCAATGAGAGGAAATGCTCTTGAGCAGAAATTCTTCATGACAGTGTAGACAGGTGACTATCATTGAGGGAAATCCTCCAGATTTCTCTAACTACAGCTTTTTCATTTCTCAAAGAGGAAGGGAAACTGGGAGTGGGAGAAGGCATAAGTTAAGGGATGTGGTGTTGTGAAAACAAATCTTTAGTTTTCTTTGTAGATCTATGGATGATCTCTGCAAATGTCAGGACAATCTTACATAATTAATATGGATTTCTTGACACACTCACAGGATTTTTATTGCCTGAGAGAAGTGCTTTGGTCACAGTAGTGTGGGAGCTGTGTGTGCCCCTTGGTTCTGCAGTGGCTGTGACAATGGGAGAGTATGAACATGGTGGTGGGTTTGAAAGTTCCTTCCTTCTAAAATACTTCTTTTTTCTCTATTCCATTTCCTACATGAAAGTTTTCCTTTTTACCTTTTAAAATTAAAAGGCTGTATCTTTCAATTTTATGAATTAGCTAAGATCAATTAATACATTCTCCTTTTTTTGACTTTGATATTCTTGGTTTAAATTTGGTTACTTTTTATTAGGTTCGTTTTAAAGGTGAATTTATATTTAAAAATGTCTTTACAAATATTGATACATGTTAAAATACACCTTAAACCCGCACAATAAGGTCTAGAATAAAATTGGACTTAGATATTTGGCTAAACATGATGGGTTGAGTATATATTTATACTTGAACTTCTATTAAAAAGACAGCAGGTCAATTAAAAAGGGCATAAACTTTTAAGTACAAAGAGAATAGGAATGGGGAATATAACAGACAAATTATGGCCAGCAAAATATTAGAGAGTGAGATGTATATAGAGAACCAAAAACTTGTGTTACAGACCAGATAAAAGGTGAAACCTGGGCATCATGTGGGAACCCTGTGAGATGCATCCCGGTGTGTGCTGCGCCCTGGTGAAGGCTGAGGGATCAGAAGCACCAATATCAGTGAATAACTGGGGAAGATGGTGCTCTGTGTAGGTGTTGGTGGTATTTGGGGAAAAGTGTGAAAATATGGGGACTGGAGAGATAATTTCTAAGGAAAGGACCACCTATGCTCTCCATTCCCCGATGTAGCAAGCAGTGGTCATTTCCCAGGCCCATCAGGAAATTGGTAGACTTTGATGAATTAAAGAACCATGCATAGCAAATCAGAAGGCCAGAAAAGAATTGAAATGAAATTATATAACATAAAATAAAAAGAGAATAATGAGTCAATTATTTATGCTGAGAAAATAAAATGCTATTCTAGAAACTGGACATATTGGTAGTACTCTATGTGGTTTACACAAACTCCCTTCTAGAGAAATTTCCCCAATTTATGCCACTGATAGTGGTGAATTGGGAAGAATACATATATACCCCAAATTTTTGTTTATTATCAAGATTTTCATCATTTGCAAATCTGTAAATCTTTATTATTTTTATAACAATTTCTTTAATTATGAATAATGTGGTTGTTCATTTCATGTATTTAAAAGCCATTTAGGTATTTTTTTTATAGATTACCTTTTCATATACCTCCTGCTTTCCACTATTTTTATGTTTTAAATATAGCTTTGAAGTAACATTCTCTATATTAAGAAAAGTTGTCATATGAATATCACATTATTATTCACCCTTTGCCATTGTTTATGACCTTTTGTTAGGATGCAGGATGTAAAATTGTGCATAGTTAAATTCACCAAAACCTTCCTTTACAGATTCTGGGTTTTATATCTTACTTAAAAATCCATAGCGTTCCAAAACAGTAAAATTTAAGCTCATATTTTTCATATTTTTAATTTTGTATTGTTTATTCTCTTTTTGGTTTGGAAATCTTTAATCTGGATTTTAATGCATATTTTTTGCATATATGTTTAATAAGTGAGGTTGAGATACAAGATCTTTTATTTTTGATCAAAGATTTAAACTTTTTATTTGAGATAATTCAAACTTAACAGAACAGTTACAAAAGTAATAAAATCCTATACAGAGAATTCTAATACACTTCACCTTCCCTCCACCAGATACCCAGATATACCAAATGTAATATTTTGTCCCATTTGCCACATCTTCTCTCTCTCTCTCCCTCATTCCCTCACTCTCATCTTTCTATCTATATCTATCTATCTATCTATCTATCTATCTATCTATCTATCTATCTATCTATCTACTTATATCTTTGATCCATCAATCTACCTATTTTCTAAATGTTTTAGAGCAGGTGGACACACATTTTCCTTTAGTTCTTAGTGCATACTTAGGACCATTTCTCAAAAGACTTTGTTTGGAATGGCCCAAGTCTGATCCACCTTCTCATTGATGGTTCCTAGCATTTTAACCTTCTCTAAGCTTGGGCTGTCACTTCCTATTTCTTTGTGTTTTGTAATCTTTTGTTGAAACCTAGACATTTTGATATTGTAATGCATTAGCTCTGGAATTTAGACTCTGAGGCATCTGTTCCTTAAGCTTTTACTGACTAAGCTTTTAGTGCAATGACAGAGATTTCTTTGAATGCCAGAAGCTAACAACAACAAAAAGGACAACAGGGTGCACATGCTGTCATTCATAGCTCATCCAAAACTTAGGTTTTAAGAATAATTCCAGGCCAAACATAAGAATCTCTTTGATCCTTTCTGTGCATGAGTCTTTTTGGGGCATGTGTGTTTGGCCTTAGGAATTCCCCTGTTTACACTGTTTACAAATGTCCCCTTTTCCCTATAAACAGTTTCCTCATGACATACACTGTCTTTACATCCTACAGTCATCATTCTCTTTCACAAGGAAGACACTTAACTGCTGTCCTTTGGCATATTGTAGGAGAGCTCCATGCAAGTTACAGAACGGCAAGTCCCTCAGGCCACCACCAGGCCCCATCAGTCCTGCTTCCAGTCCATGCATGAGGGCTACTCTGCTCTCTCTGGGACCTGGACCAAAACCCTGCATGGGCTGGTCCAGTAGAATCAATGAGGGGTGGGGGAGGAGACAGCTAGGGAGCCAGTTTTACCACTTAAACAAATGTTTCAACAGATTTATTCACATACTATACAATTCATCTTAAGTGTACAATCAACAGCCTTTGATATATTCACATAGGTAAACGTTCACATCCACAGTCAATATGAAAATATTCTCATTTCTTCTGAAAAAAAAGTCCCAAGCCACTTAGATCCACTCATTACTGATACTTAGCTTTGATATAGTGCCTTTGTTACAAATAATGAAGCAATATTACAATTTTACAGTTAACTATAAACCTTTAGTTTGCATTAATTGTATTTCTCTCATATACCACCCCATTATTAACACCTTGTAACAGTGATGCATGTTTGTTCTATTTCATATGAAACTTTCTTATATTTGTACAACTAACCACTGTCATTATCCACTTTAGGTTTTACTAAGTTATACAGAGTCCAGTTTTATCCTCCAGCTTTCTTTCTGGTGACATACATGACCATAGCCTTCTTCTTTCAACAATACACTCAGCTTTGTTGATTCCACTTACAGAATTGTGCTACCATCATACAGTATTGTGCTCTCCATCCCTGCACATTTACAATCAATCTTATAAAATATTTTGTACTCCTTATGCATCAATAATTCAATCTCTATCCTCTTTCTATGGCTTGATAACCTTTGCTCTCTAATTTAAATCCTAGAATCCGCTCATTATATTTAATTCACATTAGTGAGACTGTACAATAATTGTCCTTGTGATTCTGGCTTATTCACTCAACACTGGGTTCTCAAGGTTCATCAATGTCTTTGCATTCATCATTCATTCCTACAATATTTCATCATATGTGTATAACACATTCTTCCATTAACTCATCAGTAGATGAACCTTTGGGCAGCCTTTCATTCATTAATAATTGTGGATAATTCCACCATAAGCATAGGTGTGCAAATGTTTATTCATGCTCATGCTTTCAGTTCTTCTAAGTGTATATCTAGTAACAAAATTAATGAATCTCCTACCATTTTAAGTGTCCTATTACTGAAGTCCTTAAATGTTTCCTGGTTTGTGAAAGATGTTTCTCAGTTCTTGCTAGTTGTTCAAAGCTTCTGTGGGAAAGCAGGAGACCTGAAGTTTCTCAGTCTGCCATTCTGATGGAGTGGGTTCCTTAATTTTTGTTTGTTGTTTTGAGGCAGCTACCCAGAGTAAATGTCCATTTTTGAATTGCTCATTTTTCTTAATTGATTTGAAATTTCATTTTTGTCTATTTTTCCCTGTTAAGGATTTCATCCTAAGCATTGCTTTTCATCCAATATTTATATTGTAATAACAGAGGTGCATTTTGCCAATCATTTATTCTGCTTTCTAGATAGAAGATTATATATGCAGTTAACCTAGACATCTACTAGAAATAAGTAACAGAAAATGATACAAAGGGAAGATATACTATTAGGGGAAGTTGGAAGAGAAAAGCCCACTCCACTACTCACAGGAGTGTGGAGATCTGAAATCTGAGAGAAATCTCAGGCCATATAGAGAATCTACCAGGGTTCCCCAACCTCTAAACTGCTTTGAATGGAGAAGATAGAGACAAAGTTGCAGAAAACCATGCTTATAAATGGTTCAAACAAGTGGGAAGTAGACAACCAACTTTGAAGAGCAAGGACAACTGTGTCTCTTCTGTTTTCTGCTAAAGAGAATGAACTAGTCAATTAAAAATTTTAGAGTTCTGAACTGTCCCAGAACTCTAGGACAGGCCTTAAAAGCTTCTGCTGCCTCGGTGTTTGCAATCCTGTCATTTTTCTTGAAAGAAATAATTTTAATCTCTTCACATACCTCATATGCTACTTGCTGACATTTGAAAATATCCATCATAGAAACTATCATTGACTCTCTGTTGGTGGGGTGGAAAACAATGTCATTATATTTCAGATACATTGCCTCTAATTTAAATAAAATGGGTGAGGGCAGGCCATTGTACTGAGATTCTCACTCTCTTTTTATTGACTTTCTGGTCCAGTCTTTGTTTTAGTTCATTTCTAAATTAAGTGTTTCTGAGAAATAAACCATTTCTTGGGAAATCACCATCAACACTTAAAAATCATATTATTGTGAAATACAACACCTGTTCATAGAATTACATAAAATTTACAAACGATGAATCTACATTATGTCATTGCAGATTAAGGATTATGAGATCTTTGTAATTGACTATCATTTTTATTTTTGTTGTGGTAACACACAAAATTTCCATTCTAACCATCATTAAGTGTAGCTTTCAGTGGTGTTATGTAGATTCATGGTGTGGTGCTACCATCATCACCCTCCACTACCATGACTTTATCATGACCTCAAACTAAGGCTCTGTGTCTACTGAGAAATAATTTCTCTTTCTCTCTTTCCACAGCTTCTGATAACCACTAATCTACTTTTTATTCCTATGAATTTGCTTGTTCTAGCAATTTCATAGAAGAGGATTCATATAATACTTTCCTTTTGTTCCTGACTTATTTTACTCTATGTGATGCTCTCAGGATTCACTCATATTATGGCATGTATCAGAACTTCATTCATTTTTACAGTTGAATAATATTCTATAGTGTGGATATATAGCATTGTGCTTATGTATTCATCTGTTGATGAGTTTTTCCACCATTTGTCAATTGTAAATAATGCTGCTGTGCACATTAATGTACAGGTATGAGTACATTACCTGTTTTTAATTCTTTTGGTTATATACCTAGAAGTGGAATTGCCAGGTCATGTGGTAATATTTTTTTTAACTCTTTAAGGAATTGACAAAATGTTTTCTATTGTGGCAACAGCATCTAACAATCCCAAGAGCAACATATAAAGATTCCAGTTTCTCTGCATCCTTACCAACGCTTGTTATTTTCCACTAAAATAATTACTATCCTAACTGGTGTGAAGTGGCATATATATATATATATGGTTTTGATTTTCAATTGCTTTATGACTACTTATGTTGAACATCTTTCTCGTGCTTTTTGGTAATTTGTTTATCTTCTTTAGAGAAATATCTACTCACATTCTTCACCCTTTTCAAAATTAGATTTCTTATATTTTTATGGTTGAATTATATGAGTTCTTCATGTATTTTGCATGTTAAACACTATCAGGCATATGGTTTGCAACTGTTTTTCCTGTTCTATAGGTTTTCATTTCACTTTTTTGATAATGTTTTTCAAAATTATGTACTTTCATTATTTTTAAATAACCCTCTTCACCTCTACCAATTTTCTTTCCTAAAATGTCAATTTGCCTCTTTTGAGCATATCAACTCTCTTTTGATTAGTTTTTGCATGGCATATCTTTTTTTATTTTTTTGCTTGAAAACTGTGCATTATATCTCATGTCTAACAAATCCTCATATATTCACACTCTCAATGGTTCATTGGCTTTTTATTTCACTGAAAATATAGAAGCAACAAGAAAACAAATGTTATAAATCCCTACACCTACCTCCTACTGGCATCTGTGCACAAATACTTTGCATTTCCTCTTATTATTAGATTATAATTCCTTGAGAGTAGAGTTTTTGGGTTTTTTTTTTTTTTGGTTACCCACAGCACATATAATCCACCTGACAAGTAAGTGGATTATATATAGGATTTTAAAAGATATTTGTTAAATTAACAATGAAGATAATACATCACTATCACTATCACAAAATGTTACCACTAATTCAGTCAACAGAAGCTTTCCATGTGTCTATTTTTCAACAAAGTCTATTTTAGATACCAAAGATTTATTAGGTGATAGAACAGATAAAAATCCTCATCCTAAAGTGTCTCATATTTTAGTCTAGGGTTAAGTCTGTAGCTAACACAGGCATCATCTCTTTGAAATCTTTCAAAAATTGTTAGGTGTTACTACACCTACTTTCAGCTGAGAAAGCTGAAACTTAAGTCTCCTGTCTTAAACTTGAACTAGAATTCATACTGAAGTCTTCTAACAGATGTCTTAAGTACTAATTTATGATGCTTATAATGATATATAGGCACTTATATTCTAGGTTACATTGCAAATAGTGAGGAGGAAACCTTACAAGAAGTTTAATCAGGATTTTTGAGCAACTGTAGCTCTGATCTCTAGATGACAGTGTTTGTGTTTCCCTGAACACACTGGATGGCCCTGCCAGGAGATGAGACTGTGTAGAAGATAGTGTAGTGTGGTCTCCAACTAACTGAGCATTCTAGCTTAGAATTTCTCCCTTTAATGTGTGAGTGTGTATGAGTTTTTTAAGAAGTTGAATAGAGAAGCCAGCTTTAGAGGCCGCATGGGACAGAGGAAGAATGGAGAAGGATCTGATGAACTCCCTTGGGGGTTTTGTGGTTTCAATTTTGTTGTAAGCTAGTACAGAGTTTTTAGTAAGGTTGACCTTGGAGACCAGAAGAACATTTTCTTTAGGATCTGGGCAAGGGTGTAGTGCTCTTGGTTTGGAGGAGGGAAGGGGATGGGGCCATTTTCCATTTTCCAGTTCATGCAGGATTCACTGTGAAGAGTAAAGAAGGGATAAAATTTGGAAATCATTAAAACTGGTGTTGGTGTTTTGAAACTATTACATACCCAAGAAAAGCCATATTTTAACCCTGAGCCAATCTTGTAAGTCCAGACCTATTTTCCAGAATGGAAACCTTTTGAATTGAATCATTTCCATGGAGAGTGTGGCTTGTTGACTTGGGGCATGAGTAGCCCAACATGAACAGGTGGCAGTTTTAGATTCTAGTTCAATAGAATCATTGCTGTTTCTTCTCATGGAAGCATTACCTCTTCTGGAACTAAATCTGTAGACCAGCAGAGCTCAAGGTTGCAGGGACAGGAAGCAAAAATTTTCTTAGTAGATTGCTAAGAGTAATAGTGAGTGGTGCCACTTCCATTTCTATCCCTTGGTTCCTGGCTATGGGAGAAAGAGTACTACAGTGGACACTGACTCAGAGTATATACAGCCTTCTGGAGAGTATCACCCCAGCCCTGCAAGGTATTGCCTCCTAGGTGGAACCATAATTGAGCCTGTAAAAGGTCATTTCACTGTTTTATTAATCCAGCTGCCTCTGGATGATGGGGAACAAGGTAAGACCAGAGAACTTCATGAGTGTGTGTTCATTCCTTCAGTTCATTTGTTGTGAAGTGTGTGCTTTGATCAAAAGCAATGCTGCATGGAATACCATGACAATGGAGAAGGTATTCTGTAAATTCATGGATGGTAGTATTGGCAGAAACATTGCATGCAAGGAAAGCAAACCCATATCCAGAGTATGCATCTATTCCAGTTAGAACAAATCACTGCCCTTCCATGAAGGGAGTGGTCCAGCTGGGCACCTTGGGGAATGGTGCCATATCAGGGGCTGAGTGTTGGTTTTTGCTGTTGGCAAATTGGGCACTCAGCATGGCTGTAGCCAGGTCAGCCTCGGTGAGTAGAAGTTTATGTTGTTGAGCCCATGCATAACCTCCATCCCTACCATCATGACCACTTTGTTCATGAGCCCATTGGGCAATGACAGGGGTTGCTACAGAAAGAGGCCGATTGGTATCCAGAGAACAAGTTATTTTATTCACTTGATTACTAAAACCTTTCTCTGCTGAAGTCAACCTCCTGTGTGCATTTACATGGGGCACAAATATCTTAATGTTTTCAGCTCACTTAGAAATTTTCCAATTATGGTTTTTCCAATTATGGCTTTTCCAAGTTCCTGACCATCCAGCCTAACTATTAGCAACAGCCCATGAGTTGTGCCTCTTTTTTGGTTGTAGGAGGGGCCAAATGCAGCAAATATTCTTCACCTTAGAAGGAATATCTCAGCATGCCCCCACACCACTGGACACTTCAAAATTTTGCTGAGGTGGAAGGTCCCTGGGTTTGTTGTATTTATCTCTCATTCTCTGACATGCAAATGCCCTACCAGTAAGTCTAGAGTAGTTGGTATTTCCCGCTCACTAGGTCCAATCAACATGATATCATCAATATAATAGACCAGTGTGATGTTTTGTGGGAGGGAGAAACCGTTAAGGTCCCTGTGGACAAGATTATGACAAAGGGCTGGAAAGTTGATATACCGCTGAGGTAAGATAGTGAAAGTATATTGCTGACCTTGACAACTGAAAGCAAGCTGTTTCTGGTGGTCCTTACCAACAGCTTTTGAGAAAAAAGTATTTTCCAGATCAATACTTGCATGCCAGATACCAGGGGATATACTGATTTGCTCAAGGAATGATACTATATCCAGAACAGCAGCTGCAATTGGAGGTACCACCTGGTTGAGTTTATGATAATCCACTGTAATTCTCAAGACCCATCTGTTTTCTGCACAAGCCAAATAGGAGAGATGTGGTGGGAATCACCACCCCTGTAGCCTTCAAATCCTTAAGAATGGCAGTTATTTCTGCAATCCCTCCAGGAATCTGGTATTGCTTTTGATTTACTATTTTCCTAGGTAGAGACAGTTTTAGTGGCTTCCATTTGGTCTTTTTTACCATAATAGCTCTCACTCCATGAGTTAGGGAGCCAATGTGGGGATTCTGTCAGTTGCTTAGTATGATTATTCCAGTTACGCATTCTGGAACTGGTGAAATAACCACAGAATGGGTCTGGAGGCCCACTGGACCCACTGTGAGATGGACTTGAGTGAAAATTCCATTGATCATTTGACCTCCATAAGTCCCCACTCTGGTGGAAAAGAGTGACGTTTTGGGTCCCCTGAAATTAATGTTACTTTTGAACTGGTATATAATAATCCCCTTAATATCTAATTATTTCCTTTTCCCAAAGGCACACTTACCCTGGTAAAAGGCTATCAGTCTCCTCAGGGAAGGCTTGGAGGAAGATTAACAGTATAAATTTGTGGCAGTGTAACAGGGTCCTCCCCTCATTCAAAAGGCTCTGGGTCTGTCAACTGTCTCAAGTTTGGAAATTGTTTAAGGTGCCATGACTTTCTGTTTTTGTAATTTAAGTTAGACTGCTGATTTCTTGACTTAGAACTCTTTTGTTTATACAGCTTAAACAAGAATTTAGTGGACTGGCTGTCTATTTTACTTTTAAGTACCCCATGAGTTACTAACCAATGCCACAAGTCTCTACAAATCAGATTATTTTGGCTCCTGTTTTGAGTCTGCTATTCATTATGATAGTCATGTCCACCTTGTCTTGTCTTTTGCTGCCACCTGCCTTCTGCCAACTCTGGATCTGGTCATACTCATTGTGTTTAAGGATTACAGCTCAATGACAGCAGTTTCCACAGTAATATTTGACCTACAGAGAAGGGCAACTACAGAGCTTTTCAAGGATGATGGTGCTACCCTTACAAATTTAGTTTTCACAGTTTTAGTAAAAGGTGCATCCTTCAGACATTTCTAGGGTGTATGAGCAGGCTTCCCATGATAAATCCATTTTAACATTCCAATTTCTCTAAGCCTCTGGATCCCCTCATCTACAATATACCAGGACAGTTTTGACATTTCAACCTCAGGTAATGTCAGCCACCTTTTGATTCATGTTTCAGCCAACCATCCAAACAAACTGTTAATGCCTTTTTTAACTCCTTGAGCTATAACACTGAATGTGGAATCTCTGCTTAGTGGGACCATATCAATAAACTCAACCTGCTCCAGCTTTTTATTCCTCCCACCATTATCCCACACCCTTAAAATCCATTGCCATCCATATTCCCCTGATTTCTGTCTATATAAATTGGAAAACTCATGTAGTTCTTTTGTAGTATAACATACCTCCTCATGGGTGATAAATTGCAGTTCACCTTTTGAGGTCTGTTGGGACTTTAGTCTAGTTATAGGTCTGGAATAAATGAGGTGTGGTGGGGATGGGTCATGAAAAGAATTAGAAGTATCTTCCAAGCCATTTGCTTCAGGGCATTCATTGCAGTTTCATCTGGTGAAACATGAATCACTCTAGGGCTAATTCCTTCAGGTGGAGGTTGGGTGGCCAATTCCTCGGGGCAGACTGGAGGTGAGATGGCTATGTCCTCATGACAGACTGTTACAGGGTTAGTTAGAGAAGACTCAGCATGACCTAGGGTTTTGACATCTCCACTGACATCATTATCAATCCATATGTCACCATCCATCCCATGATTTGTTTCCCACTCCTTTCTAATTAATCCCCTCACTTTAATGGCAGACACCACACAAGATTGAGATTTCAGTTTATGCTATCTAACAATAAGATTTTGAGTCTGATTTTTAAGTCTACACCTAAAGGAAATAAGATTTTACATCTGTCACACAGTGCATGAGCTTCACATTTGAAGCCTTAAGCCTAACCCTTTCATTCATTAATGTTTACAGCATATCTAACAACAACCAGACAGCATTTCTATACTTCCTATTTCCACAAAATTCTATAAAGGTGTCAAAAACATTATCCCCCAAGGCTGGCTTCATAAAAGCAAAGCATTAGAAATATCCAATGGTGATATTTTGACTATTTCTTTTGCCAAATCTCCCATGGATTGAAAGTATCATTTTGATTATGGGAAACAGAGTCCTTATTGCCTTTGAGTCTACTCAGAGTAGAAAATCAATCATAAGAACCCATTTTTAAGATTCTGTTCCTTAGGAACCACCTCACTTTTGGTACCCAGCTGTGTATTAGCTAGGGTTCTCTAGAGAAACAAAATCAGCAGGAAATATCCACAGTTATAGAATTTATAAAAGTATCTCATGTAACCTTGGAAATGTAGAGTCCAAGGTCTGTGGGGCAGGTCACAAGCTGGTAACTTCAGTGAAGGGTCTGGATGAGCTCTACAGGAGAGGTTCACTGGCTGAAGCAGGAAGAGAGACTTCTCTTCTGAATCCTCCTTAAAAGTCTTCCTGTGATTACATTAAGTGTCACTCATTGCAGAAGACATGCCCCTCAGCTGATTACAAATGCTATCAGCTATGGACGTAGCCAACATAATCATGATTTAAGTCCATGAAATGTTCTCATAGCAACAAAATGCCAGCACTTGCCTGACCAGGCAAATGGTCACCATCTGCTGGCCAAGTTGACACATGGACCTGGCCATGACAATCATATTCTGGCATCTTTGGCAATCCAAAACAACTGGATTTTCTGGTCTTAGATTGATTTCTGTACAGGGTAAGAGGCAAAAATCAAGTGGAGCAGAGTCCTTAGTCCCTGATCATCATGGAGGGAGAAAATTGAACCCTTCAATGCAATTACACAGTGAACCATTTTAACAACATAAGGTGGTACAAACAGTTTACAGGGAGCAGTTCTGTTACTTTGACAATCATGAATTATGCAGACAGCAAAAAGTCAACTGGAAGGTACACAGTGACTCTGAAATCAAAGGGTAAACGTGGGTCTCTACACATCACAGATTCTCAGTTTGGTGATTTAGCCTCCTTTATCTGAGCAGTGAGCACACCATTTTAAATTTTTAATCTGATGGAACACATTATGCCAGCAATGGAATGGGTATTTAAAAGGGAATTTAATAAATTGTAAGTTTACAGTTATAATGGTGAAAATGTCCAAATTAAGGCACCAACAAGAGATTACCTTCATGTAAAAAAGGCTGATGCTGTCTAGGACACCTCTGCCAGCTGTCAAGTCATGTAGACAGTGTCTGCTGTTCCTTGGGATCTGAACACCTCACTCAGCTGGGAAGGCATATGGAGACATCTGCCAGTTTTCTCTCCTCAGTTCATAAGGCTTCCCTGGAGAAGGGGGCCTTCCTTCCACATCTCCAGAATCACTCGATTTGTGGACTCTGTTGGTTCTGAAGCTTTTTCCAAAATGGTTCCTCTTAAGAGGCCTCATTAAGCAAGCCCACTTTTAATGGGTGGAGACAGATCTCCATGGAAACCATCTGTTTTAGCTTGCTAGCTGCCAGAATGCAATACACCAGAAATGGAATGGCTTTTAAGAAGGGGAATTTCAGTTACAAGTTAACAGTTTTTAAGCTGTGGGAATGACCCAATTAAAGCAAGTCTATAGAAATGTCCAATCTAAGGCATCCAGGGAAAGATACCTTGATTCAAAAAAGTCAATAAAAATTCAGGGTTTCTCTCCTAAGTGGAAAGATATATGGTGAACACATTCAGTGTTTCTCCTTCAGCTGGAAGGGCACATGGTGAACATGCCATCATCTGCTAGCTTCCTCTCCAGCTCCCTGGGAAACATTTTCCTTCTTCATCTCCAAAAGTCACTGGCCAGTGGACTCTCTGCTTCATGGTTCTGTGGTGATCTGTCATCTTTCTCTGCTCTCTCTGAATCTCTAACTTTCTCCAAAAATTTTCCTCTTTTTAGAGTCATGTCTCCATCTAATCAAATTTAATACCTACTCTTGATTGAGTCACATTTCCATGAGATAATCTAATTAAATTTCTAACATGCAGTGCTGAATAGGTATTAGAAGAAATGGCTGCCTTCACAAAATAGGATTAGGACTAAAACACGGCTTTTCTAGGGTACGTACATCCTTTCATACCAGCACACCATCTAATCAAAAGTTACCACCTACAATCAGGTAGGTCATCTCTCCATGGAAACAATAAAAAAGATTCCACCCAGAAATAGTCAATGAGGATTAAACAACTTGAATTTTCCAGGGTACACAACAGATTCAAACTGGCACATGAATGTTTTTTTCAAGGAGGCTTCAGAGATGGAGCATGGACATTATGGTTTTTATGTTGTATAGAAATTCACAAGTTAGCTGGTACTTCTCATTCATACATTTGTACTTGAACTTCTTTATCTACATATCATAAAGATATCCTCACTCAAGATATAAAATTAAATGTTTTATGGGCCTGTTCATAGTGCCCAACTGCTATTGAATAGGGGATAGTTTCGTTAGAAGGGAGAGAGCAGCTCTGTCTGAGGTGCGGCCTCCAATAGAATGTTCATTGACTGGAAAAGCAACAGGTTGATGGTGATGGTGGCAATATCTGACTTGTTTCCTACCAGATTTTTAGTTGGGAAGGCTTTTATTCCTCACTTTTATGCCTATTCAAGATTTTGCACCCAAGTGCTCAGAAACATCATGTGGGGAGGGATGTGCCCCACCAATTTAGCCATGCTTCCAATAAAGGCACTTTTTCAGGTCCTGCACCAATTCTTTTATTGCTTTTGGAGATCATTTCTGCACAGATTATTCTGCTACTATGATGCCGACAGAAAGAGTCACTCTGAGGCAGTGGGAAAACTGAGCCTGGCTCTTCAATCATCAGAGTCCTAGAAAAGTGACTTAAGGGATAGAATCCCACATGCAACATGTGCTACTGGATTGAGCACTGGGTTACACAGACTATCTGTGAAGTTCCTTTTCTATTACGGTCTGAAAATTTAAGTATGATCGGTATTAGATGAGATAAAAATTTATTTCAAAAATTTGTTTTCTTATTCAAATTCAATGAGAAAAACAGAAAAGATATATACTATGGTGTTAAATATGGTAATCTCTGGGTGGTGGGAACATGAAGCTTTCAATCTTGTATCTTCATATTTCTAATTTTCTACTGTGCATATCTCCTACTTCTGTCAATGTGAAAGGTGGTTAAAAGCAAACCCAGGAGAGTGACATCATGAACATGTCAAAGGACAAATCCCACTTTCTTGGAAATATGGAGGACAGCAGATACTAGAGAAGGACTCCACAAAGGCTGAAAGAGAGGGAAAGAAAAATAATCTCCAAGGTCATGGAGGAGATTTCCAACCTTGACCTGCCACTGTGTCCCTTGCACCTTTAGAGTCACACAGAGGCAGCAGGGCATGAGACCCTCCTCCTGGGATTCAGACCTGTGAGCACCTCACAACCATGCATTAGAATCCTATGAATATGCAGACAGAGGGCCCATGGCTGTAGAGACCCAGGGGAGAACACAAGGAGTGCCACATACAAAAGGACCTGGGAGAGAAGAGAGATTATAGCAGAATGGTTGGCAAGAGCTGTGCACACTTAATCCAGTCTCTATTTTTTATATTACCTAAATGCTAAACAGATCTTTCTGGATTGATGCACCTTTCTGCATTGACCCCATCTGGGTCCCTGTGGTGGGATACCCTACTAGGGAGGAAACGGAGGCAGAAAAGACTCACAGAAAAAAAGATGTGGGAGAACTGAGATGCTGCTACATAACACAGTTCCCAGAACTGAGAATTGTAAGGAAAAGGGGACACTGAGTGTGGGAGAATATTTAAACAAATCATAGGAGCTAGGGAGAAAATTCTGCACAAAAACAAACAGTGCAAACCAAGATTCCCAGAAAAAGAGTAAAGGAAAGAAAGCTTTCTTCCAGAAGTGAAACAAATGTACAAAATTGAAATCTTAAAAATTGTACCACATATCCAGAGCAGACCTGAGAAAATCTGAATAAACACTAGCTACTCTAAAGGTCCAGGAGAAGTTGAACCAAACATCAAAAGGAGCTTTAACAAAAAAGCTAAACAACATTAAAACCATAGATAAGAAAAAGAAACTGATCTTTAGAGTTAACACAATAAAATAATCAAATGCCCAAATATTAACAAAAAAATGAATAGTCATACTAAAAAAAGGAATATATAACTCAGTTCAAGGTAAAAGGTTTTAATTTGTTTAGCTTAAAACAGAGAAGCACAGAATTTAAAACAGCTAATCAGAGAAGTTCAAACAATTCTCCTAAATCATTTCAAGGAGATGAAGGAAAATTTGGACATAGAACTAATGGATATTAAGAAGACAATGTGTGAACATAAAGCTGAATTTGAAAGTTTAAAAAGAAGCATAACAGTAAATATACAGATGAAAGGCACAGTAATGGAAATTAACAATATACTAGAGGCAAGCAGCAGCAGATTTGAATAGGCAGAAGAATGAATCAATGAACTAGAAGATAGTAGAATTAAAATCATCCAAGCAGAAGAACAGATAAGGAAAAGATTAGAAAAAAAATGTGCAGCGTCTCAAGGATTTAAGGGACAGCATGAAGCATACAAATATATGTATCATTTGTAACCCACAAGAAAAGAGAAAAGTGGCAGAAAGAACATTTGAGGAGATAATGGCTAAAAATTCCCCAACTCTTAGGAAAGACATAAGGATGCAAGTCTAAGAAGTGTAATGTATTTTGGACAAAATAAACCCTAATTGACCCCCTCTGAGACACATGTAATCAGAGGGCAAACTGCTGAAGATAATGAGAGAATTCTGAAAGCCACAAGAGAAAAGCTATTCGTCACTCTCAAAGGAAATGCAACAATATTAAGTGCTGATTTCTAATCAGAAGCTATGGAGGCAAGTAGGCAGTGGTATGGTTTATCTAAGGAATTGAAAGAGAAAAATAACAAGGGATGTAAAGTTGTATACAGAAAATGTTTTTTGACATTATATTTATTGCAATATTCTACTTATAGTCTCTCAATGATGACATTGTTCCACCGTATCTTCTCTGTTTCTCAGACAGAACCTCTACAAGGTCTGTAGGGAGTAAATTTACTTCATTCATATTTCCACTATCATCTTTTCATAGTTCATTCTGGGTGGTGTTTTTCCTTTCTCTATCTCAGATCTCTGTGTGTTCACATTTACTTTCCACATGATGGGAACTATAGGTATTTTTCATCTCCTTATTGCTTTTACTTTTAGGGATTTAGACTTCCCTTTTTTATTTCTAAATTTTATTATTTTGTGGATTTGGGGGACGTAGGAGGAGACTGCAGATGCTCAGTCTGAAATTTTGAATGAAAAACCTATCCTAGTCACATTTAATATTTCACACTGACTGTACATTTGATCTTATCATGCGAAAGAAAATCTACAGGCAGCATTAATAAGGAAATCTGAGGCTCAAGAGAGAACTGATTCCAGCTGGTATAAGTCAATTGTGTCTCCAGAGTGGAGTGATTTGCTCTGACTTTGTGAAATGTGTTCCTGGTGGTCTGAATGTTGCTTCTCCTGAGATTTCTCTCCTTATTTGGTTATATCTTTGTCATATTCCAGTAATTTTCATACTAAATTAAGAAAAATAGGAAAGGCTCCTCCCTTAAGAGTTTCCTCTTGCTACTAGACCTGGAGCAGAGTGTCCTTCTTTTATCAGTTCTGTCTTCCACTCATGGGACCATTTGCTAAGCTAAGTTGAGTGTCACTCTCAAACTGCTCCCATCTCTACTATCCCTCCCCAAACCTTTATCTTCGTCTAACAGAAGCAAACACTTCTGTTCTGATGGTTTCACTCCTTCCAGCTATATAGAGTTCATATAAGCTTAATTTTTTTTCTCAAATTCTTTCCAGAATCACTTACTGATATATCATAGTTTCCTTACCCTTGTTATTCTGCTCCATATTCTCTGTGATGCTTCTCTGGCAAAGTCTTTCTTAACATGGTCCCATGTTTTTATATAAGATTCCAGCCTATTCCGACCCTGACATTTGGAAAAGCACATTTATTTTATTATCTTTTTAAAAAAGCTTGTGATACCTATTGTTTTCTCATAGCCTTAACAAATATCAAACTTGTGAAGAGTGCTCTTCACACTTTCTGCTTGACAAAGAAATGTATTACCTTGATAAATTTGGATCAATTAATTAATGACATATATTCCAGACTTGTTTTAACTATGTGTGCTCTAATTTGTTTGTTTTCCTTTTTGCACCAAATAAATGAGCAATCTCTTTCCCCAACTCTGATGTACACACACAGCAGCCGAAGGTCATGTGAAGCTCATCCCAGCCTCATACAGTTGATATTATTCACTCTGTCTTGTGTTTTAAAGAACTAAAAGGGCCTCTCAACAGCTTGAGCCATAGGTGGGCCTTTGAAATGTCTTCCAAACAGCCCTGGGTGAGCTTGGGTTGGTATAACCCCAAGACCAAAGAATACACTAGGCAGGGAGTTAGGCATGGATCTTATTGGGATTTACTAACAGGAGAAGATCTTTCCCTGTGGCAGCATTCCAGGATAATGGAAGTCAGTGCTCTGCAAAAGGGGCAGGCAGTGCAAGGGACAGTTTATAAGAGTTTAAGACATGGGCATGACAACAGAGTTTCACCAGGGTCTGGTGACACAGGGGTCAGGAGGTTTGTTATCAATAGTGATCATGAAAGGAACATTCTAATGTTCTGTATATGATGTAGCTGTACCTTCTTCCCCTTTCCTCCTGAGGACATCTGTTGATTTTTAACTTCTATAAGTGGCTGTGGAGTAACTTATTTCCAGTATGGAGGTGGGCGAGATGGCCAAGCCATGGGAGTCCACAGAGATACATGAGATACTTCTTATGTCCTCTAATTTCTATATAGGAAACAAGGGGCTTAGGATTCTTAGGACTCTTTGAACCTGACCTTTCATTTTACAACTGTGTGAGTGGAAATATTGTGTTGTTGAAATAACCTAAACCCTATAGTAACAGTGATAAGAATCTCAATCCATATTGCTTGTTTTGTTATTTGTCCATTCCACAATGCATTTGAGGCACCAATAAAAAAACATGCATATTAAGAATAAAAAACATAGATGAAGCAATAATGGTAAATGAAAAAGAGAATTTGGGAGGTAATATAGTGATAAGTAAATTTGACTCTCAGAAATTTATTACTATGTTACCCTAAGGAATGACTAAAGTAGGGAAAAATTTGTATCTAAAGTTCCTAACAATCAGAGTCAATAAAAATGTATATTTTCTGCTTTATTGGATAAAAGTCATAGTTAGAAGCTGACCTGACCTGTGGGACAGATGAACCTGGACCTGAGGGAGGGAGCAAGAACAGGGGACAAAAGACAGAGAATGGAGACAAGACAGGATTCTGATCAAGTCTCAATTTATTGAGGGCAAATCCAGGGTATTTATCCAGCGGGACAGGGGAAGTATCTTTCAGCAGATGATGGGCATTGCATTGCGGCTAAGCCAATTCGCAGGAACTAAGATAGCAAAGGCGGATCAGCCGAGGCTAGTCAGCAGATTTCTGGGCAGAGCAGAGCAGACATAAGAAAACAGAAACTTAACTTGAGATAAAAACTTAACCTAAGATAAAAACTTAACTTGAGTTAGTACCCAAGATGGCGTTAGACCACAAGGTGGTCAGTAGATGGCATCAGACACCAAGATGGCCGCACACTGCCGGTGCCATAAGCAGCTTCCCACAGGTCCCCCCTTTTTATTATTTTTAAAAAGGGTGGAGATTGCACAACGGCCTATCCCAAGGGGACTGTGCCTGTCTTAGGGCGGGATACCACAAAGTAGGCAATCTGCAACCTTACCCGTCATGGAGGTTCAAGGCAGCATGAGGCCAGGCCTCTGTCTTAGGTGGTGGATTGCTCAGACTAAGGTGTCCAGTTGCCCATCATTGGCTACCCAGTCCGGCACTTTGGGATGTGCAGATGGAGTGTTTTTTATAGGTATTCGTTACCATCGTAACTTTGCCATGGCCAGTCTAAGATAATGGACCTGAAGGGGCTGCATTTTTATGGCATTTTAGTTATTGTTTCAAGAAGGCCATTACTTTATTGAAGAGGATAGGTCCTAGTGAAATTAGTATTAGGAAGCCAAGCAAGGGTCCTAGAAGTGGGAGAAAATAAGGCAAGAGTCCAGTAAGCCCGCTCCACAGAGGGCTTTCAGCCAGTTCTTTTCTTCTTTTCATCAGATCTTCTTGCAATTTTTAAATTTTGTCTCTGATAATGCCAGATTTGTTGGTGTAGAAGCAGCAGCATTCCTGTAAAGCCAAGCATATTCCCCCATGCTCTGCGGTTAATAAATCTGATCCCCTTCAGTTTTGAAGGACTACCTTGGCAAGGGAGTCTAATTGGTCTTGAATATCCTGAATAGTGCCTGAGAAAACTTGCACGTCCTCAGTTAACTGTTTAGATAATTCAGTATACTGAGTGATAGAGACCCCTAAACCAGCAGACCCAGTACCTAAAGCTCCAAGAATACCTATTGTAGCTAGGAGGGGAATCATCTGCATGACCCTTTTGTGGCGGCCAGCAATAAGGTCTAGTCTGGGGATAGGCACTGGCTCCTCCCCGTCAATGACATCAATGTTAGGAAGGAGTATATCTAAGACACATAATCCAGTCCAGTTTTGTGGGAGTGTAGAATAAGCAAGGCTGCTGCCGCATATGAATACAGTGCCAGTAGTGGGACAGAGGGGATCAGAGATATGGATTGTCTCCTGACAACTGATAGAGAGTACGCCGAGATCTATCTCATTACTATCATTAGAAGATGGCAAGGAGAAACAAAGAGTGCTGTTTTCAAACGTAGGCAGCACTCGAAAAGATATGGAAATACTGCAAGAGCTAGAGAGGTTGCCATAGGTATTATTGTGTGGTGGCAAGGCAAGGGGCAGGGGGCCTCCCATTTGTAGGCAAAGCCAGCAATCAGAAGCTAAATCTGGCTTGGAGATATTAAGTAACTTCCAAGTAGCAGTTAAAATATCCAAAATTTGAGGGTCTAAATTTATATCTTTGGTTTTTATTTTAGCTAACAGGTGATAATGAATCTGAGGATACAAGTGATCAATCATTGTTTGTAATTTCTTCTTGATTACGAACTTTTTGGCCTGATCTTGTGGACCTTCTCCGTCTGACATGTGTATTGGAGGTGTAAGTGGCCAGCACACCTCCTTCCCTATTCTGGCACTGCTGCCGCCGCAGTTACTTAGTTGAAGCTTAGAGGTGCCTAAGCCTTCAGGCAGCTTAAACATTAAATCCGTGAGAGCCAATTTTGTAAAATAGTAATTTTTGTTATTACTTTTTTCTATGCACTGCGAATTTGCCGTATAGCATTGAGCATTAATAGAGGGATATATTGTGGTACAATTACATTTTGGTAATACCCCGTTAATGGGGAATTCTAGGTCAGGAGGCTTTAAACAAATTATCTTTGATAATTCCCTACCTCAGAGGGGTGACCAGCTAATAGGTAGGCTACCTTCTCACCATAATTTCATTGTAACGTGTATGTTTCCATCAAGGGTGTGGTTTCAACTTCCTCATAGCAGTTGCAAGCGCCGGCATGGATTTTATGTACCAGCTTTCTGATAGTCTGTGGGTCATCCCAGCCACCATAAGAACCTTACAGAAGCAAACCCAAGATGACAACTAACATATATGGACTGAGCAAACTTCATGCTAGGAGATCATTTAATTGGTCTTACCTTTTCATCAAGGTTTCATTCTCTAGTGAGGTTCAATGAGACCTGAATGCAATGAAAATTTGTTTGTGGTTTTGGATGATAACAAAGTTCTTGAATTACTTCTTAAAATATTGAGTAACAATGAGCATTCATCGTATAGTACATTGTTTCTCGACTTAGGGAAAAAATCATTTCCATTTCTTAGGTAGAGAAGAAGACTATTATAGAACTAAGCCAGAGCACTGTATACATTGGTTTCAATATTTGGCTTGTCATCTTACACACTATCCTCTTGTTTCCTGTCAAAAAGTGACCCTGGTAAGCTGACCTAGCATTCATGGAGTTACCTTGACTGTGGCAGGTCATGAGTTGTATGATGGCTTCAGCCATTGCTAAGTGTATCATATGCTATGGGAGAGCCAAACCTGTTCCTCTCAATACTCTATTGATAACACATCAATGTATTTGTTCTTTCAGCACTGATGAGGATTCATGTTTAACAGGGTAACTGGTCATTTTTAAAATGTCCTGAACAATTGTACTAGAGACACAACCTAGCTCTGAAAGGTCACTTCATATTTATCACACCATGAGGTGAACTACTCTCACAGTATCTGAATATTCTTACCTCAACACTGCTTCAGCCACTTTCATCTTCTTTTTCATTTTTTGGCTATGCCAAGTCATTTTCCACTTTATTTCCATTGATTCTCCTATCTGGAATCCTCCCCCTTCTAACTCCAAACTGCTAGTGCAACTGTTCTTTCTCATTCTTCAGGTCTCAGCTCAAATACAGTAAACCTAAAGGAAGACCTTAGAACTTTCCTAATCTTCCTGGCTGAATTTAGCCCTCCTCAGTCCCCTCTGCCTAACTCACTGTCACTTCACGCTCATTCCTTCCTTCATGGTAAAGATCATCACTTGCAATTATATTGTTGATTTTAGTTTATTTGTTTATTGTCTGTATTTACAATAAACTACAAGGTCCTTGAGCATGCAGCTCTGTTGTATCTTCTTCTTGGCTAGGCCATCTGTACTTAGGGCAGTGGCTTACACATAGTCGCTGTCAATAAATATTTGATGAATGAGTGAAAGAAAAAATGAGACATTGTTTCTTGGTCTCTCTCTGTGCTTCAATAAGCCATAATCTCCATGGGAATGTGTCAACAAGAAAAATCCAAGACACCTTCAAAAGATCATGGAAAGTGTTAAAGCAAATTTTCAGACCAAGTAATTAAAAGCAGATGTCAAAGTCTTATATCAAATTTGCTGGAATGAAAAAAGCAACTAAGGAAACTTATTTAAAGATTTTCCATCAGTGGAGTCATTTTATAGAAGACCAAATTTAAAAACAGACAAATAAATGATTAAGAAAAGGATTGGTTGCTTAAAGATTAGTAAGCTAGTGTGAAAATATTCTGTACCCTAGAAAAGTCGTGTTCTTTAATCCTGATTCAATATTGTTGCATGGGATCTTTTGATTAAGTTGTTTCCATGGAGATGTGACCCACCCAGTGTGGGTGGGACCTTTTGATGAGGTGGTTTCCATGGAGATTATGGCTTATTGAAGCACAGAGAGTGATCAACCCATTCAAGGTGGGGTTGCTCACTGAAGTCCTTTTGAAGGGAACCATTTTGGAAAAAGCTTCAGAGCTGACATAGAGAGATACATTTGGAGATACAGAAAGAAAATGTCCCTGGGGAAGCTCTTTGAAAAGAAAAGCTGGGAAAGAAAGCTAGCAGATGTGGCCATGTGCCTGCACATCTAAAAGAGAAATCCCAAGTGTCACTGGCCCTTTCTTAAGGCAAGGAATCTGTCTCTGGAAGCCCTAGTTTGAACATTATGGTCTTAATCATTTAAATGTGTAACTCACTAATTCCTTCTATAAAAGCCAACCC
Source organism: Tamandua tetradactyla (assembly GCF_023851605.1). Lineage (NCBI taxonomy): Eukaryota > Metazoa > Chordata > Mammalia > Pilosa > Myrmecophagidae > Tamandua > Tamandua tetradactyla. Next base: position 33,416,034 of record NC_135340.1, on the reverse strand, counting down.
ATTTCAGGTATATTGCATTTCCAGCAGCATTAACAAACTAAAACATATAGTTATAAAGTTGATTAAAAGTCCCTATCTCTCACAGCCTTTGCAGTTAAGTTTGTGTTCTATCTCACATCTATTGGTGTGTTTGTGTATCTGGCATGAGGTTTGAGGTTCTTTTTCTTTATCTCCAAATGAATATCCAGTTATTCAATGCTATTTGTTGAAGATATTCTCCTTTTCCCATTGAATTGTTTTGGCACTCGATGAGAATTATTTGATTACGGATGTGTGAGTCTATTTCTGGATACTCTTGTTTCATTGTCCATTTGTCCTTTTTCATAACTCCCTGGTAAGTTTGACTGGGTGTCTGTGTTTATGAGCAAGTCATTTCAGCTGATAAGGTTCTCATTCGGGTGAAAGGTCAGGGTTCTTGTGCTTCTTGATGATCCTAATTCTGCCCAATTGCCAGATAAAGGAGTGCTTATCTCTCAAGTGCCAAACAGCAAAGTTGTTGCATTTCTCAGATAGCTAAGTTAATTTTAATCCTGTGGAAAATGATGGGTCAACTGTTTTCTGCTTCAATGGGTGTGGCATAAAGTATGTGGCTTGATATAGTTATTCAACAAGTGGACCTCCAACTGCTCCCCGTGTTCTGTCTCTCTTATCATTCCTGCCCACCATCATATCTGTGTTCTCTTAGCCCAGAACTTCCCCAGGACTCCAAGGAATAGGTGCCCTCACTACCATCCTCACTGCAGTCTTCTCCCAGCTCACTTTTCACTTTTCACAATGCCCAACATTCATATTTACAAAACAAAGAGGGTTTTAAATATAAAATAATCCATAAAACAAAAACATTAAAGTTATTGTAATTATATATACAATGAATAAGCATTTAAAACAGAAGTGGTTATTGTAGACTTTAAGAAAATGGCTTCCTAGAAAGACAGCAGTGTGAGGCCACATTCCTAAAGCTCTCAAATACTTGAATGTGACCAACAGAGGCAGGAGATAAGCAGGGAAGAGTCACAGTGTGACTGCAGGTGGGCACCATTATGTTTCTTGTTGCTGTCTTTTGAGGATGTTTTTGGGGCTCTAAGCTCTTTTTAACTCTAACAGGAGAACAAAATAGCTCTCCAATTACCAGGTTATTTAAATAGCTTGATTTATTCTCTAATGTGATTCTCCATGATGCAACTTCATTAGCACCTTTCAGATTTTCTTTCTTATTTCTGCCTTTATAGCTGATGCAACATTCTGCTTCTCTATCTTATCAGAACTCTTGCTATTTATTGCCTTTAGCACAAGCTGGAGTTTCTTAGACTTAAATTTTAGCATGACAATGCATGTGTCAGCCTTTCCTTTAAAAAGGTACTGCATAATCCCTCAGAACTGCTAAATGTGTACAAGACCCCTTTCATTTTTCTTATTCTTGTTACATTAAACAATGTTCCCAGATGATTTCAAAAACATTTCTGAAAATTTAATTTCACTGATTTTTGGTACAATTAATTTATCATTCACGTACAATAAACCTCACCTATTTAAAAATCAAATTGTGAATTTAACGTGTCTGTACCTGAAACCCTCCCTACAGTCGATATAATGAACACTTTCATCACCCCAAATGTTCATTTTGCCCTTTAGAATGCAACCCTCTCTCAAAAATAGATCCCAGATAATCACTACTCTGCTGTCATTGTGAATTAGTTTGCATGTTCTATAACACTAGCTCCATAATCAGAGGCGAATTGAGGTGTCCCAGAAGACCTCTGGCAATGTCTGGAGTTCTCTTTGTTTCATTTTATGGAATAGATGCTATTGGCACTTACTGAGAAGACAACAGGAATGCTAGAAAATGAATAGGATGGTCCCCAAACAAGGGATTATTTAACACAGAAACAGTACTTCTGAGGTTGAGAAACCATGTTCTAGAAATTTGTATTAATGGATTCTTACAGTCTGTACTAATTTTTATTCTTTCAATCAGCCTACAGGTGTTGAGATTATGTTATAGTCAGTGTGCCAATAATTCACTCATTTTTATTGCTGTGTATTATTTCTTGTATAGGTATACCATATTAGCTTTATCCATTCACATATTGGCAGTTTCCATTTTCTGATATTAAACCAAACTTACCTTTTTTTAACCATTTTTTACTGGTTAAAAAATTATTACTTTTTTTAACCATTTTTTTTGTATATACATAACATATATACATAGCTTTTCTGGGGTCCACCATAGATACAAACCAGCACACTGTCCCCTCTGCATTTCAGGATTTATCTGGTCCAGGAACCCATCTGGAGGTTGAAGGTTTCTGGAAAGTTACCCTAATGTATGAAACCTTTCTAGAATCTTATATATGCCCTAGGTGTTCTTTAGGATTGGCAGGGATGGTTTTGGTTGGGGTTTGGCTAGTTAAGGTAGGTAGCAATATCTAACTGAAGCTTGCATTAGAGTGCCTCCTGAGTAACCTTGACTCTATTTGAACTGTCTCAGCCACTGATACTTATTTGTTATGCTCCTTTCACCCCTTTTGATCAGGATGGTATTTCTGATCCCATGGTGCCTGGGAGACTTTCACCTCTAGATGTCATGTCCCATATAGGGAGGAGGGTAATGATTTCACTTGCAGAGTTGGGCTTAAAGTGAGAGGCAACCTCTGAGCAACAAAAGAGGTCCTCTGTAAGTAACTTTTAGGCACACCTAAAGGTAGGCTGTGCTTTAGCCATATGTATTTGCTCTTCAGAAAAAATGACTATTCATATCTTTAACCTATTTTATAATTGGGTTGTTTGTTCTTTTGTTGTTCAGTTGTATGATTTCTTTATGTATACAGGATATCAAAACTTTATCTGATGTGTGATTGCCAAATACTTTCTTCTATTGAGGTAGCAACCTCTTCACCTTTTCGGCATTCTTTTCAGGCACAAAAGCATTTGATTTGAGGGTTTCCATTCATATATTTTTTTCTTTTATTGCTTGTGCTTTGGGTCTAAAGTTTAGAGAGCTACCTCCTCTTAGGAGGTCTTGAAGCTGTTTCCCTACATTTTCTTCTAAGAGCTTAATGGTGCTGGTTTTTACATTAAGGCTTTTGATTGACTTGCAATTAATGTTTGTATAGGATGTAAATTAAGGATCCTCTCTTATTCTTCTTATTATTCTCCCATGCTCATTTATTGAAAAAACTATTTTTCCCCATTCAGTGGACTTGGGGACCTTGTTAAAGATCAGTTGACCATGGATTTGGTGATATATTTCTGCAATCTCAATTTGATTCCATTGGTCAATACTTTTATCTTTGTGCCAGTATCATGATGTTTTCACCAATATGGCTTTATAATAAGTTTAAAGTCAAGAAGTATTAAACCTTCATTTTCATTCTTCTTTTTTAGCATGCTTTTAGCTATTCAGGCTCTCTTCCTTCCAGTTGAATTTGGTAACTAGCTTTTCCAAGTCTTCAAATTAGGTGTTGGAATTTTAATTGATACTCCATTGAATCTGTAGATCAATTTGGGTAGAACTGACATCTTAACTACATTTAACCTTCCTATCCATGAGCAGGGAATGTCTTTCCACCTACTTAGATCTCCTTTGATTCCTTTTAGAATATGATATAGTTTTCTGTGTTCAAGTCCTTTATGTCCTAGTTAAGTTCATTCTTAAGTTCTTGATTATTTTATTTGCTATTTTGAATTTTTCCTTAACTGACTCCTAAGCTAGGTCATTCTTTTTGTATAGAAATGCTACTGAGTTTTGCACATTAATTTTATATCCTGTCACCTTGCTGAATTTGTTTATTAGGTCAAGTAAATTTATTGCAGATTTCTCAGGATTTTCCAAGTATTAGTACACATTAAAAATTGTTATATCTTCCTGATTAATTGTCCCTTCTTTTATTATGTAATGCCTGCTTTATCTCTCCTAAATTTGTCTTGACTTTTATTTTATCTGATATTAGATAGTGGTTCCAATCTTCTATTACTGATTTATGGCATATTTCTTTTCATTTATAAATTTTAAAACTATTTGTGACTTCATTGTTAAAGTATATCTCTTGTGGGCAGCATTTAGAGGATTCTTGCCTTTTTATCTGCTTTCCAAGTTTCTTCTTTTTCATGGGCAATTTTAGACAATTTACATTTAATATAAATAATATTACAGTTGGACTTCATTATACTGTGTTATTACTTTTTGACCTTTTTTTTTTAATTCTCTCTTCCATTTATCCTGAGTTATTTTGTACTACTTGTAGGGTTTTGTTTGTTTGTTTGTTTTTGCATTTTATTGTTTATTTAGATGTTTAAACTTTTGAACTAGGTTTTTACAAACTGGTGAAAGCTGAAAATTATTTCTTCTACAGAAATATAACTGCGTGATTCCAGACAGTATAAATATCTGTTTGAACTAACATTAATTCACATCACCACTTTATTAATTACATAAATTAAATTATCACATCTCCAAATAAGAAGTTACATAGCTGTGCCAGTTTGAAGCTACTATTCACTCCGGAAAACCCATGTTTTAATACTGATCCAATTTGGTGAGGGCAGCTGTTTCTTTTAATCCTAATTTAATATTATAGGTAGAAGCTTTTGATTAGATTGTCTCCATGGAGACGCGACTCCACCCATTCAAGGTGGGCTTTTATTAGTTTACTAGAGTCCTTTTAAAAGCAAAACATCTGGGGAAACCACAATGACATGAGCAGGTACAGATGCTTGGAGAACAGTTGCTTAAGAGCCGACAGAGACATGGATGGTTGGAGATGCTTGAAGTGCTGACAGTGAGAGCAGATGCCTAGACATGGGCAGAGCTCAGCAGACACCACCACGTGCCTTCCCATGGGATGCTAAGCAAGTTAGAACCAGAGCTGTGTCCAAGAGCAGCTAAGTGGAGGCCCACAGATGATTAGAGAGGAAACCACATGAAACAGAGGCTGAAAGCAACAGAGCTCAGAAGCAAGTTAACAGCAGAGGCCAGCCATGTTGCTTTCCCTATCAGTATACAGAGGTGCTCTGGATGGCATCAGCCTACCTTGAGTGAAAGTAACCTCTTGTTGATATCTTCATTTGTACATTTTCTGGGACTTAAAACTGTCAACTGACAACTTAATAAATTCTCCTCTTAAAAGTTACTCCATTTCTGGTATATTGCATTCTGGCAGCATTAGCAAACTAATCACTCATTCAAAAGAAATATAAAATATTAGATGTCTGCTGAATCATTAGCCAAAACCTACTTCTTTTTTTAGCAAGAGAATTTGGGAAGAGAAGGGGAAAACATCACACTTCAAAGAAAATAATAGTTTATAAATAACTTCAAATATTATGGAAAAAAATTACAAGAATTTCAGAAATTTTATGATTAAGAATTATTGTAGCTATCATAACAAAGCATCTCTACCTTTAAAAAAATGTAGTAAATTAAAACATGTAGTCTACATGTTTTGCACAAGATGAAAGCATTATTTTATATAAAATATTTAATAGCTCACTCCCATTCCTTTGTGAGGCCATCCTGGTTAAGTTGCACCCTAAAGTGCAAAAATTAAATTAATATTAATTTATTTTGTCTGGAGACATTACAGACTTGTGCTTCTAGACAATGTATATTTTCAAAATGGAGGCTTCCTCTAATGTCACAAAATAAGATTTATAGATAGATCTTAAATAACACCCCCAAGACCCAATAAAAATCCAATAAAATTCAGTGGTTGTGCAAAGTTGATGTGTACAGGTAGGTATGTGGGAGATGCAAACATAAAGTGAACAGGCATATAAACATACAAGCCCTACTTTCAATATTTGATGTGACTGAGGGAATAAACCATACATGGTCTGGAGTGTTCATAGTTCCTGAGCTTCTAAGTTCTGTATGATACTAAAAATATACAAATATTGTGCTGGTTATCTTCACACCTAATCTTTCTAAATTCCTTATATTTTGATAAGATTCTGGCATAGGGTTTGATTCAAGAAGACATAACTTAATACTGTATGATTTCAGGAAAAGTCCATTTCTAAAAATGATGAGCCCATTTTAAATGCTGACCTGCAAGAATCTTTTGCTAAAGTGTCCAAATAGGCTGCAATCCTGTATTAAAATATTTTAGCTAAACAGTTCTCGTCAATAACTTTTTTACCCACAAACCTCATTTCTAACATTCGTTATGCATTCAACTTGCCACTAATTCTGCCAGTAAAACCCGAGAACTGATATCCAGTATGCTCTTTAGCAGAGCTTCAAAGATCAAGATATGAACAGCCCGGTTGTAGTTTCCTCCATGGTGTGGCCTCTGTTACAATGTTAACTGACCACCCTTGGCGTTTGCTTTCTTATCTAGGCAGTTAACCCTCTTTAGAGTTAAAGTTTACTTTGACTGGCACGTATACAATATTCTATGCTGTTCTCTGAGAAACGTTATTGAAAATTGAATATCATAACATTTTGTTTTATCGGTTCTTATTTGGTAAATGATATACAGAATCTATGAACACATTGTAGATAATTATTGCTGAAAAATCTGAAAATATATGTTGTATAATTTTAATCCTTTTTAACTGGTTAAACCAGATTATTTTAAGTTTAAGATTTAGGAGCAATGAGTCATAAAAGAAGATTAAAATAGTGAAAAGCTTTTAGATAGCTCCGGAAGAAAATCCTTCTAATTTGTTATTTAATATCAAGTACACAATACATTCAATATAAATTTCCAATCATTTTAGCACATTAACCTATTTGTTAGGAAAATTACTTCCCCACTCAGAGCTCTTTTCAGAGTATCTAAGACATGGGAGTACTTTTACTTGTAAAACACATAGACTACTCAGATTCGGCGTCTCTCTCTAAGCCAACTCAGCAAGTGAACTCACTGCCTTCCTCTCTATATGGGACGTGGCTCCCAGGGGTGTAAATCTCCCTGGCAACGTGGGACAGAAATCCTGGGATGAGCTGGGACCCAGCATCATGGGATGGAGAAAGACTTCTTGGCCAAAAGAGGAAAGAGAGAATTGAGACAAAATAAAATTTCAATGACTGAGAGATTTCAAACAGTCAAAAGTTTATCCTGGAGGTTATTCTTATATATTATATAGATATCCCTTTTTAGTGTATGCCAAATATTGGAGTGCCAGAGGGAACTACCTGAAAATGTTGAGCTGTGTTCCAGTAGCCTTAATTCTTGAGGATGATGATATAAAGATATGACTTTTACAACGTGACTGTGTGAGTGTAAAAACCTTGTGTCTGATGCTCCTTTGATCCATGTTATGGATGGATGAGTAAAAAAATATGGATGAGGGTGGTGCAATGATGGCTCAGTGGCAGAATTCTCACCTGCCATGCCAGAGACCCAGATTCGATTCCTGGGGCTTGCTCATGCCAAAAAGAAAAGGGATAAAAGTAAATCAATAATAGGGGGGATAAGAGGTAAAATAAATTGAGTAGATGGAAATACTAGTGGTCAATGAGAGGAAGGGGTAAGGGGTATGGGCTATGTGAGTTTTTTCTTTTTTCTTTTTATTTCTTTTTCTGAAGTGATGCAAATATTCTCAAAAATGATCATGGTGATGAATACACAACTATGTGATGATATTGAGAGTCATTGATTGTATGCCATACATGGACTTTATGTGTGTGAAGATTTGTTAGTAAAAATATTAACAAAACAAGTGTCCTAAAACAAGGATAAAAAAGGTAGATTGTTAGAATATTCAGGACATTTTATATGTATCGTTATGACACAAAATTGCTTTTTCATGATGCATTTCATATATTAAAATGGATCCTACAAGTAAATAGAATGCGACGTTCATAAACAAGAAAATTGATGTTTAATATTCCGATCATTTCTAGTCTGCAGAATGGTTAGATATAATTTTAATGATGAGGGCTTCCAGCTGACAGTTGGATTATTGGAAAGATGCTCTATGAGCACTAGAAAAGGTGGCAGCCATGTGCCTTTCCTTGAGATGCTAAGCAAGTCAGAAACTGGAGAGAAAAAAGGAAAGCCAGGAGATGAAACCAAGCCCCGGAGAAGCAAAGTGAGGAACCCCCACAGGAACAGAGGCTGAAAGCAATGGAGCCCAGGAACAAGGGACCAGCAGATTCCAGCCAGGTGACTTCCAAGCTGATAGAGGTGTTCTGGGTGGCATCAGCCTTTCTTGAGTGAAGGTAACCTCTTGTTGGTGCCTTAATTTGGACATTTTCTGGCCTTAGAACAGTAAACTTGCAACGTAATTCCTTTTTTAAAAGCGATTTCATTTCTGGTACATTGCATTCCAACAGCTTTAGAAAAACAAAACAATGCCCAACAGATGGAAGGGGCCAAAGGCACAATGACTGAGAAGCAGGAAAGCAAACTGTGATGTACAGATATGATGGAACATTGTGCAGTTACAAAAATGAATGAAGTCATGAGGCATGCAGCAAAGTCAATGAACCTTTAGGATATTGTATTGTGCAGAATAAACCAGAAACAAAAGAGTAAATATTCTATGGTCTCTTTTAGAAAATACTGATAGGAAAATTGGAGCCTAGATTGTAAGCTCTTATAGCAGCCACACTTAGTCTGGAGTTATAAGTGTATTTCTAGATTCTGAGATGTACTATATGTACATAAGCTGGTTTTATCCCTGGAACTTTGGATAACTTTGTGATACCTAAGTCTCAGAGCTGGAGTTCTGCAGGTCTGAAAGTCGGCGTTGCTATGTACAGCAACTGTTAAAATTGTCTGGCTTCAATTAGAGATAAAAACAAAGCTGATCTTGTTGGGAAAAAGGTGAATCAGAATTCAGGGCAATGGGTGATAATGTACGTACTCTAGAGCTTCACCTACTGTGTAAGATGAAAGGCAAAGAGGTTTATTGTGTATAGAAACTAAATTTTTTGGAACACACAGTCTAAACCAACCTGCCTGGGTAGCTCATTTAAACAACCGAAACACATGGAGCCCAGAATGGGAATGAGGCCTTGTAATTCTGCAAAGTTTAATGTAATACTTGGATACATCCCAGGCTGTGGTGGGCTGATAATTAAAAAGCACTGGTAAAGTGAAGAAAAAAGGAACTATTAAAAAAAAAAGGTACTCTCTTAAACATTGGGGACTCCCAAGGAAATAGGCCAAGCACTTGATTGGCTTGTCCTTATGAAACTTATTTTTGTAGTAGAGAATCCAGGACTACCTGTAAATAGGCCTCAGAGTTGTTTTTAGGAAACCACTTTTTTTGTTCATATGCGACCTCTCTCTCTCTCTCTCTCTCTAAGCCAAAATCTACAAGGAAAATCATTATCCTCCTTCCTATGTGGGATGTGACATTCAGGAATGAAAGTCTCCCTGAGACATGGGACATGACTCCTAGGGATTAGCCTGGTCCTGGTACCATGGGATCAACAAAGCTTTCTGGACCAAAAGAGGGAAAAGAAATGCAACAAAACAAGATACCAATGGCTAAGAATGGTCTAATAGAGTTGAGAGGTTATTCTCAAGGTTACTGTTATGCAACCTTCAGCTAGATATTGCTAATTGCTATGGTTTACCAAACCCCAACCAATGTAATTCCTGCAACGCTAAAGAACACCTAGGATTCTAAGTGAGACACTACAAAAGTATCATGCACTAACTTTACTTTCCTGAAACCTATAACCTCCAGAGAGTTCCTAGGCCAAATAAGTCCTGAAACTAGAGGGCCTAGCCTCTCCAAGAATACCAACTAATTTCAGACCCCTATTCCTTATTGTCAACTCCCCTTTTCAAAATAAAAAAGTTGGAATGGGCACAGCCCAAAGAGCCTTATAGAGAGGGAAGAAGATCAAAGGAGAGGGAAGAATTATAATAGGGAAGACAGCAAATGAGTATGACTGCTGAATCATTCAATTGAGATTTCTTTTAGCCTCCAGTGTTTTGGAGCAGCTAGAAGGAAAAACTGGAATGTAGAATGGTAATCTACACTAAACTTTGAAATCTCTCCTTGCTAAAATAATGAAAATTATTTGCCTTTTCTTTCTTTGTATATATGTTATATTTCACAATAAATAACAGTAAAATATGGAAAAAAGAAAAGAAACTCGGTAGTGTGTTTCTTTCTTCAGATTTAGGAAATGCAAAAGACTGGGTCTCTATTTGTAGGAGCTTTACATCAATTCTGAGACCTGCACTGTGGTTAGGTGCAGTGATAGGTCACTGGAACTGGGAATATAGGAAGTGCTAACAAACATTCAATTTTAAGGAATCCTGTGAGCATGACTAGTGTTTTTTTTTCTTATTTACTCTTTTCTCTTGTTGCTTGCCCTTTGTTTTTCTTCTTTGACTATAAAAGCTTGAGTTCCCTTTCTCATTTGAACTGGTTTTAGAACGATTTCCTCCAGTTCCTTCCTTGTGTGTGTGATCTCAGTACAACTCACCTTCTCACCAAGAGGCTTGTTTCTCTATTTGATGTGTGATCAGGCAGGTCTGACTATTGAAAATGGTGTTTTTCTATGGTATCAGTGCCTTCTCTTATGTGTGTTTCTAGAGGAGCTAGAAGTGTCCCTTTATAAATGGTTTATAAGGTAACCCAAATTGTAAAAGAATAGAGGTATAGGTACCACTGATAAGAACATTATTTAAATGTGGCTTTTTTTCCCTGCCATACTAGGGGCTGGAATTTCCTCAATTTTAGTTTCACCCTTTTCTGCAGGTAAATCTTCTGTTTATTCTTGATATTTCATCTCTGCCAGTTTTCCTTTCATTCACAACCTTTTTTCTACCTAAATATTAATTTTCCCTCTGCCTTTGCATGTTGTCTTAGGTCTCACCTTTGCAGAAGTTAATTCAACTAACTTGGGGCTCTCCTCTTGGGCTCCTCCTTTAATGTCTCTCGAGTAGAACTCACTGTTCTTGTGGGACATCTCTTCACTGAATGTGGTGGGTTTAAGAGAAGAGGGAGTCAGGTTAAGTCCCCACACCAGGCGCAGCAGGAAGAGCCTCATCCCATATGCTTAATGAAGTGTATTTCTGTTTTATAATAACTCTTTTATACCTAATCATATAAGTTTTCTATGCCTAATATGTTATTCTATAATGCTTTTTTCCTTCCATATCCCACCCTTTCTCCTCGTGCATTTTTTCCTTTGCTGGCTTACTATTTTTAGAATTACCTCAGGCAAGTATCTATGGGCAGTAAATTCTCTTAGTTTTTGAATGTTAGAAAAATATATTTAGTCCACCCCCTCTGGAATGATGCTTTAGCTGAACATGTAATTCTAGCTATAAGTAATTTTCCCTTGACTCTATTAAAGTATTGTTTCATTTCTGTTAAGCAATATTGTTGCTGATGAAAAACTCAAAGCTTTGTTTTTCCTTCTGTATCTGTTAATATTTAGGATTTTTACTTTATCCTCAGTGCTTTTTAGTTGCAGTAGTATGATTCCAGTAGTAAACTTATTTTAACTCTTTCACCATGACTTTGGAACGTGCTTTTAATCTGTAGATTTATTTATTTCATCAATTCTAGAGAATACTGAATTTTCAAATATTTATCATCTTTGTTACCTACTCTGGATCTCCTAATTGATATTTTCTGGAACTAATTGTGCTACTACTTTTTTCATCTAGCAAGAAATTTTATAAAACCTCTGGTTTCCTTTCTGTTCCAAAATCTCCTCTGGGACTAAGAGGAACAAGTATTAAGAGAAAATAAGAAGAAAAATGCATAGAACGGACAAAATTAGAAAAAGGAGAAAGGGGAGACAACAAAATTTAATTTCTCCAGCAAAGTGTGGCCCAGCCAAAATGAGGTTCGTGGCTTTCAGGGTTTACGTGGAAACTGACAACCAGGAGAGGGGGAGAGGTGGAAATGAAGTCAGGGTGGTCACCACAGGCATATCCTATTTTTCTTTCACCAGCCAAAATCTTGGAAAATTTTTCCATAGAGATGGTGACTATATGGCCTGAGTTTCTAGAACTCTCCAGATTTTAAAAAATTGTACTTACTTTTTCAGTACATGGTGCATGCTGTCAAATAGTTTTCCTTTATCAGAATTTCCATATTCTCAAATATTATAAATTCTCAAATTCTCTGTCAAACCATTAAATGTGGGAAATGAGGTGATTTTTTCCATTATTCCTGAAGGTTCACCAAACCCAATTGAGAAGCTGATTCATCTCAGTATCAACCCCCTTCCTTACCCTTCTTCACTGCATACCACAAACTTCCCTTACATACAAGGTGTTCAGGAAAAATCCTTATATATTCATACAAGGAAAACACTGCCTCCCACACATCCTCATTATTTGCACTTTGAGAGATTGCTGTGCAGGCTTGCTGGGCCACAGTGGACAGAATTTTCTTAGCTGTTAAGATGAATGACAGCTCAGATGTGATTGGCACTTAATGAGTGTGGTGGAACTAATTGTTTGTAAGCACAAAATTGGTTCTGAGCTCAAGACTTGACACTGGACAGAGCAGGTGTCATGACCCCCAGTGGCAGACCAGGCAAGGGGCCATTAAGTGGTGACTGGGAGCTCTTCTGGAGCTTCTGTGGGTCCAGGTTTGCCATGAGTTGGTGTGATCTCAGATGGGGTCTGGGGAATGTTCCACAACTGACAGTGGAAGGAGGGTTGGGAGAGCTCACACAAATCTCCTAGACTGTCTGCCATCCTCATTCAAATTTTTAGAGGTTGTTGGTTTGGAAGCAGCATCAGTGATTCTCCAATGACATCCTATTTGTTTGATTTCCTCCTTTAGACCCTGATGAGAGGGCTGTAAGTGGAGAAGAGTCCTTCAGCTCTGGGCCTCTAGGAGGAAACCAGCTCTACCCTGAGATGTGATCATTCTACCACAAATGCAATGGAATCCTGGAGAAGGCCTCATCAGTGTATTTTCTATGGCTTCAGGATCTTGGAAAGACTGTTTTCCTTCTCTTGCCCAAGCTGGCAGCCTTACTCTTTACATGCTCCTTCCCTCTCCTCCCCCAAACTGATTACCTTGAAACAACTCTTAAAGCAGTGGGACCTCAGAGGAAAACAACTCAGACTACAAAAAGGAACAAAAGAAAAGAAAGAAAAGCAAGACAACTTCTGACCCTAATTATTGTATATATCTAACTTGCCCCCCCCCCAACCTTCCTTCCTTCTATTCCTCAATCTCAACTAACTACCTACCTCTGTGCAGTGGAGACAGTGCTCCCAGGTAATCTGTAGCCTGAACCCAAACTGCATGTTGTCTCCTCAGTAGAAGTTGTGCAGCTTTAAGTTTTCCAGTTCATGTTATAGCACTAAAAAGCTTTTCATTATGCTACAGTAATAAACACTTCAGAATCATAAGTTACAAATGATTTCTATTGACAAGTTTGTGTACCTTGTTTACATGCATCACTGAAAAAAAATAACCATTTTTAAATAGCACCTTGCAAGGAAGAACTCATTGATCTTTTTATTCTGTAGAGTTAAAATCCAGTGGTCCCTTTGCACGTTGAATGAATATATTGAACATAATTTTGTGAAGTCTGAGAGAGGGAGCAGAAAGCTTCAATGACTGCCCTAAAATTGTTACTGAGCAGTTAGGATCTAGGGGATGATTAGGATTACTGAATCATTACATAGATATTCCATTTTTTTACTTTCTGGTATATTGAAGTACAGAGAGGGAAAAACCTGAAATCTCAGAACTATAATCAGCTGCCTTGATCTCTAATAATGATTGTATAGCCTTTATCTTGTGCCCTTGTGATTGTAAAGACCTTGTGGCTTACCCTCACTTTTACTCCTTTTTCCCCCCAGTGTTTCAACTTTAGAGTGTTATGATCACTAAAGACAACTCCTAGTATTTGTTAATCAAGGGCCTTGAGTCAGCCCAGAACTAAGCCACTTTAATTACAAACTTATCTTTATAAATGAAGCTGGATCTAACCAAAATATGCCTGCCTGACATCCACAGTAATTTAACTTTAACCTGTAAGTAACCCCATTCCTCATTATAATACTAAGAATATCCATCATATTAAAGCCACCATTTTCTTACATGCATTCTGTGACTAAGCCTGTAGTGCATAGGCCCATGCCATACAATTAGATCACTTCTAATTACATCATATAGAACCATTGTGCTCATTATGCTAAAACCTGCCCATCTTTTGATGAAAACTATCAGAATTATTGCAGTTCAGAAGGACAGATTTTTATGCTGACAAGCTGTCTGATCTCCTGCTTCACACCTAGAGATAAACTCTTTCTCTTTGAAATCCTGGTGCCTCAGGAATTGGTTGAGTGCCTCAGATAGAGAAACCTCTGCTTTTGATCAGCATCATAAAAGAAACTCTTATTCCCTGAAACTACAAACCAAGGCTTTTGCCAACTAAACCAAAAGTTTAAACCTGCAGGTGGATGGATTACAAGGCAAATCAACTTCCAGTCTTGCAAGGTCTTTCATGTTAATGTAAGGGCAGTGGCTAGGAAGGAGTGTTTGGGGGTTCAATTATGTACCCCCAACACAAGAAAAAAAAATACATGTTAAAGTCCTAATCCTCAGTACCTCAAAATGTGACTGTTTTTTTTGGGAAATAAGGGCCTTATAGATAGAACTAGGCAAATTAACATGAAGTTGTACTACTGGAGTAGGGTGGGCCATTAACCCAATCTGACAAGTGTCCTTATTAGAAGGGGAAAGGAAGCACAGAGTCACAGAGGGAGAATATCCTGTGATGATGGAGGCAGAGATTGCCAACAAACAACCAGAAGCTAGGAAGAGGCAAGGAAGGATTCTTCCCTCCAAATATATAGATTCAGACCTCCACCCTTCAGAACTGTGAGACAATAAATTTCTGATGTTTTAAACTCTCCAGTTTGTGGTACTTTGTTGGAACAGCCCTAGGAAACTCAATCCAAGTGGGATTCTGAAAATTAAGATGTTGATGAATCAGCATCCTCCAGAAGAACTCTTGATCCTATCTTGAAATTCTTAATTTTATCTTTGAGTTTGTGTTTTGTAAATCAAGTCCAATGAGATGAAGGAACATGTGCATGAGCAGAGGTGATCTGCCAGGCAGAAGGACAGGACTCACAAGGCTCGGTGCACAGGCACAGGGAGCCATGGCTGAGCTGAGAGTTGGTCCAGCCATCTGGCCCACATGCACATGCCTGGGTCAATTGGGGGTGCTGTGGTGCCCCAAAGCAGGTGGCAGTAAACTTTGCCTATAAATGATTAGAAAATGAAAGCATACATCTGGAAAAAGCTATAAAACATATGAGGGGGGTAGATTTCTTCAGAGTTTAGAAACTCTGGGCTTCAAAATTATAGCAACATGAAAAGAAAATATCCACAGGATTAGAAAGAGAAATTAAATGTAAAAATATAGCTTCAGGGGTGCAAAGGTAGTTCAGTGGTAGAATTCTCTCTCAAAGACTGACTGTTCTATTGAATAAGGAAGACAAACATTTTCCCCTTCACATAGCAGCCACCCAGGCTGGAAACTCAGACACCTACTTCTGTGCAGTGAGTACACAGTGCCAAGCACCTGAAGCCTGTACCCGGACCTCTGGCTGGGATGGAAGCCCCACCCCCTTGCCTTTGGCTCAGGCCTTCAAGTACAGGATGTGTCATTTGTTTGTTTGCAAGTGGAAACTAAGGTAGAGTCATTAAAAACAGTATAAGAAATCAGATTCAAGTTGACTCAGAAATGGTTAGAATTTGGGGGAGGTGATTGTTGCTTAATGGCTCCTTAAGGGAAATCAGTGATGTTTTATTTTGACATCCAGGCTTTGAGATGATTTATGTTTGCTATTTAGCTTCTTCTCCAAGCAGCTTTTAGTATCAATGTCAAAATCCGCCTTATGAGTTACTTTTAACTCTGGCTTTTCAAAAATTACATTTGCTATTTTTCTGATTATAAAAGTATTTCATGCTAATTTGATAAAAAATGTAAAATATAAACAAAAACATGAAATTGATAATTGCTAATTTGACTTACTTTCTTCATTAATTCCTATTATAATTACGATCCTGATATTTTTAATCGATTGCATCATCATCATCTCTTTGAACACCTGATTTTTCATAGCTCCATGAGAGATTTTCGTGTAACAGTTTTACTTTTTTGGAATCTTTTTATATTTGCAGTAAATTTCAACATTCCCCTTTATCTGCTCTCACCATTTTCTTGTTGAGAAACTGTGACTTGTTTACTGCTTGAGAGCCCAGTGATGGTGTAAATTGTCTTTACATCTGAGGGAAATTAAGAGAAGTGATTTGACAATGTGAGTTTAAAATTAGACACACAAATCTAGTCTTTTTCAAAATTTTCTTAGTATCTGTCCACATTTTCTTCTTCTTAGAATTTAGCAGGAGATTGGTGTATTTTGTTATGGCTTTTGTTATTCCCTGGCACTAGATTTTTCACATATTTAATAATCAACAGATGCTTGTTAAAGAAAGAAGCATAAATTATGCTATATATTAAAATTTTTAACATGTGTTTTGTGATTGAATTAAATTTATGAATTGATTTATGAAGGAATAAAACTCCTTAACATGCACATTTAACTATTTGGTTGTTCAAAAGCATAGCATTTATTTCCATTTATTTACACCTTCTGAATAAGGCTCTGTTGTTTTAATATAATTGTTTATTCCTAGCCGCTTAGTTTTTGTTATCTTTTTAGTTAGCATCTTTCTTTCTGAGGTATACGGGAACACATGTAACTCTTATAGGATTGTAGAAGGCATCGGGAATAACAATTTACATGTGTGTTGCTACGATTTTCCCTGCCCCACTTCCATGTTTACACTGAATTGAACGTCATCACCCCTAGTTTGTTTAAAAACAAAAGAAGTTATTTCTTTTAGTGTTATAGACAAATTGGAAGAAAGAAAGAAGTTGCATAAATCATGAATTCCCTCATCCTCCTGTCTGGTTGAGCACAGGATAGATTCAAGATCCCTCATATTCTTTCTAAAAGAAGGATGTAATCAGCAGTTGGTCCGTGAGAATTCTCCCTTTTTGCTAGGTTACAGCTGATGGGCTTTTCATCATGGGGAAAGTCATTAGGTTAAATTACGTTGTAGTTTTTTTTGTCTTGTGTGCTGTATGGTGGAGGTCACATTTCATTATTTTTCCATTTGACTGTCCTATTATTGCAGCACCATTTAAATTTTTTTAATTACTTTTTAAACATGTAAAAAAAAAAGGTCATTCTTGTGACTTTCATTAGTTCCTTCACTTTACCACTAGCTCCTGTGCATTAGGAGCAAGTAAGCTCCTGATTGGTCTGTTTCCTCCAACACAGTGATGGAGTGAGAGGGTAGCATAGCATGCTGTATTTTATTAGCTTATTCTTCACTCCAAGTTAAAAAAGAAAGAGTTCAATTATTACAATTAGCTTAACTGCTTTATCTTACTTAGGTGACATTTTATCCTATGAAAGAAAAAAGTACTCTTGCCAAAATGTGCTGAGTCATTACATAGTTATTCAACCTTTAAATGTCCCCCATGTGTGGTGTATTAGTTTCTTACTCTGCTGTAACAAATTATCACAAAACTTTGGTAGTTTTAAACAGTAGAAATTTTTTTCTCTTATACTGCTGGAGGCCAGATGTCTAAATTGATTTCACTGGGCCCAAATCAAAGTGCCAGTAGGGCTTTGCTCCCTCCGATCATTCTCAGGAACCATCTGTTCCTCTCCTTTTTCAGTTTCTTGTGGCTGCCTGCTTGGCTTGTGGCTGCATCTCTCCTGTCTCTGCCTCCATGATCACTCTGCCTTGTCTGCGGTTGTTAAATCTTCTTCTTTCTCCAGCTTGTATGTGGAGACATGTGGACATGTGACCTCATTTAGGATCATAGTAACTTGGAGTTATATTCCCCAGTAAAACATCCCTAATCTTAATCCATCCTTGTGGGTGTGAACCCATTGTACATGGACTTTTTGATGAAGTTACATACTTAAGGTGTGGCCCAAGTGAATCAGGATGGGCCTTAATCCCATTCCTGGGGACCTTTTAGGGAAGGCCACAGAGAGAAAGCCAAGGGGAAACATCTGAACAAAAGAAGTCAATGGAACCTGGAGGAGAAAGGAGAAGACCTTGCCATGTGCATTGCCATGGGACAGAAAGGCCAAGGATTGCCCATCGCCTTGCACACACCTGATGTTGGATTTATAGTCTCAAAACCATGAGTCAATAAATTCCCATCATGCAAACTAACCCAAACTAACCCATTGTATGGTATTTGTTTTAGCAGCTAGGAAACTAAATCAAGGGCTGCCTGGATAATCCAGAATAATCTCCCCATTTTAGGATCTTCTAATTTACCCATAGCTGAAAAGTCTTTAAATTTTTTTTTTGGTGACATATAAAGTAACATTCATGAATTAGGACTAGATATTTTGGGGGGGCATTATTTCATCTACCACAGTTGGCAGGGCTTGTACTTTTCTCTTTATGGTAGAGGAAATATTATATGTATACATGTATTAGAGTCCAGTCAGAATAGAAACCACATCAATTAGTTTTTATTTTATAAGTGCTTTAAAATATTTATTTTTTAAATTATCAAATAATGAAATTGATCTTTGAGTATATTTTTATATGTGAAGTTTGAATTTTAATACAATATATAAACTTGTGTTGCCTTCACAAATTCTTGATACAGAACAGTTCCATCTCCCAAAAGAACTCTCTAGTGATTTCATTTTTAATAACACCTCTCCCATTATTAACTCCTTGTCAACCCTGATTAATTGTTTTATATATATTTCTGTCTGAGAACATCATATGAATGAAACCATACAATATATAACCTTTGGTGACTGGCTTCTTTTACTCAGCATGATGCCTCTGAGATTCATTGAAGTAGTTGTGTGTATATAAACTGTATTTTCTTTTTTTGTTGAGTATTTATGTAAGTGTGTAAGTACCATGGTTTATCTACTCATCCACTGAAGGCCTTTAAGGTTTGTCCTAGTTTGTTAGCTACCAGAATGCAATATACCAGAAATGGAATGGCTTTTAAGAAGGGAAAATTTATTAAGTTGGGAAGTCCACAGTTCTAAGGCCATCAAAATGTCCCAGCTAAAGCAAATCTATAGAAATATCCAATCTAAGGCATCCAGAAAAAGATAGCTTTGTTCAAGAAGGCTGATAATATTCAGAATTTCTCTCCTAACTGGAAAGGCACACGGTGAACATGGCAGCATCTGCTGCCTTTCTCTTCCAGCTTCTTGGTTCATGAAGCTCCCCCAAGGGCGTTTTCCTTCTTCATCTCCAAAGGTCTCTGGCTGTGTGGGCTCTGTCTCTCTCAGAATCTCATCATTCTCTTGCCATTCTGAAGCTTTCTCCAAAATACTTTCTCTTTTGAAGGATTTCAGTAAGCTAATCAAGACCCACATAGAATGGGTGGAGTCACATCTCCATAGCTATAATCTAATCAAATTTTCAGCATACAGGGCTGGATGGAGTTAAAAGAAATGGCTGCTCCACATGATGGGATCAAAGAATAAACATGGCTTTTCTAGGGTACATAAATCCTTTCAAACCAGCACAGGGTTATTTCCAATTAACTATTAACGATTATCAACAAAGCTACTGTAAACATTCTGGTATAAGCTTTTGTATGAACACAAGTTTTCATTTCATCTAAGGTAAATAGTATTGCTAGATCATATGTAAGTATTGTTTAGTTCTCTAAGAAACTGCCTATTTTTTCAAGAGTGCTTTTGCTATTTTGCATGCCTACTGGCAATGTATGAGAGTTATAGTTGCTTCACATCCTCACTAGCATATGATATTTTCAGTTTTTTTTTTCAATAGTAACCACTCCAATAGATGTGTAAAGATATCACATCATAGTTTTAATTTGCATTTCTGGCTAATGGTGTCAATCATCTTTCATGTACTTATTTGCCTTTTATATATTTTATTTAATGAATGTTCCATTGTTTATCCATTAAAAAGCTTTTACTGTTGAGACTTTAAAAATAAACATATGCTATATGCTTATATAACACATATTTATTAATATGTATAGTCCTTTATTAGATATGTGGCATAAATATTTTGTTCCAGATTGTAGCTTCTCATTTCATAACTTTGTGTCCTTCAAAGCAAGAGTTTTTAATTTTAATGAAGTGAAATGATCAATTTGTTCTTTTATGAATTGTGCTTTGGTGTCATGTCTGAGAATTCTTTGCCTAATTTCAGTCAGGAAGATTTCCTTCTATGCATTCTTCTAAAAGTTTTATAGTTTTATGTTTCACATTTAAATCTGGTCCGCTTTGAGTTAATTTTTATATAAAGTGTGAAAGATAGGTCAAAGTTGATTTTTTAACTTTATTATTAGTAAGAGGATGTAGTGGAGTACCCAGAAATATATAACATTCTGCTATTTAAGCAGGAAGATAATACCAAAAGGAAAATGAATTAAAGAATGCAAAGGAGAGTACTGCAATCAGTGGTTCCCCTCACCTAGAAGAATGCTGTTCCAGTGGTCTTGGGTGGATGGGTCTATTTCATTCAATTCACTGTTTGTTTTAAGAATTTGTGTTAGCCCTTAGCTTCTGTGGACTGTCTGCTTCTGAAAATTATCTGGAGAACCTCTAATGTGAGTAATTTTCAATTCTTGTCACTTAAAGATAACTGGTGTCATACTAGTTGGTAGACATTTATACAGGATTAATTCCTAGCACTTTATCTGTTGAACTCTTGGTAAGGAGTACCTGATGAGGTCATTTCCACAAAGGTCAAAGACAGCCTTTCCTAGAATCTTTTCCAGACCACCAAGTCATCTAAGGTTAGGGCATATAAATGCAGATGAGGTGAAAGCCCAAGAAAGTCCTTGCATAGGACTTTAGTTAGGAAGGCATGTTTAGCATAATGATCTGCTAAAGCACTTTTTTCCTAGCTTCTATATTATTGTTTATATTGTGGGCCTTTGTCATTATGTCAAAACTTTCTTTATGTTACATCCAGGTATTCATATATTTAATGTCTATTTTTTATAAGGATATGGGTTTTCCTTATACGGATTAGGAAACCTTGTTGTCACCAAAGTATTTGGAAGTTGTAAACCACATTAAACTCATATTGGCTATCAGCATATATATATGTACATTAAAAAGTTTTGACAGTCCAAGAGAGAGCCACAAGTTCAGCTACTTGAATTCATTTGGCTTCTGATAAGAAATTGGGTTTTATAAAGTAATCTGGCATAGTTATTGCACAAACAAACTTGAATATTCACTTTTAAATGTTTAAATTAAGACATCAAAAAAAAAATTAAGTTGGGACTTGGTATGTAAATGTCTAAAAGATCTGTTCTGGACATGGATACTACTGAAATGATAGAAGCACAATCATGAAATTCCCCCAGATTGGGAAGTGCAACAGAGTTGAATAATATGAGAAGGAGCATTTTATAATATTTCATAATTAGTTGATTGGCAGAAAAATGTT
Source organism: Tamandua tetradactyla (assembly GCF_023851605.1). Lineage (NCBI taxonomy): Eukaryota > Metazoa > Chordata > Mammalia > Pilosa > Myrmecophagidae > Tamandua > Tamandua tetradactyla. The sequence goes on along the minus strand of NC_135340.1, from coordinate 33,394,620 downwards.
GGTTGTCTTTAATAGCAGAACAGTTTGTATGGTATGTGGTGCAATAAGATTTAATGGTGATTTCAGAATGAGATCCAATTCAGTTGAGACTACATGTACTCTAAGGCAAGCAAGATGAGCTTTTATTACTATATCAAGGGATGGGCTAAAATATTCTATGGTCAAGGGTCTTTGCTACTTGCCATGCTGTTGGGCTAATATTCCTAGATCACTGTCCTATCTTTAAGGTTCATACAAAAAAGAAAAGCTTATTACAGTCAGTGATTTGTAACTTTAGCTGGTCTTTGGAAATTATGAAGTTACTAAGAATATATTCCTGTCATCCTGAGACATAGAATATAGTGGCTTGCTTTGACCCCTTTAGAATATTAATTCCAAGTTAAAAACATAATGACCAATTTCTGGTGTCATATGTGGCCTTTCTGAATAAGGCTGGACTGTTCAGACTCCCTAAGGAAGAGAAGGGGCTCTTCATATCAGGACTCAGTGTCTGAGGGTGTCACTTTAAATTTTTGTACAGAGAGCTTAGTTTTAGCTGTTGTTTGGCCACAACACAGAAAACTAGATAACTTTGCAATGGGGAAGAAAATCTCTATATCATTAGTTAGAGAATAATAAGTTGAATACATTCCATGAATTACTAGGTTTAAAGGGCTGCAACTATTAGTATGAACAGCCTTGCCTTCTTATTATAAAGTGAAAAAGTTTCAACTTAGGTGCTTCCTGGAGGAATGTCACCATACACAAATCTGAAGATACATACTTATTACACCCTAAACTGATATATTATCCATTACATGTAGCATTTTGGCCTGTCCCTTCCTCATAATTCCATCATACATGAAATGACTGAACACACCAGTTGGTTGAATCAGTCTTCATTTCAATATAAAGTTTGATTCATGTTTATTTCCTTATATAATTGTTATCACATTAAGAGTTGTTTTATCCGAAAGGAAGTTTGGGTGGGGCTAGACTCTCAGCCAATGCATGGAGGAGTCTGACATGACACATCAATGCACTACACCAGGAAACCCCTGTTTCCTGTTCTGGGGCAGCAGCGGCACAGAACCCTGAAACTGAAGAACTAGATATTTTCCATCAGAGGAAGAGCTCTAACATGTCATTCTCAATCTTGCTGAAGGTGGTCATGGCTTCAATGTGGCTAGGTAGGGATGGCTCCAGTGGGAGTGAGCTTCTCTATGACTTAATGTCTGGGAACAATGACTTCTGAGATCTTTGGAAAGGATGGGTTAAAGGGTGAAAAAATAGATTTGCCTTGTCTTCTACCACATATCCTTTAAACCTGATTCTATCCTTTTCCTGTCAGGATCCAGTGCTGCCCAGAAGGTGACTCAAACCCAACCAGCAATATTGGTGCAGGAGAAGGAGACTGTGACCCTGAAGTGCACATATGACACCAGGGATGAAAGATACAGTCTGTTCTGGTACAAGCAGCCAAGCGGTGGAGAGATAATTTTCCTCATCCGTCAGGACTCTTATAACCAGCAAAATGCAACAGAAGGTCGCCACTCACTGAACTTCCAGAAAGCCACCAAATTCATAAATCTTGTCATCTCAGCTTCACAGTTGGAGGATTCAGCTGTGTATTTCTGTGCACTGGTTGAACCCACAGAGATAAAAGTTCTAGAGAGCAGCGTACAAAAACCCCAGGTCCCTTCTCAAGACAACCTCCTGCTGTAGGAACAAAAGGTGGATTACCATCACAGACAGGAAGTCACTAGGGCTATGGTAGCACAGGAGTAGAGTTAGAGGGAAAATACTCATTCTAAAACTTTGTTGAGCTTCATAAACCTAGTCCAGAATTATTATTCATCAAAAACATCCTTACCCCAGAATCTTTGGCTTTTCATTTGACATTCAAAAATTTTGACCTACAAAGACAACAGCCACAGGAAGCAATTTTACAATTTGTTGATTCGTTGAACTGGAGGAATTTCAGGAACTCAATGGAAGACTCAATAAAAATATGCACGAATTGTTGGATTTTCAGATCAATTGTGAAATAAGTATTTATTGAGAATATATTAGGTTACACTCATTGCTCTAAATAAGGGAGGTCTTGAAGTCTCTCAGAACCAATGTTTTTGTAACATGTTATTTCATAGTGTTTTATGAATCAATTTGATTTCTGTGTTTTTCCTGTGAGTAGTAAATGGTACCTCAGAGATACACACAACTCTTTATTTTCATGAGACTAAACTTGCCATAGAACAAGAGGAGTAATTATTGGTGATACTAGGATTCCTCCATTCTGGGATCTGCATCAGACCAGAAATAAAATCACAGGACTGAAAATAATAAAAAGACTTTGAATCTCATCTTAATGAGGTACACTTAAGCCAAATTAAGAAAAATAGTAAGTATATTATATAAATTATATTATGGTAGCCCTAGTATTTTACATTTTCCAACTATATATTTTATTAAATTTAATATGCTTTTGTACACAAATAGATAATATGGAAAAACAAAACCTTACCAAATAGAAAAAAATGCAAGTGAGACTATTCAACACAAAGTTTTATCCCCCAGTTTTTGAGGTCTGAAAATAACTTAGAATTTGATGTAGTTACTAAAAATATGTAAAAAAAAAAAAAACTGTGCAAGAACCACCTTCTTTAATCAAATATTAACATTTTATGATATCAATTTCAGTTTATTTTAAAATTTAAATGTTCATGATAAGTTAAAACCCTATGTCTTCCTCATTTTCTTTCCATCTTTCTGTTCTCAGAAGTAATCATTATCTTGTATTTGGTGTTCTCATTCTCATGCATCTTTTATTACATTTACTAAATATATATATATATACATCCATATTGTGCTCTATACATTGTATAGTATAGCATATTTTGCATCTATTTGTACTTTACCTAAATTGTACCATACTGAAATATTTTAATGTTCTTATTTTATTTGCTCAACATTTTTTGAAAGTGGTCCATGTTGATATATGTAAATTTAGTTTTTTATTAAACTATTTATTGTTATTGCATTATAGTGCAATTTCTTCACTCAATCTCTATTTCTCTTAACAATCTATTAGATTGTTTCATCTGTGTATGTGTACTTTTGGTAATTGAATTTTTTTACATGTTGGTTTTTAGTGTTATTCCATGTACACAGAACGGCTATTTCTAATATCACCTCAGTTATATGGCTAAGTGTTTCTAACTTTCAAAGTATAACTAATTTGTATATTATTCATACTATTCTAGACTATTTTACTATTCATTAAAATTCATTTTGTGGAGCTAGGTAAAATCATCCTTGAATAGAGATGCAAATATTTAAATTAAAAAGCAAGACTATAGAAAACAGCTATATTATCAAATAATGCTAATGGATTTTTAAAAAGTTATTTATTCATTTATATACTGTGCCAGTTTGAAGGAATTATGTACCCTGAAAAAGCCATGTTTAATCCTAATCCATTTTGTGGAGGCAGCTGTTTTTTTTAATCCCTATTCAGCACTATAGGTTGGCAGTTTGATTAGATTATCCCTATGGAGATGACATGTCCAATTGTGGGTATTAAGCTTTGATTAGAGTTAGATGTGACTCCACCCATTCCACGTGGGTCTTGATTAGTTTATTGGAATCTTTTAAAAGAGGAAGCATTTTGGAAAATGCTTCAGAGTTCCAAGAGCCACGAGAACCAAAAGAGCCAAGAAAGCCCACACAGACAGAGACCTTTGGAGTCAAAGAAAGAAAATGCCCAGGGGGAGATTCATGAAACAAGAAGCCTGGAGCGAAAGCTAACAGCTGTCACCATGTTCAGCATATGCCTTTCTACAGTTGAGAGAGAAACCCTGAACTTCATGGGCCTTTCTTGAGTGAAGGTAATCTCTTGTTGGTGCCTGAATTTAGGCATTTTTATAGATTTCCTTTAACTGGCTTTTTTCACAGGCTTAGAACTGTAAACTTGCAACATAATAAATTCCCCTTTTTAAAAGCCATTCTGTTTCTGGTATGTTCTATTCCAACAGCTAGCAAACTAGAACATATATCTATTCAAAACAGTCATTGTGAGACTCTGTGAATGTGAAAACCTTATGTCTGATGCTCCTTTTAGCTACTATATCAAAAGAAGAGTAGAACATATGGAATAAAAATAAATAACAGGGGGAACAGATGTTAAAATAAATTCAGTTTGAAATAGTGGTAGGTGAAGGTGAGGGGTAAGGGATATGGTACGTATAGTTTGCTTTTTTTTTTCTCTCTATTATCATTTTATTTCTTTTTCTGTTGTCTTTTTATTTCTTTTTCTAAATTGATGCAAATATACTAAGAAATGATGAATATGCAACTATGTGATGATATTAAGAATTACTGATTGTATATGTAGAATGGAATGATTTCTAAATGTTTTGTTAATTTTTTTAATTAATAAAAAACAAACAAACAAACAAAAACAGCCATTGTGTGTCTCATGAGAGAAACTCTGCGCTAAGAGCTCATTCCATCTAAGAGCCCTATTAATACCTGTAGAACAGGGAAGATCTCAATTTTGGCACTGTAGGCTTACCTGCCTCCCACCAGTTTTAGCCATAAGATTATCAATAATTAGGGCTTATTAGAGGGACATTATGAAGTGTTAGATTATGATATTCTCTCCTTTCTCTGTTTTTGCCCTTCACTTCACCACTCCTCCCAGAACATTTAATCATTGTCTCTATTTACTCATTTTGCCACTCTGCAAGGTTTCCAGTTCTGATATTCCAAATCAGTGTCCCACAATCCAAAATTCTCTCCAATTTCTTCCTTCCACCTCCAACTCCATTTTCTCAGTGCCTTAAAACTTGAATGCTAATAGAATGGATGGATAATAAGAAATTTTGCTCTGCCACTTCCTCTTATATCTGTATTTGGAGAACAGATGTTTAGAATAGGAATCCTAGAGCGAACACCTTTAATGGTGGAATTTCAGGTACTGTAACAGGTGTGGAGCAGGGTATTTGTCACACTTCCATCAGGCCAAAGACTCATATAGGCCCCCAAATTTCAAGCATGCATAAGAGTAGGAACTCCATAATGTAATAATTTTATATCTTTAGCACATCAGTTCTCTTCAAAATTTAGTTTAAAAGCTGATCAATCAAAGCACAATATGTTTCTAGGAAGGAATATTCTGATGCATGGTGGCACAGTGAACAAAATGCAAGAATTTGTAATTAAATAACTGAGTTTTGAAACCATGTTCAGCTAATGACTGAAAATACTAAGCCAGGAGACAGATAGACAAGCAGCTTTATGTTTTAGTTCAGAAATCTAGTAAGTGAGAAATACAATACTTAAACGCAGATCAATCAACTCCAGATGATTGTTTTTTTTTTCATTAGCCATGAAGAACAAAAAATAAAGAATCACACAACTCAAGAAATTACTAAATGAACAACAAAATAAAATGAATGAAAGCAGATGGAAGCTATTACAGATAAAAGCAGAAATTGATGGATCAATGGAAAAATAATAAAGTCAGTGATAACACCACAATCTGATCTTTGAAAATAAGTGAAATATTACCACAAGAAAGCAAATAGTGATAAGGGCACAAATATGCATTCAAAAAATTAAATACTATATAATCAAGTTGAATTTATTTTAGGAATGTAAGGGTGACAATAGTTGTAAAATATTGATGTAATTCTTCATATTTACAAGTCTTAGAAGGCTCAAAAATATTCCTGAGACTAGTTTCATGGACTTGGATCTGGGATAACTCACTGTACTTACACAGGGCATGTGTATTTGGAAAGTTCACCTGATTTTAGTAGCTCTTAGAAATATTTAGATTCTCTCTCTTAGTTTGACTGAAAGGATAAATATGGTGTGGATTCTTGTTTTTAATCTCCTTGCTGCTCTAGATGATTTCTATGAGGATAAGAGGAAATGATGAGTTTATTTAGCCATATTTCTATTGAAGCCTTGGCTTCCATTCATTCAAACAGCTTCATATCTGTTTGTGTAAAAATGCCAGAGAAGGCAGCTACATTTCAAATTTACACAATGTAGAGACATTTTAGTTTCCTGGAATATATCTGAAAATTATTTCTCTCTCTCTCTCTTTTTTATTTTCACATGGGCAGGCACTGGGAATCAAACCTGGGTCTCTGGCATGGCAAGCAAGAACTCTGTCTCCTGAGCCACTGTGGCCCACCCTCTCTCTTTTCTCAAACCTCTCATAATTTTTTGAAATAAAGCTCTTTTTCATGACTGTGACTAATTATATCCAGGCCAAATTATGGTTTAATAACATCAGTTACATAAAGTTGTATGTGGTGAATCTGAATGATTATGCCCCAGACACCTTTATCACAAGTAAGTGAGAAGGAGCTGGAGGGATCACTGGCTGTGAATGAAATACCAGTACATTGGTAGCTGACAAAGGTCTAGAAGAGTTTGTCATCCTTGTCTCAGTGCCTGGCTCACAGCAGGGGGCTAATAATTGGTCTGAATGCTCATGACACTCAGTGGAGGTCAGCTCCTGAACTGCAGTTTGAGTATTTATACCATGATTTTCTTTTTTCTTTTGGCTAAAGAAACAAACCTGCAATTATTGATTATATTTCACATTGTTTCATTTGGATAAATATAGAACCTCTTAATGTACTAACTTATTGCCTTATAATATTTTGAGGTCTTGAAAAGAAGTAATTTTGCCACCCTCTACCCTCTCACATTTTTCCTACTAACAATCTGTAGTGGAAAAAATGGAGAACCAGAGGTTTTGCCATCAGACAGTTCAATGTTCAAACTTATTAGCTCTGTCATGTATTAGTTAAATAATTCTGAGCTTTTTTTTTCAGTATTTGTAAAGTGGGACAGTGATCTTTTTAGATTTTTTGTTGTGAGAATTTATCAATAGTGGACACAAAGAAATTGACAAGAAGCAAATGATCAATTAATAAGGATAATAGCAATAGGTGCAGCAAATGTGTTTGGAAAAAACTAGCATCAGCTCCTGATTAAAAATTCTCATCAAATTTCTAACTGAAAGGGCTCTCTCAATTAATAAAGTGAATTTACAAAAAACCTACATCAAATATTATATATAATAATGAAAGACTAATTTCTTAATCCTAACATCTGGAAAAAGGAATAAGTTTGGTCTCGCCACTTCAATTTAAGTTGTACTAGATGCTCTAACCAGTGCAATAAGGCAAGAGAAGGACCAAAAAGCATATGGTTTGGAAAGAACAAATGAAGTTATCTTTACTTGCATGCAACATACCCATCTATGTAGAAAGTCCAACGGAATTTATGAAAATGCACTAGAACTAATAAGTGAAGGTTACAGGAAGATAGAAAAATATATAAAAACATAAATATATACTTACTATGAATAATCAGTAATTGAAATTTAAACATCAGTATCATTTACAATACATTAAAAATATGAAATGCTAGGGATAAATCTTACAAAAGATGAGCACAATACATACACTTAAATCTACAAAATATCATTGAGAGAAATCAAGACCTTAAGAAATGGGGAGATATATATCATTTGCAGACTGAGGGCCCTAAATCATGCTATAGGCTTTTGATGAAAATCCATATCTATTGAGGGAATTTATTTTGTTGCAATTTGGCAACAAAATGTTGACAGAGGGCAGTAGTAGAAAGCATCTTTGAGGCTAGATCGCTATTAAGAGTGTGGAATTAGTACTTGTTGCCTGACTCACATCGCTTATCACCTTATTTTGGTGTCATTGAAATCACGGGGGGATAAAATATTCATCTCAGACTATTTTGTACGATTCAGTAATTTTAATTGCTGTGCTTCTTCTGTCTACGATTCATATTTTCACCTTTTAATGTTTATGAAATTCAGGCATATTTGACTATTGATAATATTCTGTTATTTTTTTCTCTAATGTCTTTTATTAAAAAAATAATGTTCCTTACAAGTGATATTATTTTAGAGCTGAGGAAATATTGAATTTCGAGTAGTAGTGTTTCCTCAATCAAAGAACATGTATTCATTTTTTGTTTGTTGTGTTTTTAGTCCTTGTTTTTTGTTTTATACCTAGTCAGTCACCATTCTGTTGGGATATAGTGCTGAAAATACAGAATCACTCAATAATGCTTTGGCTTCTTATTAACTCCTCTGATTTGAACCCCAGACCCTTTTCTAACATTCCAGTGCATGATCGAGTGGCCCACAATGGGCATAAAGGCTCATATTAAATGTCCAAGGAAATTGCTATCTTCTCAGGTACAGAAATCCCCTGGGTTGCTCTGCTGAGAACTGTCGCATCAGGTAGTATCCCAGGAGCAAAAGGACCCTGGAGGTTTTGACGTTTAGATTTATGTCCTTTAGATTTATAAGGACCACCTGAAGACCAATCTGTGCTTTATAAATGAGGGCAGGGGTGAGGGCATCTTTCTGGCATTGGGAGCTGTTCAGGAAAACATTCCTCCCAGCTCAGTGCCTTGTCCACAAGGGGGCGCAGCTTCCCAACCCAAACCATTTCCTGTGCGAATTCTAGGCTCAGATTTAGCCTTTCCCCCTGACATCAACATTTCAGCATGTTAAGAATCAAGAGTATTATTTAGGAGACATTCTAAAGATGAACTCTTCTCCAGGCTTCCTGACTGTGATATTCTTAATATTTGGTAAGTAAAATGCCTCCTAAAATTTGGATTCTTTCTTTTGTAATGTTAATAAGAACTTTAACTAAACTTTTGTCCTAGAGCCTTTAATGCCCAAGGTGACAAACATTTAAAACTCCCTTCCCCTCCAGGAGGAAGCAATGGAGACTCCGTGACCCAGATGGAAGGCCAAGTGACCTTCCCAGAAGAGGCTCTCCTGACCATGAACTGCACTTACACAGCCACAGGATATCCTGTTCTTTTCTGGTACGTTCAGTATCCCGGAGAAGGTCCACAGCTCCTCCTGAAAGCTATGACGGCCAATGAGAAGGGAAACAACAAAGGTTTTGAAGCCACGTACAATAAGGAGTCCACCTCCTTCCACTTGGAGAAAGCCTCAGTCCAGGAGTTGGACTCAGCTGTGTACTACTGTGCTCTGAGGGACACAGTGAGGGGAGCTGCAGGGGGAGCTGAGCACAAACTCTGAGCACAACAAGGGGCCTGACAGCTGAGCGGGATCCTCCTGCCTTCAGCACATTCTTGTGTTGCTGATCCCTAAGGACTTTAGTTGAAGCAAAGATCATACAAGGAGCAGAAAGGAAGTGAATGTCGCCAGTAACCTCCTTGTCATTGGTGAAATTGAAAACAGAGTGTGACACCTATAATTCCTCAAACAGGGCCAAAATAATTTAAAGGTAAAATCTCATGGGCCAAAATAATATAAAGGTAGAATCTCATGAACAATGAAGTGGTCTTGGTGCTTCTCCTTGCAGAGCAGTCCAGCCCCCACATTTTGTTCCAGGTCTTCTGGAAGACACATTGCCTTGTCTTGTTATACTGTCAGAAGAGCAAAAGGATTCAAGAACACTGGGTTCCTAATAGAGAAAGGAGGAGGAACAGAATCTTACATGTAACTGAACAATGAAAGGAGAGAAAATGGACATTTATTTTTATTATAATTCTGGTTTTTTTTGGAAAGGAGTGTAAATCAGATGGTAGATGCAGACTGAAGTCAAAAAACAAACAAACAAAAAAAGAGGAAGGGACGAAAACAGAATCGATGAAATGACTCAAGTCCACACCAGGAACAGCTCGCACCTCTTCTCCCTTCCCTATTCCTTGCCAGTACACAGCTCACTTGGCTCTGGAGCAAGGCCCAAAGTGTAGTAGTTTCTCAGTGACAATGGCATGTGATGAGGGAGAAAGCTCTTGAGCAGAAATTCTTCATGACAGTGTAGACAGGTGACCATCATTGAGGAAAACTACAGTTTTTTCACTTTTCAAGGAGGGAAACTGTGGCAGTGGGAGAAGGTAGTGGTAAGGGATGTGGGTGTTCTGAAAAAAAATCTTTGGATTTCATTGCAGATATACTGATGATGTTTGCAAGTATCAGGGCAACCTCATATAATTAATAGTGATTTATTGACTATTAAGTCCTAAGAGGACTTTGTTGCTTGGGAGAAAGGAGCTGTGTGTGCTCTCTGGTTCTGCAGTGGCTGTGACAATGGGAGAGGGTGAACATGGCATTGTCTCTGAAAGATCCCTCCTCCTAAAATATTTCTTTTTTTCTCTGTTCTACTTTCTTGCTGAAAGTTTTCCCTTTTACCTTTTCTCAGAGGCTGCAGCTTTAGATTTTATGAATTAGCTAAGATCACATTAATGTATTTTCCTTTTTATGAGTTTGATAGTCATGGTTTAAAATTGATTATTTTTATTAGATTGGTTTCAATGTAAATTAAATTTAACAGTCTTTACAATTATTAACGCATATTAAAATATATCTTAAACCCATACAATAAGGTCTATAATAAAAACTGAGTTAACTATTTGACTAAACATGGTAGATTAAGTTTACATTTATTTCTTAATGCCCTGAAACTCTATTAAAAAGATAGTAAATTAATTAAAAAAGGGCATATACTTATAAGCACAAAGAAAATAGGAAAGGAGATTACAACAGATAAGTCGTGCAAGCAGAATTTTTGAGTGAGATATATATGGAGAAATGAAATCCTGTGTAACAGATAAAGATGAAACCTGGGCATCATGTGGGAAGCCTGTGAGAAGCATCCCCGTGTGTGCTGAGCCCTGGTGAAGGCTGAGGGATCAGAAGCACCAACACCTGTGAATAACCGGGGAAGATGCTGCTCTGTGTGTGTGTTGATGGTATTTGGGGAGAAGCGATGAAAATAGGGGGACCAGTGAGATAATTTCTAAGGAAAGGACCACCTGTACTCTCCATTTTCCTGCATAGCAAGCAATGATCACATCCCACATGCACTAGGAACTCTACCCAATTTATGCCACTGATAGTCATGGCTTTGGCAGAATTCCTGTTTCCATTAAATCTTGTGTATTATTAAGGTTATCAACATTTGTAAATCTGTAAGACTTTCTTATTTTAAAAATAATTTCTTTAATTGTTTTAATTATCTTAAATCGTTAAGATAGTTGTTCATTTCATGTATTCAAAAATCCATTTAGGTTTTTTCTATAAATTACCTTTTCATATATCTCACACTTTCTACTGCTATTATCTTTTAAATATAGATTTTTAAGTACCATTACTGAATTTAGACAAATAGCTCTCTTGGCCGCTCGGTCCTTCCTCCGGCCTCCGAAGGTGATGCGGCACACACGAGACTCTCCGTTTCTGCTGCAGATCAGCGCTGTCCTCTCAGCCCTTTGCCCCAAGAGCTGCAGCCCCTGAAGTCTCTGCAGACAGGGCCCAGTGCTGAGAATAAGAGGCCAAAAAATATCCAAACTCATTAAGGAAAAGACTTTTCTTAACGGTTGTGGGACTTGCCAAAGCCAAGGACTGTCCTGCCTGCCCCACCCCCGCTCTCTCCTCCAAGGAACAGGGACTGGGTGACACAGACACTCTCCTGCCCGTGCAGGGACCGTTCCGATACGCTCCCGCTCCTCCTCCAGCTGTTGGAGCTGATTTGTCCTCTGCATGAATAATGTCCATTTCCCCTTTTCTCTTCCACAGAAGTGACCATGTTCTAATTGGACTCTCAATAGATTCCAGTCCTGCACTGCTTTACTTAAACTTTCTCACTTTTACTTTTTATTTATCCATTGATGCTGCAGGAAGAACCGGAGCCCAGGCAGTGAGCCAGCCAGATGCCCTTGTCACTGTCTCTGAAGGAGCCTCCGGAGCTGAGGTGCAACTATTCAGCTGAGTCACACAGTAACTGGGATTAGTGGGAGCTGAGCACAAACCCGAGAGGGACACAGCAGGACTTGTGTGCTTCAGGAACTCAGCCTGGGGAGTTTTCAACAAGGTTCCTGTTCCAGGAAGGCAGATGCAACAGGGGAGCTGAGCCCTGGGGAGCTGTTTGTCTGCACATCAGTAATGTACTTCATTCAGATATACCTTGGACCCCATGGAGATCTGAGGTGATGTTCTCCAGGAGGGAATTCCCACCAATTACCCCCCACCATCATCTGAAGAAAGTATATCCTCTGGTGTCAGGATTCTAAGTACAAAACAACAACATTTAAAAACATCATATATGACATATATTATGATGATTAGTGCTACCACAATGTGGATTAAATATGTGGATAACTGAAGCACATGTTTATAATGTTAGTTCACAACCTGTGCAGCCTAGATTCTCCATTACTGCAGTGTAGATTCTCAATCTAGATTTAAACATAACTTCTAGCATATAGATAATACCCCACTGTGTCACACTGGCACATTTTATCAAAATTCAACATCTAGATTTTTTATCTTGTGAGCTTTACACTATTCACTTTTGTGTGCTAGCAACATAATGTGCAACCCATCTGTTATGGGTTGAATTGTGTTCCCAAAAATGTATGTTAAAGCCCTAACTCCCAGTGCTTGTGAAAGTGAACCTTATACAGAAATAGAAATGCACACATAGTATTGCATGAAAAAATAGTGAGAATCGAATATGTTCTTTCATTTAATTAAAATTATACCAATGTCACTTTTCTGATTTTGTTGTCACCATTAAGGGAAACTATAAGTACCTGGTACCTAGTGTGAAACATTTTGGCAATTTCCTGTGTGTCTATAAATATTTCAAAGTAAAAAGTTAAAAAAAATCACCTTCTTTGCTATCACCATCGATCCTAACTTGAAGATCGTTAAAAATAAGAAAGTGCTAAGCCCATTGCAGTGGATGCACATCTCCCCCAATTCTAATTTTTACCTCGAAGCTCCAATTTTGTCATGTCTAACAGCCACTGTCAGTTGATTGTTGGAAATGGCATCCTCACTTCCTTCATCTTCAAGAAAGTATTTGCCAAACACCTGTTTTTCTTTCAGTCATGCTTTTAAGTAAAAAATGGAATTCCATGAATTGAGTTCAGCTCAAACTCAATTCCATCAGTGATTTTCCTCAAGACACCATTATACTTAGCACAGCATCAACCTGCTTTAGGTGTGCTTCCCATTTCCTTATGCAGAATATTAAAGAGTGTACACGCAATGGTTGAGAGTTTTACTTCATCAAGGGCATTCATAAATAAATCTTTTCTTCTTTTTTCTGCAAGTGTATAATGGTGCTGAATATCTACATAGACTACTAGTACATTTTACTATTACATTTCATCTGGATTAAGATACCAGCATTGTCTTTGTACCATCAGTGCAAATATGAACACAGTGAAAAACCCAAATATTATCTTAGTACTATTATAAAAATAGTTTTTACCTCGCTGTGACCACTTGAAAGATTGTTTTGGAGTCTACAGACCCACACTTTGAGAACTGCTGTTCTAACATTAATACTTTTAGTGGAAGTTAGTCTGCTTCTCTGTTTCATGAAAAATTATGTTTTTTCTTCTGCTGACTAGGAGCTTATAGAATTTTATCCTTTGAAGTAAGTAAATAACAAGGTTAGACTGAAATGCTTAGTAGGTTTGAGGGGGCAGGGCATAGCAACACATGACTGTTCTGTCAACATTTATTAATTCCTATGAAAAGAGAAAAATTCATCAGATTTCCAGATAAGAAGGAAAATGACACTTATTCAGATTATCTTTTTTATTCAAAGACTATGTGACAGATGCTTTTTGAGTATTCTGTAATCTGAAAATGTGTTTCTCTACTTAGTATTATATTAAAAGTAAAAGTTATTTTTCAGGCACTGTAAACTTTATAATTGTTATCTTCTTATCCATTTATTATATATTTTTACATTTGCTTATGTCTTTGCTTTACTTTTCTTAGAAAGACTTTGTAGTTTATTTTTCTTTCCTTCTAGATATTTAATGTTCATTGCTCTTATGAACAGAAATTTGTTATTATACTGTCATGTGGTTATTATTGGAAATTGTTCAATGAATATTTAACAATTTTTAAATCTTATCCTTTGTATTACTTTAAAAATAAATGGCATTACTTTTAAAGTATTGGGTATAATATTGGTTGATGGTTAGAAGAGACATGCTTTATCTTATAATAAAATTATTTTTGTGTATTGATTTTATTAATTTTTATTTTTGTTTATTATTTAATTGATTGAACTTTAGATAAGGAATACATTTTGAAGTTTATCAACTATCTTTTCTTATCTTGCAAATTATGTGGATTTTGAACTGTATCAATGGATATCTTTGAATTACTGGAATAAACCCTATTTTTTTATAGAGTATCTTTATACCATTTTTTCTTTTACTTCCATTTTGAACGGAAAGTGAATTCTCATAGTTCAAAATTCAAAAGGCAGAGTGAGAATTTGTTCTTTCTTTCTAGTGACCTAGATTTGCTGTTCTTCTCAGAGACCCATGATGTTACTGGTTACTAATTCTGCTCCCAGGTACATTTCATCCATAAACAGGTAAATAATACAAATACAAAGAAAATTCAATTCTTTCTTTCATTGAAACACTGAACAAATCACTTAATTTCTTAGGGCCAAGGTACAACTGTTGTTTTTTTTTTTGTATAGCATAATTTATATCAAAGCAAAGAAAGAAAAAAGCAATAGTTTTCAAAGTACTCTTCAAAAAGTAGTTACAGGAGAGATCTTAGAGTTTGTCTTGGGCTACCATACAATCCTCTCAGATTTTTCTTTCTAGCTGCTCCATAGAGGAGGCTAGAAGGAATAAATGTATTTTTATCATCACAATTGATTTTTTTCTTTTTTGAAAAAAAAAGCAATAAATTTCAAAGCATAGCACCACAACTAGTTGCATAACAGATTTTAGAGTTTGGCATGGGTTACAATTTCACAATTTTAGTTTTTTACTTCCAGATGCTCTAAGATACTGGTTGTTAAAAGAGATATCAATTTAATGATTCATAATCATAGCCGTTTGTTAAATCCTATCTTCTCTGTATAATTCCATCATCATCTTTGATCTTGAATCCCTCTCTTTAGGGGTATTTGGGTATGACCATCCTAATTTTTCATGTTGGAAGGGGCTGCAAATAATATGGGGTAGGAAGATGGAACTTGCTGATGTTCTGGAGAGGTTGGGCCCACTAAGTTTTAGGACCAATCTGGTCCAGGGACCCATCTGGAGGTTGTAGGTTACTGGAAAGTTACTCTAGTGCATGGAACCTTTGTAGAACCTTATATATTGCCTTACGTATTCTTTAGGATTGGCTGGAATGATTTTGGTTGGGGGTTGGCAAGTTATGATAGGTGGCAATGTCTAACTGAAGCTTGCTTGAGAACAACCTCCAGAGTAGCCTCTCGACTCCATTTGAACTCTCTCTGCCACTGATACTTTATTAATTACACTTCTTTTCCCCCTTTTGGTCAGGATGGAATTGTTGATCCCACAGTGCAAGGGCCAGACTCATCCCTGGGAGTTATCTCCCACATTGCCAGGGTGACTTTCACCCCAGATATCATGTCCCATGTAGTGGGGAGAGCAATGCTTTTACTTGCAGAGTTGGGCTTAGAAACAGTGAGGCCACATCTGAGCAATAAAAGAGGTCCTCCAGGTCCTTTTAAGCATGGCTCTAGGTAGGCTAAGCTTCTCCATTACCTACATTAGTGTCACAAAACCAAATCTCAAGATCAATGGCCTATGGATTTGGGTGTCCCTAAAATTTGACACAGTATCAGGGGATTCCCTGATGGTAAAATTTTCTCTCCCATCTTTCAAGGGACGTTACCAATATTTTTTGATTATCTGCTTAATATATTCTAGAATGTATCCAGGTATTGCATTAAGTTAGAAAGGATTAAAGTTCCTCTTTCTTATTCTGGGCTTCCTGTGTTTCAGTTGTTCAAATGAGCTATGCTAATAGGCTGAGTTAGATTAAATCATACAGAAAATTTAAGGGCCAGACAAAATAAACCTTTCTTCTTCTGGTTTCAAAGAGTAGGTGTGGTTCTAAAATATAGACAATGTCTTCCGTAACCCTGTGTTCTGCATTACTTTAACTCTGATGTGATAGGCTTCATTCTTATCTCTAAATACCAGGTTATATATATCTATAACAGCCTCTCCAAATCCAGTAATAATAATTACCACTCCAGACTAAATGTGTCTGCTATCAGAGCTTACAACCTAGGCCGCTGCTTTTTTATAATCATTTTCTAAAGAAGACCATAAAGTAATTGTTCTTTTGTTTTGGCTTATTTTGCCTCACCAAATGTCCCACAGGTTCATTCACATCGCTCACCACTTTATTTCTCTGTGGGTGCATCCCTCAGCCACCTGCATTCCTTAGGCATCATGCATAATGCCCAAAGTCCACAGTCCATCAACACTCAATTTTAGATAATATCATTGTTCCCAAGAGAAAGATAACCAATAAATGCACCCTCACCAAATAGGAAATCTACACCTCCTCCTAACCCTTTTGTCTCTCCCCCCATTATTTACCTCTGCTGTTGCTGTGGTAGGGCTGATGTTCACCTTTTAAATATAGCCCATAACATGCAATAGCAGTTTTTCCCCTGTACCCTAGACTTAAACACTCTTTGTACATGAATCATACCTTTGAAGTAGTTCTTTCAAGAACTTATTTATAACTGTAGTGTTAATCAGTGGGACACATAGGTCTATACAACCCCCTTCAATTATGTTCACCTTCAGGTAATATTACTTATAGACCCACTAGAGAACCACTGTCACTCCTATCTATTCCCTTTCATTTGAATTCAACCTCCGTACCTAACCATTCACACATCTCTAGTGTCTACATATCTCTAAGTCCCTTATATAATGTATTATAAGACTCTGATTTTACCTTTATCATGGTCATAAAAGTGGAGTCATACAGTATCTATCCTTTTGTGTCTGGCTCATTTCATTCAGCATTATGTCCTCAAGGCTCATCCATCTTGTCATGTGCTTCAGAGTGCCATTTCCTCTTACTGCTGCATAATATTCCATCGTATGTATATACCACATATTGTTAATTGACTTGTCCATTGATGGACATTTGGTTTGTTTCCATCTGAGGGTGATTGTGAATAATGCTGCTATGAACATCGATGTGCAAATGTCTACTTGTGTCAGTGCTTTCAGCTCTTCTGGGTATATACCAAATAGTGCTACTGCTGGGTCACAAGGCAACTCGATGTTAAGTTTCCGAAGGACCCACCAAACTGTCTTCCATAGTGGCTGCACCATTATACATTCCCAACAGAAGTACATAAGTGTCCCCATTTCTCCATATACTTTCAAACATGTACAGTTTCTGGTTTGTTTTAATAGTAGATATTCTTGTAAATGTGAAGTGGTATCTCATTGTAGTCTTGATCTGCATTTCCCTTATAGCCAATGAGAATGAACATCTCTTCATGTGTTTTTGAGCCATCAGTATTTGTTCTTTAGAGAAATGCCTATTCATGTCCTTAGCCCATTTAAATTGGGTTGTTTGTTCTTTCATTGTTGAGTTGTATGATTTCTTTATGTAGGCAGGATATCAACCTTTTGTCCAATATGTAATTTCCAAATATTTTCTCCCACTGAGTTGGCTGCCTCTTCACCTTTTTGACAAAGTCTTTTGAGGTGCAGGAAAATTTGATTTTGAGGAGTTTCCATTTATCTATTTTTTCTTTTGTTGCTTCTGCTTTGGGTGTAAAGTTTAGGAAGCTCCTCCTATTATTAGTTCTTGAAGATGTTTCTCTACATTTTATTCTAGAAGCTTTATGGTGTTAGCCCTTACATTTAGGTGCTTGACCCTCTTTGAATTAATTTTTATATATGGTGTAAAGTAATGATTCTCTTTCATTCTTTTGGCTAATTATAGCCAGTTCTCCCAAGCCCATTTATTGAAAAGACTGTTTTGTCCAGCTCAGTGGATTTGGGGGCCTTACAAAATATCAGTTGTTCATAGATTTGGTGGTCTATTTCTGGACCATTGATTAGATTCCATTGGTCAATATGTCTCTCTTTGTGCTAGTTTCATGTTGTTTTGACCACTGTGGCTTTATAATAAGTTTTAAAGTTAGGGAGTGTTAATCCTCCCATTTTGTTCTTCTTTATTTTTTGCATAGGCTAGCACCGAGAATCGAACCCAGGTTTCTGGCATGGCAGGTGAGAACTCTTCCTGCTGAGCCACCATGGCCTGCCCCCACTTTGTTCTTCTTTTTTAGAATGCTTTTAGCTATTCATGGTCTCTTTCCCTTCCAGATGAATTTGGTAACTAGCTTTTCCAAGTTTTCAAAGTAGGTTGTTGGTGTTTTGATTGGTACTATGTTGAATCTGAAGATCAATTTGGGTAGAATTGATATCTTAACTATATTTATCCTTTCCACCCATGAGCTGAGAATGTCTTTCCATGCGTGTAGATCTCCTTTGATTTTTTTTAGCAATGTTACATAGTTTTCTGTGTACAAGTCCTTTATGTCCCTAGTTAACAACATTCCTAAATACTTGATTCTTTTAGTTGCTATTGTGAATGGAATTTTTTCATTAACTGACCAAGGGACATGTTTTAGCTACTGTCTTAGTTTGCCATTCTTCTATGACAAGTACCACACAATGGTTGACTTAAACAACAGGAATATATTGTCTCATGGTTTTGGAACCCAATGTGAAGGTACTGACTTGGGCTTGGTTTCTCCCAGAGTCTATAGAATCCAACAATTCTCTCTCATGTGGTGATCTCTCTCTCCTTGTGTCTGCTCCTCTGGTCTCCACTGACTTCTGGCTTCTCCTTGTTTTTATTTTCATGCCCAATTTTGTTTGCTTATAAGGATTTCAGCCACATTGGATTATGATCCACCCACATTCGGTTTGGCACCACTTTCACTAATAACAACTTCAGAAGTTTTGTTTACCAATGGATTCACTGGTACCGAAAGGAAGGGGGTTAGGACTTGAGTATGCCATTTGGGAGAGAACAAGACTCAATTTCCAACTACTATTCTAAATTTTTTCACAAACTTTTTCTAAACTATCTACCAGACAGCAAATATTAAAATGGAAACTCCTTCAACTACAAAAATGCTTAGAATAGTCTTCACTCAAGCAGCCTAGAAGTTACTTAAAGCATAAAAAGCCTTTGTTGAAATAGTTTACTGTTGGTCTTATCTCAAAAACCTACTCTCCTTCCCAGAAACCTTCCCTTGCTCTGCTTGCGGGAATAGATATGATATGAACTGATCAGCTCCTTCTTCCCTTTTGAAGGACAAGCTCAAAAGCCCAAATAGTCAACAACAAGAGGAGCCTAAAAGAAAACAGGACATGCTGACCAAGCAGTTTTTCCTCTTCTATTTTTTTCCCTTTTGCTTTGTTCTGGATCCTGGCCTTTCTTTCTTTTTTATTTTTTTTTTTCCATCTGTTTGGAGTTATAAAAACCTAAACCACCCTTCCCCACTCAGAACTGCTGTTGGAAATTTTTTCCTCCAGTTCCTTGATGACACATCTTCAATAAACTCACCTTCTCACCAAGATGAAGAGACTTGTTTCTATGTTTGATGCGGCTCAGGTAGGCCTCGCTATTCAGGATGTGTTTTTTGACATTGATAATGTTGCTACCACCAGATGGCAGTGCCTCTCTCCAGTAAGGCTCCCTGAACCTGGTTTGAGATCAGCATGTGAGTGTATTGAAATCAAAGGCTTGAGCTTGCCTCGGATTGGTGAGGTGACACAATTGAATATCACTCAGGAGTGGTGGTGGCAGTGGTGCAAAGGCTAGTTAAGAGAACCGATTCTTGGAATGTGACTCCATTGCAGGTCCCAGAACTGAGTCTTCTATTAGCACCACTAGGAAGAAGAATGGAGAAACTCCTGGGAGTGCTGTTGGTGATTCTCTGGCTTCAATCACCCAGTAAGTCGGGGGCTATTGGTAATAGGAACAGGGAGACCAAAGTTCAGAGCCCCAAAGACTGAGGGGTAAAGGGTTCTTGTTAGTCTGGAAATGTATAGAAGATTAGGGAAGGGTATGCAAACACCAGAGAGTGGAGATGCACAACTGACTGCTCATCTCTGTCCTTTTGTTTCTGCCTAGGGGTGAACAGCCAAGTAGAACAGGATCCCCAGGACATGATCATCCAGGAGGGTGAAAATGCCACCATGAACTGCAGTTATAAAACTAGTATAGACAGCTTACAGTGGTATAGACAAGATTCAGGTAGAGGCCTTTCCTTCCTGATTTTAATACGTTCTAATGAGAGGCAGAAACATAGTGGAAGACTGAGAGCCACGCTGGATCCCTCTACCAAACTCAGTTCCCTGGTCATCACAGCTTCCCAGACTGCAGACGCCGCTGCTTACTTCTGTGCTGTGGATGCACAGTGTTCACCAGGCACCTGCAGCTCCTACCCAAACCCTGCCTGAGATACTTCTCAGAAGCCCTGATTGTGGGTAGAGTTAGTGGTAGGGCCTCTGATGAATGCAAATTTATAAACAGCTGTAAATGTGAAAGGGACACCCTGTCAAATCCAAGATGTTTTGGAAGCATCTTTGAGTGGGGCATAGGACACTAAATTTGGGGTAGAAAAAGAAATACCAGGTTCACTTCTGACAATACTGACTATATGACCTTAGGCAAGCTTTTCTTTCCTCACCAGAAATGGAGGATTTGGAATAATGAACTGAAAATGTCCTTCAAGCTCTAATTTTCACAGGAAGAAAAGAAAGCAAGTAAGCAGTGAACAATTGCTGCAGATAAGGATGGAATGCCCAGTAATAGAAGATCTTGTCTGTCATGTGTGCAGATGACTCGACATGCAGGTGGGCCTTTGAGATGCATCAGATAATTCTTATGTTACTCTAGTGCTGATTTAGAAAACAGAAAATTCATTAGACCTTGGAATTAGATGATGCCTTAGGACTCTTTCAACGTAACCTTTCATTTTACAGCTGAGGGCGTGGAAACACTGTTGACAGAAGCTAAACTCTGGAGAACAGAGATATGGATCTTGAGCCATATTGCTTGTTTTGTTATTTTATTTTTCCCCTCCATAACGCCTTTGAGACAACCAGTAGAAATACATGCAGACCACCAAATTATAAAAAACAAGGTGGGCCACGGTGGCTCACCTGCCAGAGTTCTCACTTGCTGTGCCGGAGACCCAGGTTCGATTCCTGTGCCTGCCCATGCAAAAAAAAAAAAAGAAAGAAAGAAAGAAAGAAAAAACAAAGCATTGATGATGAAATTATGGTAAATGAAAAAGAAAATTTGCAGCGAAATATAGTGACTAATAAAATTGACTGAAAAGTGACTAATAAAACATGGATTGATAAAGGCAACATGCTATAAAATATGAAGAACATAGTTCTTAAAACCTCAGGATTTTGAAATGTTTGTAATGAAATGAGAGATTGTCCTCAGCGTAATTAGCAGTTTATAGTATTGTTGTGGGGAGAGTTGCTACAATGGTGCATTATGGGCACAAGAAAAAGTTTCATACTATAAAGTGTTCAGAAAGGACAAATAATCTCATTATCACTTACATAGCACAGAGGATCCAAAAGAGCAGGGGCCAAAGTCCCATCTCAGCTAGTCTCCAAGAGCAGTCAAAACTTTTCCCAGCCAGTGTCAATATGTAACCAAGAAATTAGAATTTGGAGTATGATTTTGATTACAAAATCATTATATATATATTCCTTTTTGTTTTCTGGTATATTGAAATAGACAGAGGAGAATACCTGAAATCCTTAACTATAATTCAGCTCTCCTGATACCTAAAAGGATTGTAAAACCTTGTGCCTTTGTGTTTGTAAGAGCTGTTACTCCCTCTACCAAGGCATTTTATTAAAGTAACTTGTAGGACAAGGGCCCTAGCACTAATGAAGAATTTGAAGTCATCCAAAAACCTTTCTGTTTTCTGGATACTGTGTTGTATGGGGTTTGAAGTCCTGACCTAAATTTGTCTGTCGAGTATGCACCTAAAAAAATGAGTAATCCAACAATTAACAATTAGCTGTTAAAGAAGTCTAACAGCTTAGTCCCCTTTAAGTTCGAGCTGGTGTGTTACCTAAATATAATAAAAGTTTAAGTGTATGTTTAGATCTGTTAGTTGATATGTTCTTGCATTTGTACTAGTCACATGTTCCTAATTGCTTACTAATTACAGAAATTCTTTAAAAAGGGAACCATTGGGCTATATTGGAAATTGAAAAGATTTTAATTACAAGTCTATAAAAAAGATTTATTCCTGTCACATAATCTGGCCTTGAAATAATTTGAAATGAATATACTACCATTACAATTATAATTAAAGATATTATGGTTCAAATTGTTCTGCAAAAAGGTAAAAATGGGATGAGATATATTTAGCCTTTTATTTGTCCCTCTCAAAAGTATGTCTGAATTTCTGTTTCTTGTGTAACTAACTTCCTGTTTGTGTCTGTCTGCTAATTATTCACATTCAAGGTATATTCTCATATCTCCAGAAGACAAAAGTAAATTAATAAAAAATTCTCAAAGAACTCAATTTGAACTGCTTAGAAATAATTAGCACCTTATATACATATATAAATAGGTTCTTCTGGAATAAAAAAGGAAAAACTCTAAGCAGCAAGATTCAAAAGCATTAGTTTTATAATTACTGTAAACAAACCTGGATATTAGAAAGAAACTGCCCCTAGAATTTCCCTAAGGCAGCAGGAAACTGCCAAAGGGCTGCCTCTGGAATTAACAAAGCCATTTTCCAATGGTCCTCATCATATATTTCAGTGAAATAAATCTAATAATTGAGAATAATTATGGAAGGGCATAGGAACTATCAAAATGCCACAGCCCTCACTGAAATCTTCCAACAAGCCAGGTTTCCTTCTGTCTGTGTCAACTATTCCTGCCCCAAGACCTAAGCACCTAAAGCAATTTTGGGGAGAGGGGTAGGCACAGAAAGATGGGAGAAGTGTGGTTTACAATTATTTTTTTTACTGGACTTGGAGATTAGAAATGACAAGCATAAAAAATGCTGCAAAATGGGCAGTGTGTGCTAATATTTTTTCCAATAGCACCTTTGCAATGATAGCTGTAGCAATTAGATCATTATTAAAATGTAAATAGTCTTGGAATAGAAATAATTGCATATAATATAATTACCAAATTTCAGTAAGTAAAAGAAAGGTCTTTGAAAACTATGGCAAAGTTTTCTTGGATTTGGTCTTGGCACAAACTAAACAATTGAACTATATTTTCCAGAACTTGATAGTCAATATACTTTTAAAATTGCTTGTAATTTTAAAAACAGATTTTTTTCAACCTCCGATAAAAGGAATTGCATGATAAAATTTTGAATTAAACAGATGCGATTTTATCTTGCTTAGGTATGTTCTCCCTAATTTTATACAAGCTTACTGATAAAATAAACTAATATTATAAATACAAATATAGCAAAATTATAAATACAAATACAAATAGCAAAATTCCTCTTAAAATAGCCTAACTAGATAGACTGGGTTACATGGATTGAGCAGCGTACTTGGCAATAATAATACTTACCTAAACCATAATAAAATTAAAATACGCTAATGCTTCAAACATCTCTTATTTAAGAAATTATTTAGGTTTAGTAAAAAGTATGAATGCATTATTTATAACCATAATTACCTGGATTTCAAAGAATCTGGCTTTTGGCCATTTCTTACTTCAGTATGTGATAGAATTTGAATTTGTAGTGGCTTTGTTAATGTCAATCAGTATATTTGTGTTAATAAATGTTGTCATCAATAGTGAAACCTAATTCTTAGCTTCAAACAGTTTATATTCAGGTGGGCCATGGTGGCTCAGCAGGTAAGAGTGCTTGCCTGACATGCCCGAGGACCCGGGTTCGATTCCCGGTGCCTGCCCATGTAAAAAAAAAAAAGGTTTATATTCTGGTTAGAATATACATGTATTAGGGCATAGTATAAGTCAAGAGTAATAAAGGAATAAAACTGCTAGAAGAATAAGTAATAAAAAATGGCCCAAGAAGACTTCATAAAAGAGATGACGCTTGTAAGACTTTTAAATAACAAAGTTGCATTTAAATAATAGAGTTCTGAGCTAGTTTTTCTTAAAAGCTTTACTTTAATTTTGTGAACTAAAATTTTTGGTATTTTTTAACATTTGGGAGTCATGTTAAGAAATTTGAATTTTTTTCTGGATATAAGTCCCTTATATATTGAAAAGCTGGTTATATTTCAAATATGGGGTTTTTCTGACCTTTGAAGGTAGTACTGAGTTGGACTGAGAGATGCGGGTTTACTGCAATCATTTGTGTATTCTGAGTAGAAGGTATATAGATACCCGCCTGTGTTCCAGCATAACTTTCTTCCTTCTTTCATTATTTGGTGGCGTCTCTGTCTCCCCTGCCCTTCATGAATACTGTTACTGGAAGGATGTATGCAAGTTCTGCTCTCCTGCTGCATGCCTAGTAACAAACTTTTTCTCTCTTTGACCCCTGTGTCTCAGAAATTGATCACTGAGTGTATCGAGCAAAAGAATTCACCACCTTTGCCTGGTGACAGATAGAAGGCTGCTCCGCACACCTCACTTCATGTCAGAGAGGAGAGACAATTCGAAATTGTGTGAAGATGGTTTCTATCCACCTCAGGGGAGGAGGCCCTGCCACTGAGAATTCCTGTTCTGATGAGCACCTGGGGCTTCTTACTCCTGGTTTCTCGGTTTAGGGTTAAGCTGGGCCTTTCCATTAGACTCCACATCTCCCAGGTTGTGAAACGGTGCATGATTGAAAAGGAGCTGGGGGTCACAGAAGGCCAGAGAGGGCTGCTTAGTGTGTGTTCTTGGCTACTCTAGAGAATGTGGGGGTAGTTGAGGTCTGGGTGATAGCTGCTTAAGAGGTGCCTGCATTTCCCTAACAGGTATCTTAACTATGCATTTAAGAAAGGCCAGAATTTCAAAAGTGGTCTTCTTTAGTTTAAAGAATTATGCATAAAATTGTTTATATCGGCTTACATATTTTAAAATTCAGTACTAATTAGGGATTAAATCGAGGAGTATTTTTTTTTAAAAAAAGAACTTAGATCATATCATCAGCAAGTTTATAATTATTTCATCTTTTTTGTGCATGCTTTTTCATTAGAATTAGATTTTAAGCTCTGTGAAGGCATTCGCTGTAGTGTGTTCCTTATTATTCAATACTGTCTAGTAAAGTTAAAGGCTCATAATAAGTGCTCAACTAATGTATAGAGACTGAATAAACATAATGCTAGAAAATCACTTAATTTGTCTTATATTTCCATCGGGGTTTTATCCTCTAGTGAGGTTCAATGGACTCTGAATGCAATAAAAATTTGTTTGTGGCTTTGGATATTAAAGTGCTTGAATTATTTCTTAAAGCTTTCTGATGAGTAACAATGAGGATTCACTGTATTACATTGCCTTTCCCCTTTCTTGGAAAAAAATCATTTCCATTTCCTATATAGAGAAGAAGACTATCACAAAACTAAACCAGAACATTGTATGTGTTTGTTTCAATATTTGGCTGAACATCTTACCTACTCTCTTGTTTCCTCTCAGAAAGTTTAGCAGTGCCATGAACCTGCATTAAGCTGGCCTACCATTCATGGGGTTACTTTGACTGTAGCAGGTCATGAGTTGTTTGATGTTTTAGTCATTGCTAAAAGCATCATATGCTATGGGAGAGCCAAAACCTCCCCCTCCTGGTAATCTATTGATTCCAGGCCAATGTTTTTGTTCTTTCAACACTGATGAGGATTCATCTTTAGCAGGGTAACTGGTCATTTCTAAAATGTCCTGAACAATTGTGCTAGAGTCCCAACTTAACTCTGAAAGGTCAGTTCTCATTTATCACACCATGAGATGAATTACTCTCACAGTATCTGACTATTCTTACCTCAGTGCTCTATCGCAGACACTTTCATCATCTTTTTCATTTTTGACAATGTCAAGTCATTTTCTGCATTTATATCTGCTGATTGTTCTGCCTGGAACCCTTCCCCTCCCAACTCCAAACTGCTTGCAAAGCCTGTTCCTTTTCATCCTTCAGGTCTCGGCTCAAATATTATGATCTTGAATAAGGACTGCAGAACTTCCTTAATCTTCCTGGCTGAATTTAGCCTTCCTCAGTCCCCTCCTCCTAACTCACTGTCACTTCATGCTCATTCCTTCCTTCATGGTAATATTTATGACTTGTAATTATATTGTTGGTTTTGGGATTCATTTACTGTTTATATTTACAATTAAAACACAAGGTCCATGAAGGTAAGGACTTTTGGCTAGGTCCCCTGTGCTTACACTGAGAGATTGTTGATAAATATTTGATGAATTATTTAATGAATGAGTGAAAAAAATGAGACATTGCTTATTGATCTCTCTCTGCTTCAATAAGCCACAATCTCCATGGGAATGTGTCAAAAAGAAAAATCCAAGATGCCATCTAAAGACCTTAGAATGTGTTAAAGCAAATTTTCAGACCAATTATTTATGAGCAGATGCCAAAATTTTATTTCAAGCTTGCTGGGATAGAGTAAGCTCCTATGGAAACTTATTGAAAATTTTTCTATTGGTAGAGTCATTTTATAGAGAACGAGATTAAAAAAACAAACAAATAAATGATAACGAAAAAAGAATGACTGGTTAAAGATTATGAAAATAGCTACAAGTTTGGTTAAAAGTCAATATATATATATCTGCTTCTTCTGTTTACCCCTCTAAAATCTCTCACAGCTTTGCAGTTAAGTCTATATTTGATCTCAAATCAATTGGGTTGTGTGTGCATGTGTGTGTGTGTCTGTGTGTGTGTGTGTGGTGTGAGTGTGAAATTGAGGTTCTCTTTTTTTACTTCCCTATGGGTATCCAGTTAGTCAATCCCATTTGTTGAAGATATTTTCCTTTTCCACGGAAGTGTTTGGGCACTCAATGAAAATCGTGTGATTACATATGTGTGGGTCTATTTCTGGATACACTATTGTTTCATTGTCTATTTGTTCTTTTCCCATAATACCCTGGTAACTTTGTCTGGGAGTCGTGTTTATGGACAGGTCATTTCAGCGGAAAAGTTCTCATTGGGGTGAAAGGTCAGGGTTCTGGTGCTTCTTGGTCTTCCCGATCCTGTCCTGATGCCAGATGAAAGACAGCTTACCTCTCAAGTGCCAAACACAGTAAAAGTGTTGCATTCCTGAGATGGCTGAGTTCATCTTAATCCTGTGGGAAATGATGGGCCAACTGTCCCCTGCCTCTCTAGGTCACAAAGTGTGGGACTGGTGTAGTTATTCAGCACGTGGCCCTTCAACTACTCGCCATGCTCTGTCCCTCGTACCATTCCCATCCCCCTCCTATCTCACTCACTCAGCCCAGAGCTGCCCCAGGACTCCAAGGAATGAATGGGTGCCTCACTACCGTTCTCACTGCAGTCTTCTCCCAGCTCATTGTTCCCTTTCTGCAATGTCCAAGGTTCCTATTTACAAAACAAGTAACATTTTAAATATAAAATAACCCATAAGGCAAATAGATTAGAGTTATGGCCATTATCTATACAAGGGATAAGTCTTAAAAAGAGAAGCGGTTATTGTAGACTTTAAGGAAGGAAAAGTCTGTATCCAGGAAGGAAAACAGTGTGACACCACATTCCTAAAACTCGCAAATACTTCAGTATGGGCCAATGGAGGCAGGAGGTAAGCAGGGAAGAGTCAAATTGTGACTGCAGGTGGGCACCATTGTTTCTTGTTGCCGTCTTTTGTGGGTATTTTTTGAATCTAATATATTTTTCCTCTCACAGACACATAAGCCATCACTCCTGTCCCCAGATTGTTTAAATAGCTCAGTTTATTCTCTAATGTGTTCTTCCATAATGTTACTTCATTTACTTCCTTTAAGATTTTATTGTTACTTCTTATTTGTGCCATTATAGCTAATGTCACTTTCTGCTTCTCTATCTTATGAGAATTCTTGTATTTATTGCCTTTAGCACAAGCTGCAGTTTCTTAGACTTCAATTTCAGTCTAAAAATGCATGTCAGCCTTTCTTTGAAGAGCTGCTGAGTAAACCCCTCAGAATTGGGCTGCCAAATGTGAAGAAGACCCCTTTATAAAATTTATGTATTTGCTTCACTCTATCGAGATATGTTCACATACCATCTAATCATCCAACATGTACAATCAGTGGTTCACGGTATCATCATGTGGTTGTGCATTAATCACCACAATAAATTTTTGAACATTTTCAATACTCCCCCCTAAATACATATCAGAATAAGAATAAAAATTAAAAAGAACCCCCAAAACATCCCATACCTCTTATCCACCTGTGCTGATTTGAAAGGATGCATGTACCCTAGAAAAGCCATGTTTTAATCCTAATCCCATATTGTAAAGGCAGCCATTTTTTCCTAATCCCTATTCAGTACTGTATGTTTGAAACCTTAATAGATCATATCCCTGGAGATGTGACTCAATCAGGAGTGGTTGTTAAGCTGGATTAGGTGAAGATGTGCCTCCACCCGTTCTAGAAGGGTCTTGATTACTTTACTGGAATACTATAAAAGAGAGATTCAGAGCAGAGAAGAATGACAGAGCCATGAGAAAGCCATAACAGAGAACACTGCAGAACCATGAAGCACAGAGTCCACCAGCCGGTGACTTCTGGAGACGAAGAACGAAAACACCTGACGGGGAGCTGGAGAGGAAGCTAGAAAATGACATCATGTTCACCATGTGCTGTTCCAGCTGAGAGAGAAACCCTGACCATGTTTGCCACATGCTTTTCCACTTGAGAGAGAAACCCTGAACTTCATTAGCCTTCTGAAATCAAGATATATTTCCCTGATGTCTTAGTTTGGACATTTCTATAGATCTTGCTTTAATTGGGACATTTTCTCAGCCTTAGAACTGTAAGCCTTACAATTTATTAAATTCCCCTTTTCAAAAGTCAATCTGTTTCTGGTATATTTCATTCTGGCAGCTAGCAAACTAGAACACCATTCTATTATTTATTTATTTGTTTTTCCTTATATTTTCACTCATCTGTCCATATAATAGATAAAGGGAGTGTCATCCACAAGATTTCCACAATCACGCAGTCACACTATAAAAACTATGTAATTATACAATCATCTTCAAGGATCATGGCTACTGGAATACAGTTCAATACTTTCACATATTTCCCTCTGGCTTTTCTAATCCACTAAAAACTAAAAAGGAATGTCTATACAGTGCGTAAGAATAACCTGCAGAATAACTTCTCAACTCCTAAAATCTCTCTACCACTGGAACTTTAATATTTCATTTCTCTTCCACCTTTTGGTCAAGAAGTCTTTCTCAATTCCATGATGCCAGGTCCAGGCTCATCTCTGTGAGTCAGGTCCCAATTGCCAGGGAGATTTATACCCCTGGGAGTCATGTGCCATGTACTGAGGAGGGCAGTGAGTTTACATGCTGAGGTGGCTTCAAAATAGAGGCCACATCGAGCAACAAAAGAGGTTCTCTGGGGGTGACTCTTAGGAATAATTATAAGTAAGATTAGTTTCTCCTGTTCAAGAATATGTTTCATAAGGGGAAATCCCAAGATCAAGGGTTTGGGCTGTTAAATTGGTAGTCTCCAGTGATCGTGAGTATATCAGGACTTCCCTAGGTTGGGAAGTTTAATATTTCCACATTTTTCCTCAGTTCCTCAAGGGGATTATGCAAATACTTATTTATCTTCTGCCAAGATTACTCTGGGGTGTATTAGGCCGTTACATTGATCTGTACTAACCAACAATATCTCACCCTGTTTTCAAGGTTCCATGTATTTATGATGTTCTAATTAATTGAGCATACTAGTTAAATTAGATAGTACGCTAAATATCATCCTTTACCTGTGGGTCTGCTTTACTTTAGTCATAATCAGATCTGCTTCATTCATATCTCTAATTGAAATCTGATCTCCTTTTCAGCTTTTTTATCAGTTGCTATATGGGATGATGCTGACTTTCAGAGCTGCAGGACTCTAGTTTCTCTTCAGATTGTATGAATCTTTCACCTTTTTTGAGCAATATTGCCTTTCTTCTCTCTTTTCTATATACTGACTTGTTTGGAGACTACTTGAAGATTTTTTTTGTATTTAATTATTAATTTAGATAATTAGGGTCTTATATTAGGTTTTTACAAGCTTGTGAACATTGACAAGTTAATTATCCCACAGAACTATAACCACATATTACAAGACAATATAAATATGTAGTTGAAGTAACATTAATACCATTTTATTAATTACATAGTAAGACATTATCAAATGTCCAGATATTAAGTTACACAACTCAAAAGGCATATAAGATATTAGGTGTCTGCTGAATCATTAGCAGAAAGTTTTTTCTTTTTTTTTTGCCAAAGGAGTTGGGAATAGAAGGGGAAAACATCTTATGTCAAACAAAAATAAAAGTTGGTAAACAACTTCCAATAGATATGGAAAAAAATTACAAGAATTTCAGAAATTTAATGAGTAAAAAATACTGTAGCTAACATAAAAAACATCTCTAACTTTTTTTAAAAAATTACTAAACTAAAGAACATATACTTACATATTCAGCACAAGACAAAAGCACCCCCTCCCATTCCTTTGTCAGGCTGTCCCGATTAAGCTGCGTATTACTGAGCGCTCTCTAGAGAAACAAAATCAGCAGGAAATATCTATAGATATAAAATTCATAAAAGTGTTTCATGTAACCATGGGAACATAGAGTCCAAAATCCATAGGGCAGGCTGTGAAGCTGATGACTCCAGTGAAGGGTCTGGATGAACTACACAGGAGAGGTTTGCTGGCAGACGCAGGAAGGAAGACTGCCTCTTCTTATTCCTCCTTAAAAGCCTGCCTCCCAGTGATTAGATTAAACATCATTCATTGCAGAAGATACTCCCTTTGGCTGATTACAAATTCAATCAACTGTGGCTGCAACCTATGTGATCATGATTTTATTCTATGAAATGTCTTCATAGTAACAGACAGGCCAGCACTTGCCCAACTAGACAAAGGGGCACCACACTTAGCCAAGTTGACACATGAACCTGACCATGACAGTCCACCCTTTGTCAACTTGGCAGTTATACACATCACCTTTAACCATACTTAATCTCTAAATAGAAAACAATAAAAGACATTTTTTTCTTACCTAACAATACTCAGCTGTCCCACGTACAACCAAAAATGCATTAAATCTCCCCAGAATAGGGTGCAAGTCCTTGGGTAATATTAATTCTTAAACTTGATATCTTACAATTTAAATACTTAACATGAACAAAACAGCATTACAGTCCTTGTTTCTGTAACTGATCATGTGGTCATAGTTCATATTGATCACTACCTTCTTCCACTACCCATTCCATGTTTCCTTCACCCTCAGCATGCACTTCAGCTGGCCATAATTCTTTGCCCAATGGGACCCAAACTTTCATTCCTGAAGTTTCAGAGCCATTGGTAGTCCTGCCTGGATTGGGTTGTTGCAGTTCTCCATTGATTTTAATCACAGGGTATGATAGCAATGAAAGATGCCCTAGGAGATCTCCTATCTTACAAGAAAACTGTTCTTTACCTCCATTGTGTAGTTGCAGTCCTATTTCCTCCTGATAGTCAGGGTCAATCACCACAGTCATTTAAGTAATCCCTTTCTTAGCTTGTGGATCCAGATTCATAAGTAGCCCAAAGTGACCAGATGGCAGCCTTAGATTCCAGGTCAATAGAATCACTGTTGTTTCTCTTGGTGGAAGCACTCCTCCTTCTGGAACTAAGACCTGTAGACCAGCAGAGCTCAAGGTCATGGGGAAAGGAAGCAAAAATTTTCATAGTGGATCACTAAAGGTAATAGTGAGTGGTGCCATGCCCATTTCCACCCCTTGGTTCCTGGACCCATGGATTCTGGCTATCAGAGAAATAGCATCATAGAGTGGATGCTGATTTAGAGCATACACAGCTTCCTGGAGAACATTACCACAGCCCTGCAAGGTATTGCCACCTAGTAGGCACTATAATTGAGTTTTCAAAAGACTATTCCACCATTCCATCAATCCAGCTGCTTCTGGATGATGGAGAACATTGTAAGACCAGAGAATTCCATGAGCATGTGCCCATTCCCATACTTCATTTGCTGTGAAGTGTGTTCCTTGATCAGAAGCAATGCTGTGCAGAATACCATGGCGATGGATAAGGTATTCTGTAAGTCCATGGATGGTAGTTTGGCAGAAGCATTGCATGCAGGGAAAGTAAACCCATATCCAGAGTATGTGTCTGTTCTAGTTAGAACAAATCACTGCCCCTTCCATGAAGGGAGTGGTCCAATGTAATCAACCTGCTACCATGTAGCTGGATGGTCACCTCGGGGAATGGTACCATATCAGCAGCTGAGTGTGGGTCTCTGCTGCTGGCAGATTGGGCACTCAGCAGTGACTGTAGGCAGGTCAGCCTTGGTGATGGGAAGTCCATGTTGTTGAGACCATGCATGACTTCTATCCCTACCACCATGACCACTTTGTTCATGAGCCCATTGGGCAATAAAAGGAGCTGCTGGGGAAAGAGGCTGACTGGTATTTACAGAATGGGTCATCTTATCCACTTGATTATTAAAACCTTCCTCTACTAAAGACACTCTCTGGTGCACATTCACATGGGACACAAATATCTTCATGTTTTTAGCTCACTCAGAAAAAGCCTAGCCACATACCTCTTCCCCAGGCTTCTTTCTCACCAATTTTCCAATTACGGTCTTTCCAAGTCCCTGACCATCCAGCCAAACCATTAGCAACAGCCCATGGGTCAATATACAAACACACCTCTGGCCAGTTCTCCTTCTAAGCAAAGTGACAACCATGTGCACTGCTTGAAATTCTGCCCACTGGGAAGATTTCCCCTCACTACTGTCCCTGAGGGGCATGTCAAAAAGGGGTTGTAGTGTTACAGTTGTCCACTTTTGGGTGGTACCTGCATATTGTGCAGAACCATCAGTAAACCAGGCCTGTGTTTTCTCTTCCTCAGTCAATTCACTGCAAGGAACTCCCCAACAAGCCATAACTCTGGTCTGGGAAAGAGAAGGTAATGTGGCAGGAGTGGAGGCCATGGGCATTTGGGCCACATCCTCATATAACTTACTTGTGCCTTCAGGACCTTCTCAGGCCCTGTCTCATCTATACCATTTCCATTTTATGATGAAGTGCTGCTGTGCATGCCCAACCTTATGGCTTTCTGGGTCAGACAACACCCAACTCATGATAGGCAACTCAGATATCATGGTAACTTGGAGTCCTGTGGTAAAGTGTTCAGTCTCTTCTAACACCCAGTAGCAGGCCAAAAGCTGTTTCTCAAAAGGAAAATAGTTATCTGCAGCAGATGGCAAGGCTTTGCTCCAAAATCCTAAGGGTCTGTATTTCAGTTCTCCTATAGGGGCTTGCCAAAGGCCCCAGACACCATCTCTATTTGCCACTGACACTTCCAGCACCATTGGATCTGCTGGATCATATGGTCCAAGTGGCAGAGCTGCTTGTACAGCAGACTGTACCTGTCGCAGAGCCTCCCCTTTTATAGATCCCCACTCAAAATTAACAACTTTTCTGGTCACTCGATAAATGGGCCAGAATAGCACACCCAAATGAAGACTTTGTTGTTGCCAAAATCCAAAGTTTTTTGGTTGTAAGGAGGTGCCAGATGCAGCAACATATCCTCCACCTTAGAAGGGTTATTTCAGCATGGCCTACACCACTGGACATCTAAAAATCTTATTGAGGTGGAAGGCCTTGTTATTTTTGTTGGATTTATCTCCCATCCCCTGACCAACAAACGCCTTACCAGTAAGTCTAGAGTAGTTGCCTCTTCTTGCTCACTGGGTCCAATCAACATGATATCATCAATATAATGGGCAAGTGTGATGTCTTGTGGGAGGGAGAAATGATTAAGATCTCTGTGGAGAAGATTATGACATAGGGCTGGAGACTTGATATACTCATGAGAAAGGGCAGTGAAAGTATATTGCTGACCTTTCAGAATAGGTTTCAGAATAGTTTCAGAGAAACAGCTGAAAAAAAACTGTTTCTGGTGGTCCTAAGCAATAGCTATTGAGAAAAAAGCATTTTTGCAATCAATAGCTGCTTACCAGATACCAGGGGATGTATTGATTTGCTCAAGCAATGACACCACATCTGAAACAGGAGCTACAATTGGAGTTACCACCTGGTTGAGCTTACAATAATCCACTGTCATCCTTCAAGACCCATTCGTTTTCTGCACAGGCCAAATAGAAGAATTGAATGGGGATGTGGTAGAAATCTACACCCCTGCATCCTTGAAGTCCTTAAGAGTGGTAGTAATCTCTACAACCCCTCCAGGAATCCAGTGTTGTTTCTGATTTACTATTTTACTAGGTAGGGGCAATTCTAGTGGCTTCCACTTGGCCTTTCTTACCATAATAGCCCTCGCTCCACAAGTTAGAGAGCCAATGTGGGGATTCTGCCAGTTGTTTGGCATGTCTAGTCCAATTATGCATTCTGCAACTGGAGAAATAACTACATGAAGGGTCTGGGGGCCCATTGGACCCACTGTGAGATGGACCTGAGCTAAAACTCCATTGGTCACCAGACCTTCATAAGCCCCCACTCTGGCTGGTGGACAAGAATGATGTTTTGGCTCCCCTGGAATTAATGTCACTGCTGAACCAGTGCCTAATACTCCATGAAATATCTGGTCATTACCTTTTCCTCAACGCAGTTACTCTGGTAAAAGGCAGTCAGTCTCCTTGGGGAAAGCTTGGAAGAAGATTAACAGTATACTTTTGTGGCAGTGTAATAGGATCCTCCCCCAAAGGGACCTGGCCTCCCCTTCATTCAAGGAGCTCTGGGTATGTAAACTGTCTCCAGTCTGGAAATTGATTAAGGGGCCATGACTCTGTGTTTTTGTAATTCAAGTTAGACTTCTGTTTACTTGACCTAGAATTCTTCTGTTTATACGGCTCAAACAAGAATTTAGTAGACTGCCCATGTTTTGTACTTCTAGGTACCCCATCATCTAGTAGCCAATGCCATAAGTCTCTGCAAGTCAGATTATTTTGACTCTTGCTTTGAGTCTGCTGTCTATTATGATAGCCATATCCACCTTGATTTGGTGATTAAGAGCTGCCACCTGGCTTCTGCTGACTTGGGATCCAGTCATGCTCATTGTGTTTAAGGATTCCAGCTCAGTGACAGCTATTCTCACAGTAATATCTGACCTACAGGGAAGTGCAACTACAGAGCTCTTCAGGGATAATGGCGCTAGTCTCACAAATTTATTTCTCAGAGTTCTGGTAAAAGGTGCATCCTCTGGACATTCCTGGGGTGTAATAGAAGGACTTCCATGATAAGTCCACCCTAACATTCCAATTGCTCTAAGCCTCTGGATCCCCTCATCTACATTATACCAGGGCAGTTCTGGCATTTCAACCTCGGTAATGTTAGCCACTTTTTGATCCATATTTCAGCCAACCATCCAAAGAAACTCTTAATGTATTTTCTAACCCCTCAAACTATAACATTGAATGTAGAATCTCTGCTTAGTGGGCCCACATCAATAAATTCAACCTGATCCAGCTTTGTGTTCCTCCCACCATTATCCCACACCCTTAAAATCCATTGCCACACATATTCCCCTGATTTCTGTCTATATAAATTGGAAAATTCACGCCGTTCTTTTGGAGTATAATGTACCCCCCATGGGTAATACTTTGTACCTCACCTTTTGGGTTCTGTTGGGACTTTAGTCTAGTTGTAGTTCTGGAAGAAATGAGGGATGGTGGGGGTGGGTTATGAAAAGAATTTGAAGTATCTTCCAAGCCATTTGCTTCATGGCATTCATTTGCAGTTTCATCTGATGAAACAAGATTAATTACTCTAGGGCTAATCCTTTCAGGTGGAGGTTGGGTGGCCGACTTCTCAGGGCAGGCTGGAGGTGGGGTGGATATGTCCTCAGGGCAGACTATTATAGGGTTCTCTAGAGAAGATTCAGCATGACCTAGGGTTTCAACCTCGCCACCAACATCATTATCAATCTATATGTCACCATCCCATTTTTCAGGGTCCTATTCCTTTCCAATCAATATCCTACTTAAAGGGGAGACACCATGCAAGATAGAGATTTCAGTTTACGTTGTAAAGTTACTACTCTAACACAAAGATTCTGAGTCTGATTTTTTTGAGATCTCAAGTTTACAGCTACAGAAAATAAGATTTTCCTTCAGGACCCTCACAGAAACATTGAAGCCTTAAACCCATCCTTTCACTCATTAATGTTTATGGTATATCTAAGAACAACCAGCCAACATCTCTATACCTCCTATTTTCACAAAGCTCCATAAAGGTGTCAAAAACATTATCCCCCAGAGCTTGGCTTCATACAAGTGAATATTAGAAGAATCCAATAGTGATATTTTGACTATCTCTTTTGCCAACTCACCCCATAGTATTGGCAGTATCATTCTGATTATGGGAATCAGAGTGCTTAGTGCCTTTGAGTCCCGTCAGAGTAGAAAACCAACAGTAAAAACCCATTTTTAAGATTCTGTTTTTTAAGAACCACACCTAGTTCCAAGCTGTATTAGCTAGGGTTCTCTAGAGAAACAAAATCCACAGGAAATATCCATAGATATAAAATTTATAAAAGTGTCTCACATAACCGTGGGAATGTAGAATCCAAAATCTGTAGGGCAGGCTATGAAGCTGAAGACTCCAGTGAAAGGAAGGGTCTGGATGAACCCCACAAGAGAGGCTTGCCAGTTGAAGCAAGAAAGGAGACTGCCTCTTCTGAATCCTCCTTTAAAAGCCTTCCAGTGATTAGATTAAATGTCACTCATTGCAGAAGACAATCCCTTTGGTTGATTACAAATTCAACCAGCTATGGATGCAGCCAGCATGATCATGATTTAATTCTATGAAATGTCTTCATAACAACAGACAGGCCAGCACTTGCCCAACCAGGTAAATGTGCACCACCACCCAGCCAAGTTGACACATGAACCTCGATCATGACAACCAGGAACAGTATTTAAAGGATGAAAAGAGAAAGAAGGAAGATAATGTATAGACCTGACAAATAAAAACAAAAGGTTAAGATGGTAGATTCAAGAACTGTTATTAACAGTAAAAACTTTGAACATTAACAGACTTAACTCACCAATTAAAAGATACAGATTGGCAGAATGGATTCAAAAGTATAACCCATCTATATGCGGTTTACAAGAGATGTATCTTAGACCCAAGGACACAAATAGATTGAAAGCAGAAGGGTGGAAAAAATGTTCTATGCAAGAAAGGAAGAGTAGCTGTACGATTAACAAAAAAAAATAGATTTTAAATGTAAAGATGTCATAAGAGACAAAGAAGCACACTACATATTAATAAAATGGACATTTCACCAAGAGAAAATCATAATTATAAATGTTTATATTCCCAATTGAGGAGGTCCAAAGTACATGAGGCAGACATTGGAAAAACTAAAGGGTTTATAGATGTTTCAGCAATAATAGTAAGAAAATTCAATACACCACTATAGATAGAGCAACCAGAGGATCAACCAGGAAACAGAGATCCTAAATAATGTAACCTGATAGACATATATAGATCATTACACCCCAAAACACGAGGATATAAATATTTTGCAGTGCACATGGAACATTGTTTGGTATAAATCAGAAACTGCAACACAAAATGAGTCCTTATAAATTTAATAAGGTTGAAATTATCCAAAACACTTTCTCTGGCCACAATGGAATGAAGCTGTAAATAATAATCACCGAAGAACCAGAGCTTTCACACATATATGGAGATTAAATAATACTATCTTAAATAATCAGTGGATCAAAGGAGAAATTGCTAGAGAAATCAGTAAACACCTGGAGAGAAATGACAATGAGAATCCAACATAGTAGAATTTATGGAATGTGGTGAAGTCAGATCTGAGACAGAAATGTATTGCCCTAAATGCCTATATTAAAAAACAAGATGAGTAAAAATCAAGGACTTAACAGCTCACCTGAGAAAGAAAAGCAAATAAAAGAAGATAAATCATAAATATTAAAAGAGAAATAAACTGGAAAACAATAAAACAACAGAAAGAATCAATAAAGCCAAAAGTTGGTTCTTTGAGAAAATCAATAAAATTGATGGACCCTGTGGTGGTTTGAGACTATTACATACCCCAGAAAAGCCATGTTTAAATCCTGATCCTATCTTGTGGGGGGCAGCCATTTAATGTAATTCTGATTCAATATTTCAGGGTGGAAATTTTTAATGAGATTATCTCCAGAAGAAGCAGCATGCCCAATTGTGGGTGGGGCCTTTTGGTTAGATGGAGATGTGACTCCTCCCATTCTTGCTGGGTTTTGATTAGTTTACCAGCATCTTTTGAAAAGGAAAAGATTTTGGAGAAAGCTAAGAGCTGATGCTAAGAATAGTTGCTTCAGAGCTGACATAGACACAGATGGCTGGAGATGCTTGGAGTGCTGACAGACAGCAGATGCCTAGACATGGGCAGAGCCCAGAAGATGTCACCATGTGTCTTCCCATGAGATGCTAAGCAAGCCAGAACCCAGTGTGGTGTCCTGGAGGGACTAAGTGAAGTCCCACAGATGCTTAGAAAGGAAACCACTGGTATCAGAAACTGGAAGCAATGGAAGTGGAAACAAGGACCAGCATATACCAGCCACATGCCTTTCCAGCTGACAGAGATGTGCCAGACAGCATCAGCTTTTCTCAAGTGAAGGTAACTTCTTGCTGAATACCTTAGTTTGGACATATATAAGGCCTTTGAGCTTATACTTTTAGCTACTTAAATTCACTTTTAAAAAGCTACTCCATTTCTGGTATATTGCCTTTTGACAGCTTAACAAACTAGTAAAGAACCCTAGCTAGACTAACAAAGGAAAAAGAGAGGATGCAAATAAATAAAATCAGAAATGAGAGGGGGGTTATTACCATGGACCCCTAAGAAATTTTTAAAAAGTCATAGGAGAATACTATGCACAACTACATGCTAGCAAATTAGACAATTTAGATGAAATGGACACATTTCTAGAAACACATGAACTATCTAAACTGACTCAAGAAGAAATAGAAGATCTCAACAAACCAATTTCAAATAAAGAGGTTCAGTCAATTACCAAAATTCTTACAAAGAAAAGCACAGGACTAGACAGTTTCACAGGGGCTGTGGTAGATAGGTTCAGGTGAAGGTGCCTAGTTCTGTTGATGTGGACATGAGCCAATGGTACATGAACCTCATATGTTGCTCATTACATCTGCAGTCATCAAAAAGCATGCCTGCTGTAATGAATGATGTTTGATTTAATTGGCTGGTGCTTAAGTGAGAGAGCTCAATATAGCACAGTCCAAGCAGCTCAGCATACCTCATCTTGGTACTTGCAGCTCAGTCCAGCCCTTTGGAGATGCAGAAAGGAATCACCCTGAGGAAAGATGTTGGAACCCAGAGGCCTGGAGAGAAGGCCAGCAGAGATCGCCTTATGCCTTCCCATCTAAGAAATAACCCCAGTTGAAAGTTAGCTGCCCATCCTCAGAAGAACTGTGTGTTAATGAAATAAATTCCCTTTTATTATAAGCCCATCCATCTTTGTTATGTTGCATTCTGGCAGCTAGCAAGCTAGAACAGGGGTGTTTTATCTAACATTCAAAAAAGATGGGCAGGCAATGGTGGTTTAGTGGCAGAGTTCTTGCCTGCCATCCCGGAGACCCAGGTATGGTTCCCGGTGCCTGCCCATGTGAAAAGAAGAAGAAGGAGAAGAAGAAGAAGAAGAAGAAGAAGAAGAACCAACACCAAACCTGCAAAAAAAATGAGGTAAAAGGAATGTTACCTAACTTGTTTTATGACACTAGCATCACTCTAATACCAAAACTGAATAAAGATGCCACACCAATCTCATTAATGAACAAAAATGCAAAAATTCTCAACAAAATACTAGCAAACTGAATCCAAACACATTAACAGAATAAAGCATCATGACCGAGTGGGGTTTATACCAGGAATGCAAGGAGGTTCAACACAAGAAAATCAATCAGCATGATACAGCATGTTAACAAATCAGAAGGGAAAAATCACATAATCATATTGATTGATGATGAAAAAGCATTCAACAAAATTCAGCATCCTTTCCTGTTAAAAACACTTCAAAAAGTAGGAATCAAAGGAAACTTCTTCAATATCATAAAGGGCATACATGAAAAACCCATAGTCAGTCTCATACTTAATAGCAAGAGATTAAAAGAATTCCCCATAAGATCGGGAATGAGACAAGGATGGCCGTTGTCATGACTATTATTCAACAGTATACTATAAACTCTAGCTGGAGTGATTAGACAGAAGAAAGAAATAAAAGACAACCAAATCAGAAAGGAAGAAGTGAAATATTCATTATTTGCAGATGACATGAACCCATACTTAGAAAACCCTGAGAAATCTATGACAAAGCAATTGAGCTAATAAACAAATTCAGCAAAGTGGTGGGGTACACGATTAATGCAGAAAATCTGTAATGTTTCTATACATTCCATACAGCAATGACCTGGCAGAAGAGACAATTAAGGAAAAAATTCCATTCAAAATAGTGACCAAAAGGACCAGGTAACTAAGAATAAGCCTAACCAGGGATGTCAAGCACTTACACACAGAAAACTACAAAACATTGCTAAAAGAAATAAAAAATGACCTAAATAATTAGAAAGACAGTCCATGACCATGGATAAGAAGATTGAATGTGATTAAAATGTCAGTTCTACCCTAATTGGTCTACAGATTCAATGCAATACCAATCAGAATTCCAACAACCTACTTTGAAGACTTGGAAAAGCTAGTTATCAAATTTATTTGGAAGGAAAAGTGACCCTAAATAGCTAAAGATATGCTAAAAAAGGAAAGAGAGCTTGGAGGACTATCACTTCCTGACTTTAAAGCTTACTGTAAAGCCACAGTGATCAAAACAGCATGGTACTGGCACATAAATAGAAGTATTGACCAATGGAATTGAAACAAGAAGGCTGAGATAGACCACCAAATCTACAGAGAACTGATCTTTGATACAACCTCCAAATCCACTGAACTGGGACAGAATAGTCTTTTCAACAAGTGGGCATGGGAGAATTGGATATCAATAACCAAAAAGAATGGAAAAAGGTCCCTACCTTGCACCCTATATAAAAATTAATTAAAAATGGATTAAAGACTTAAATGTAAGATCCACTCCATAAAATTTCTAGAAGAAAATGTAAGGAAACATCTTCAAGATCTAGTGATAGGAGGTAGCTTCTTAAATTTACACCCAAAGCATAAGCAGTGAAAGAAAAAATAGGCAAATGGGAACCCCTTAAGATTAAGAGCTTCTGTGCCTCAAAGGAGTTTGTCAAAAAGGTGATGACACAGCCAACTCAATGAGAGTAAACATTTGGAAACCACATAGCAGATAACGGATATCCTGTGTACAAAAAGAAATTATATGGCTCAGTAACAAAAGAAAAAAACAACTCAATTATAATATGGGCAGAGGATATGAATAGAAACTTTAAGGCTAAAAACATATGAAGAGATGCTCATTTCATTAGTTATAAGGGAAATGCAAATCAAGATGACAATGAGATATGACTTCACACCCATAAGAATGGCTGCTTTTAAACAAACAGAAAACTACAAATGTTGGAGAGAATGTGGAGAAATAGGAACACTTACTCACTGTTGGTGGGAATGTAAAATGGTGCCGCTCTTATGGAAAACAGTTTGGTGATTCCTCAGAAAACTAAACATTGAGATGTCCTATGACCCAGCAATATCATTACTCAGTATACACTCAGAAGAGCTGAAAGTAGTGACATGAACAGACATTTGCACACTGATGTTCAGAGAAGCACTATTCACTATTGCCCAAAGATGGAAACAATCCAAATGCCCACCAACAGATGAGTGGATAGACAAAATGTGATATGTACATATGATAGAATATTATGCAGCAGTAAGACAGAATGAGGTCCCAAAGTATATGACAATGTGGATGAAACTTGGAGACTTAATGTTGAGTGAAATAAGTCAGACACAGAATGACAGATACTATCTTATTTCACCATTATAATTCTTGTAAAGGTAATCTCAGAGGTTACACTGTAGAACATAGCAGATTTAGAGGTACTCAAAAGCTAGAGATGGGGGAAAGGCTAGCCAATGAGGATGAATCTAAATGCAAGGGAATGGATAGAAGTGATGTTAACTAAGTAACATTACCATATTGAAGGTGAATATGATTGAAAGGTGATGTACAGTGCCATGTATCTCACTGATTAAATCTACAATTATAAGTTAGTTCTCATATTTCAATGGTTCGATAATGGACAAAGTGTCAATAGTAGAGGGGCATGGGGGGAAAACTAAAAATGCATGTGCTGTCTGATAATTAACAGGAAGAAACCAACAGTACCACAGAGATATCAGGGACAACTAATTGGGAGGGAAGAACAAGTTATCAGGGGTAGCTTTGAGTTTTGAGTTGGTGACGCTGTGTTTGTTGGTTCTTTGTCGCTATGGACCAAAGAAAAGTGTAAAAAATTGAGAGTGCTGCTGACTGTACAACCAAGTGAGGATACTGTAAGACAAGACATGATTTGTTCATTTTGGACATTATCTATAATGCCCAATAGATTGAGGGAGCTGAAGTGTACAATGACTGAGAAGCAGAATGGCAAATGGTAATGCATTTATATGATGGAATATTGTGCAGCTACAGTAAGGAAGAAGGTCAAAAGGCACACAAAGAACTGAATTAACCTTGGGAACAATGTGTTGTGCAAAATAAGCCATAAACAAAAGAATAGATATGCTAAGTCTCTTTCATAAAATACTTATAAGAATGTCGGAGCCTAGATTGTAAGCCCTTATAGCAGTCATACTTAGCCTGAAGTTGTAAATGTGTTTCTACATTCTGAGATGATGAGCTATATGTGTATCGCTGGTATTTCCCCAGAAATCTGAGAAACTCTTTGACAGCTAAGACCCTGAAATGGAGCGCTTCAGTCCTGAAAGTTGGCATAGCTATATATAATAACAGTTAAAGTAACTGAAAAATCTGTCAGTCCTCAATTAGAGTTAAAACCAAAGCCAATCTGGCTGGGTCTAAAGTAAATCAGAATACAGGGTGTGCAGGTTTGAAAGGATGTATGCACCCTATAAAAGCCATGTTTTAATTCTAATACCATTTTGTAAAGGCAGCTGTTTCTTCTAATCCCTACTCAGTACTGCATGTTTGAAACTTTAATTAGATCATGTCCCTGGAGATGTGACTCAATCAAGAGTGATTGTTAAACTGGATTAGGTGGAGAAATGTCTCCATGCATTCTTGTTGGGTCTTGACTACCTTACTGGAATCCTATAATTACTTTACTGGAATCTGGAGAGAGCAGAGAAGGATGACATATCCATGAGAAACATAGAGTCCACCAGCCAGTGACCTTCGGAGATGAAGAAGGAAAACACCTCCCAGAGATCTTCATGAAACAGGAAGCCAGGAGAGAAAGCTAACAGATGATGCTGTATTTGCCATATGCCCTTCCAGCCGAGAATGAAACTCTGACCATGTTCACTATGTGCCTTTCCACATGAGAGACAAACACTGAACTTCATCGGCTTTCTTGAACCAAGGTATCTCTCCCTGGATGCCTTAGATTGGACATTTCTATAGACTTGTTTTAATTGGAATATTTTCTTGGCCCTTAGAACAGTAAATTAGCAACTTATTAAATTCCCCTTTTTAAAAGCCATTCTGCTTCTGGTATATTGCATCCCAGCAGTTAGCAAACTAGAACACAGGGTAAAGGACAATACTGTATGTACTCTAGAACTTTACCTACTATATTAGACTGAAGACAAACAGGTTTATTAATCTAGAATCTAAATTTTTATAACACAAAATCAAAATCAACTTTTCTGTATAGCTCATATAAGCAACCCAAACTCCTGGAATGCAGAATTGATTGAGTCCTTGTAATGCTCTATAGCTTAATGTAATACCAAAATACATTTCAGATTATGGTGGACTGAACATTAAAAAGCATTGGCAGAGTCCCTTGAGGGCCCAAAGGGGAACTAGCAAGCTTTTCCATCTGGGATACCCTGGGTACCCTCTGAACCATTGGAGTTCAATACAACTCAACCATTCCTAGTGTTTCTTTACAAAATTGAGTGTTAAACTTTCTGTAACTAAGTTGGAATCATTGAATTTCTCCATGGAGTTGTCTTTATGCTCTGAAAGAAGTTACATAGAAGTTTGGTCAGAAAGGAATGCTTAGTATAATGATATGGTAAAGCATTTTTTTCTAGCTTATATAATGTCCTTCATATAGTGGGTCTTTTTCTATGACGAAGTTTCTTTTTTTTGTAACCAGTCTTTAAGTAATTAATATTTTGGTATCTATTTTTTATTGGTATATATTTTTATAGAGATACAAGTTATTGCTATATAGGTTAAGATGCCCATTTGTCTCTTTAGTATTAAGAAATGAACCACTTTAAAATCATGTTGGATATCATGTATATAATCACACTTTTTTTGTTTACTTTGGCATGCCCAAGATAGAGCCACAAGTTCAACTATTTTAATTCACTTGGCTTCTGCTGAGAAATTGAGTTTTAATGAAGTAGTGTCAAGTTTTTATTGCATAAATGGTATTTATTGTCACTTTTCACTTTTTAAGAGAAGACAAGAAAAATAAAAAATTAATTTGGGGTTTGGGATTTGAGTGTCCAAAAAAACCTGTTCTGGACATGGGCACTTAATGAATGATGAAAGCACAATCATGAGATTCCTCTGGACTGAAAAATGTAACAGAGTTGAATAATATGAGAAGGGAAAATTAGTAATATTTCATCATGTGACTGGTGAAAAATGCTGAGTGTTTTTAGATAGCCAAGCAGTTTATACTGTACGTAGTACCATCAGATTTAATGGGGATTCCAGTTCAAGATCCAGTTTAGCTGAAGCTGC
Organism: Tamandua tetradactyla; assembly: GCF_023851605.1. Classification (NCBI taxonomy): domain Eukaryota; kingdom Metazoa; phylum Chordata; class Mammalia; order Pilosa; family Myrmecophagidae; genus Tamandua; species Tamandua tetradactyla. The sequence continues at coordinate 33,349,669 of NC_135340.1, read as the reverse complement.
CATTATTCTGGCAAAGAAGACACGCTTTGGTTACTTTATCGAGATACTGACTCTAATGGGAAATGGTCTTTGTTGCTTACCATGTTGTTGAGTTAACGTTCTTAGATCATTGCCCAATCTTTCATGATCATTCACAAAGAAACACTTATCACAATCAGTGGATCCTGTGACTTCAACTAGCCTATGGAGATGTAAGGGGTCACTTAGAACATATTCTGTTGATGCTGGGAATAGAGAATATAGTGACTTGCTGTGGCTCCTTTAGGAACCAAATTGAGTAATGGGGAAAATATAAGTTCCAAGGCTGGATGACCTAATGACCAAACTCTGGCTTCAAATCTGGCCTTTCTAAATAGGGCTGAGCTGTGAGGATTACATAGAAAGGGAAAGGGCTCTATGTATATCAGGACTCAGTGTCTGAGGGCTTCATTGTAAACTTTCAGCACAGACAACTGGAGAGACACTTGCACTGAGTTCAAATATTGCTAGTTAAGGAAGATTAAATGTAGCAGATCTTGTGCGTGGTAGGTTAAAGGGCTGTAGTGATTAGAATAAACAGCCCCATCTTCTTACCATGAAATGAATAGTTTCCAAGTTAGGAGCTGTCTGGAGAAATGACATCATATAAAGATCTGAATATACATGTTTATTATGTCTTACAGTGTCTGTATCATCCACTACATGCAGAATTTTTAAGCATTCCTACCCTTAGTTCCATCTTATGTGCAATGACTACACAGCCATTGGTTGATATATCAATCTTCCTTTCAATATAAAATTTTACTTATGTTTATTTCCAGATGTAATTGTTATCACAGTGAGAGTGTCTTTTTCAAAAGGAAGTTTGGGTTGGGCTAGACTCTCAGCCAGTACAGAGAGGAATCTGATGTGACATGCAGTAACTCCCTATACCACCAAACCCCTGCTTCCTGTTCTGTAGAAGCAGCAGCAAAGAGCTCACTAATTTTTCCCACACTCCTGGGTGCACCTCACAATGAAGAACTCTGAAATTGAAGCAGATATTTTCCATCAAAGGAAGAATTCTAACATGTCATTCTCCAGCTTTCTGAAGACAGTCATGGTTTGAATATGGCTAGGTAGGGATGGAGCCAGTAGGAGGTAGCTTTTCTATGATTCAATGTCTGGGGACACAGGCCGTGTCTTCTGGGGATTTTGGGAAGGATGACTCACAAGGTGCAAAAATAGTATTGCCTTGTCCTCTACCACTTATTCCTTTAACCTGATTCTATCCTTTTCCCTTCAGGATTCAGTACTGCCCAGAAGGTGACTCAAACCCAACCAGCCATGTTGGTGCAGGAGAAGGAGACTGTGACCCTGAACCACATGTATGACACCAGGGAAGGAGATTATTTTCTGTTCTGGTACAAGCAGCCAAGCAGTGGGGAGATCATTTTCCTCATTCGTCAGGACTCTTATAACCATCAAAATGCAACAGAAGGTCGTTATTCATTGAACTTTCAGGAAGCCACCAAATCCATTAACCTTGCCATCTCAGCTTCACAGCTGGGGGACTCAGCTGTGTATTTCTGTGCATTGAGGGAGCCCACATTGAGAGAAGTCCTGGGGGGAGGTGTACAAAAACCCCACACTCTGCTGAAGACACCCAGTTGCTTAGGAAGCAAAGGCAGATTACCATCACAGACAGGAAGTGGTGACGGCTGTGCACAGGCATAGAGTTAAATGGAAAACACTCATTCTAAGAAAACACCTGTTAAAGTTCACACACCTATTCCAGAATTATCATTCATCACAAACATCTTTACCCTGAATCTTTGGCTTCACATTGAACGTTCATTATTTCCAACTGAGATTTTTTTAGAATGTCTGCAACAAACGATTCACTTTAACACATCCAAAGTAAATTATTTGCCATTTTGTGATTAGATTGAACTGGAAGAATTGGCTAAAGAAGTTTAAATTAAATGGCTGAAAACTCAGTAAAAATGTATGTGTGAATTGTTGGATTTTTAGAGCAATCTGTTCAAGAAATTTCTATTGAGAATGTATTATTTTACAGGCATTGTTTTAGATAAAGAAGGCCACAAAAACCTTGCTAACATTTGCTCTCCTTTTGTATCAAGTTATTTCATTCTTCTTTATGGATTAGTCTGAATTGAGTTTGTTTGCTGTGAATAAATGGTATTATAGAGATTGCAGGAATTTCCCTCATAGGGATACAAGCCTCTTTATTTTTATGGAAGCTGTACTTGATGCATAGCAAAAGAAGTAATTGTTGGTGATACCAGGATTCCTCAACTCTTGGATCTGAGTATGCATCCATCAGAAATAAAATTGTAAGACCGAACAATGTTGAACAGACTTTAGGCTTTATATAACTGTGGTATATTTGACATAGCTTGGTAAAATAGTGGATAGATTGATAAAATTCCATTATGGAGGCTTAAATAAATATTTTATGTTTTTTAATTTTATTTTTAACACATTTTTATACACTTAATACAAATTTACTGTAAAAATAGATAATAGGGAGTAACAAAATTTTACCTAGAGGGAATCACAAATGGAATTATTCAATACTGAAAGTTTTAAAGATTATGAATAACTTTTAGAATTTTAATGTTGTCATTCAGGTATATAGAAAACAATAAATGAGCCCCTGTGCCACGACTATCTTACTGTTAAATCTTAACACTTGTAACATTGATTTCACTCTAAGACCTTATACATTCGTGATAAAGCTAAACCTCTATTACTTTCCTCAACTCCTTTCCATCTATCAGTCCCCAGAACTAATCATTCTCCTTAAGTTTTTAAAAATTATTCCTAGGTATCTCCTCTTATTTAATTTGTGTGTCAATACCATGTCGTATACTATATATAGTATGGCATATTTTACAAGTATATGTACTTTACATAAATTGTATCATGTTGAAATATTTTAATGTTCTTGCTTTATTTGCTTGACATTATTTCTGAGATTGTTCCACGCTGATATTAGTAGGCTTAGTGTGCATATTTAAATATTTATTATTTTATTGTACCTCAACTAACTCATTCAATTTATTTCAATTTTTTTTTGATGTTTAGATTATTTCTAAGTTTATGTTGGTACCCAAAAGCAGGAAAGAACATTATTATTTGTTTTATCATGCTTATCTGAAAGGATTTGTCAGAAATACATATTCAGAAACAGAAATACTGGGTCATATGCAATATACACTTAAACTTTATTAGATATCAACAAATTGTTTCAACAAATTGTTTTCCAAAGTGATTATAATGATTTGAGCTCTGAAAGTAGTGTTTGAAGGTACTGCATTTCACAATGTCCATGCCAACATTTGGTATTTTCAAACTTTTGGATTTTTCCAATGTAAAGGGATGTTGCATGTGTAATGGCATGCCACAACATTCATTGCCCTGGATACTTGTGAGGTGGAGCATCTTTTTAGGAGTTCATTATCCAGTTGGTTTCTTCTCTGAATAACCTGTTCATATCTTTTGCCATTTTTCTCTGTTGGGTTGTTGCTTATCACTTTTTGGATTTAATTATATATTTTGACAATAATGTGATATTTTTTCAAAATACCTCTGTCTTTGGCTTGTGCCTTCATTTTATTTATGATATGCTTGTCAAAATGAAGCTTTAATATTTAAGTGTAGCAAACTTTGCCCATCTTTTTCTTGTTGGGTTGTGTTTCATATACATTCAATTTGATGTTAAGAATCCATATAATATTAACCATTAGTTATAGTAATACTTATATTAAAATACATATTTTGACACAAGTTTTCACATGATATTTTTTCATAGTTTCCTCTAATTATGTGAGTTTATAGATACTTAAACATTTCTAATTATAACTTTTTTCATTTAGGACTTTAAATGACAAGGAATTGTCATTTTAATGTAATTTGAAGAAGTGACTGTTTTATCTCCATGTGATGGCCTACTGTCCCAGTATAATGCATAGACGCATCTGCTCTTTCTCCTCTCATCAGTCACTTCTCTCATATACCAAGTAAACAGATGTGCTGTCTCTCTTTCTGGGATCTCTAGTCTTACCCATTGATCTAGGTTCTGTTTAGCAATCCACTCATTTTCATTATTGTAGATCTGTAGGTCTTCTTAGCTGGTATGGTCAGGGCTTCAGGTTCCCTTTTGTTTTACTTTCTCATATTTTTTGCTGTCACTGGGTTTGCCATATCATTCTATTCTGCTTCACCTTTGTGTCCTCTGAGGTATGTCTACTCCTTTATTTTGAGAGTGTTTCTTGTTCTAAGTTCATGGGAGGATAAACGTAGTTAACAGCCTTTAATAACAAGGAATGCTTTAACATGCTTATTTAGATGATCTGCATTCAACTACTCTAGTTTCTAATTGATAACTGACTCAGAGTTTCATCAATTTATTACATAGCTTGAAATAGGTATGAGTCAATACAGTGTATTCCAGGGAGAGAAGAAAGCCATCTCCCAATACTCTTATATTTTACCATTACCGCTTCACACCCCACCATTTTCCCTTTTATTCCATTAATCTTCTCTAACAAGATCATCTGGACAAAGTTATGCTACAAACATTATTACTTAATTGTGTATTCTTATATGCTTTCTGAATTAACACTAGGCATGGCTTCTTTCTCTAACAATCTTTTGAAGTTCTTGACAGCAAGTAATAATCTTTTTACTTTATCTTCAGAACAGCTAGCAATTTCCTGGGCACATGCTAAATACGTTTATATGAATAACTCCACATCCTAGATTTCATTACTTGCTATCATTAAAATATAAAAAGTTCTTTAACTAGGAATCATATTGAAATTGGAGGCATGTTAGATTTGGATATGTTTCCTTCCCTGCCATCCCACCCCCTCAAGAATTAAATTGCAATTTAATTCTTTTCAGTATTATTTTTTAAATTCTATTTTCAAAAAATAGATTCAAAAAGTATGATTTGGGGGATCAAAGTGGATATACATCTAAAACTCTGTTTTACTTTTTCATATGGTTGCATTGCATAACAATTTCCCTTTCCCCACACTTTGATGAATGAAAATTATTAACTTTTGACTATTAGTGAAAGTTCCTTTTTTTTTACACTTACTCAGCCAGAATTCAGCTTCATTGTGTTTTTATGTGGGGTTTTGGCCTTTTATTCTAGTGGAGAAAGATCTAACATTCAAACTCAGGTCAATTGACTCTGGGAGATGAATTAATTTCACTAAACAATGAAGCATAAAAAAATATATTAAGCATAGAACTCAAGAAGCTGGAAAATGAACAACGAAATAAAGTGAATAAAAGCAGGTGGAAGGAATTAGTGATAAAATTAAAAATAAAACCAGAAATTGATGAGTCAAGGGAAAATATTAAAACTATAGTCTGATATTTTAAAAATAATTTGAATACCAACATAATCCAGAGAAAAGTGAAGGTCCACACATGTGTGCACACACACACACACACACACACACACACACACAATGAAACACGATACAGTTAAGTGTGTTTCATGAATGTAAAGATGACTTACTACTTGAGAATATATTAATTTAATTCTTTATTTTACTAAATCTTGAGATACTCAAAAGATGTACTCGAGCCTAATTTGATGGATTATTTCCTTTAGATCTTGGATGAGTCATGGTACCTATATAGTAAGTACATCAGTATTTGGGCAAACTCATCTGATTTTGGTGACTGTCGAATGCAGTATTTGGATTCTCTTCCTTACTTTGAATGAAATTATATATATAGTGTGCTGCCTTCTTCTGCAATCTTCTTGTCATTTTTGCATTGTTTTTATGAGGATAGGGATGAATGATGAGTGTTTTGTCATTAGTTGAGTTTTATGCTTATATTTTCATCATTCATATAGAAAATGATGAATTCTTCAGCTATATTCATATTGAAGGCTTGGTTTCTATATTACTGTTTGCATATTTGTCTTTTATTATCCTTTCTTTTCTTAAACTCCTCATAAAATTGAGTAATAAAGCTCTTTCTTCATCATTTTGACTGATTTTGACAAGACTACACCATGGTTTAAGTAATATTATTTAGATAGGGAGGATCATACGTGAGAAATACCTAACTTATTAATTTGAACAAGTGTGGTTCAGATAGCTTTATAATAAGAAAGTGATACGAATAGAGGGAGAGAGTGATCACAGCCATGAATGAAGTTTGGACACTCTGGTGGCTCACAAAAGCTTGGACGAGCTTGTCATTCTTGCTTTGGTGTGCAGCTCAAAGCAGGTGGCTCATAATTCACAGGACAGGAGTGCTCATGACTCCACCTAGTGTTCACTCCTGAATTGCAGCTTATGTCTCCTTTATGTTTTCTTTCTTGTTGAAAGAAACAAACATGTGATTATTTAATTATTTTCCTCATGGTACCTTTTGATGACTAGAAGACCTGTTAACTTACTGCCCTAAAATATGTTAAGGCCTCAAGACAAAGTCATTTTGCTACCCTCTATCTTCTCTCTAAAATCCACAGTGGATAAAACAGGGAACACGGTCTTAGTAGAGATTTATGTTCAAAGCTATTAGCTCTGCCACATACAAGCTTCAAATGTGCAAGCTTTGTTCTATTATTTTTAAAACAGGACAGTCATATCAATATGGTAATGTTATTTAGTGTACAAAAAGCATTTGACAAAATCCAACATCCACTCTTAATTAAAAGCTGTCAGCAAATTAGGAACCAAATGGAACTTTCTTAACTTAATAAAGAGCATCTAGGAAAAATCTAGACCTAGTGTCATACTTGACGGTGAAAAATTAAATGCTTTTCCTCTAGATCAGGAAATTTTTATTCTCAGCACTTCAACTTGATGTTCTAATGGTACATAAGGCAAAGAGAAAGAAATTAAAGCTATATAGCTGCATCATCCAAGGGATTGTTTAGAAATACAAGGGACTCTCCAAAAAAGTTACTAGGACTAATAAGTGAGTTTAACATGGTTACTGGGAAAAAGATCAATATAAAAAAATCAATTGTATTTAAAAAACAATATTATTTATAAAGGCATTATATAAAATGCTTAGGGATAAATCTTACAAAAGATGTGCAGGACCAGTACACTTAAAATTATAGAACACTGCTGAGACAAATTAAGACCTAAAGAAATGGAAAGATCATGTTCATTAACTGAGACACTCAATACTGTAAAGATGTCAATTCTGCCAAATTGGTCTACAGATTCAATGCAAGCTCAATAAAAATCCAAGTTAGTGTTTTTGTTAAAATTGGCAAGCTGATTCCAAAATTCTTATGGAAATGCAATGTACCAAGAATAGCCAAAACTTCTTTGAAAAAATTAAATCTTCTTTGAAAAACAAGATTAGAGTTATAATTCTATCTTACTTCAGCCATTTTATACAATAATCAGGATAGTGTGGTAAAAATAGGCAAATAAATTAATGGCACAGAATAGTGTCCAGAAGTAGACCCACACATGTATGGACAACTGATTTTTGACAAATGCGTCAAGGCAATTCAGTGGTAAAAGGAGAGTCTTTCAACAAACAGTGCTTGAACAACTGTATATCCATGTGCAAAAAAAATAAATCAACTTTGAGCCATACCTCATACTACCTACAAAAGAGTTACTCAAAATTAATCATGAATCTAAACATAAGAACCCTTCTCTAAAACTTCTAGAATACATAAGGGAAAATCTATGTGGCTTTGGGCTATGCGAAAGTGTCTTAGATTTGACATCAAAATTATCTGTAACAGAAAAAAATTTATAGATTGGACTTTATAAGAATTAAAAAGTTCTGCTGGTGATCAAATCTATTAACAATGTGAGTAGGCAAACTACAGAAAGGGAAAAATGTTTGCAAATGATATATCTGATAAAGAACTTGATTCTAGATTATATAAAGAACCCTCAAAACACAATAATAAAAATGGGCAATAATATAAATTAAAGTGGGCAAAAGATTTGAACTAAGACTTCAGTAAATGAAATGTATGAATGGCAAATAGTCCCATGAAAAAATGTGCAACAATATTAGTCAGAAGGGGTATGCAAATTAAGCACAATGAGGTAACACCACATACCTTTAAAGCGGTATTGGCAAGGATGTGGAGTAATGGAATGTTCAGATACTGCTGGTATAAATATAAAATGGTACAATCACTTTGGAAAACAATTTGCTGTTTTTTAAAAAGTCAAATATATATCAGCTGTAAGATCCAGTCATTCCATTCCCAAGATAAGTGAAAACATATTTCCACACAAAACTTGTACATAAATGTTCATAGCACTTTATTTGTAAGAGCCCCAAACTGAGTGTAGCCAAAGAGTGCATCAAGGAGTGAATGAAAAAGCAAATTGCTTTGTATCTATATAATGCAGTACTACTCAGCAATACAAAGGAATGAATCACCAATACAGGTAAAGCCATGGATGAATCTCAAAACAATTATGCTGACTGAAAGATGCCAGGCAAAAAAGAGGACTTACTATATGATTCCATTAATAAAAAACTATAAAGTATGCAAATGAATGTATAGTGACAGATAGCAGGTGGTCTGGAAATAGGGGTGGGAGGTGAGGAATGGGTGATTGAAGGATTATAAAGGGGCAAGAGGAAACTTTGGAGGTAAACTATACACTAATTATCTTGACGTAACAGTGGTTTCACAAGTGTAGACATATATCAAATCTTATAAAATTGTTCACTTTAAATGTGTAGTTTATGTCAATTATATCTCAGTAAAGCTATGAAAAATCCAAATTTGACAAATATCTGCTTTCAATGTTATAGAAATCTTCAGGTATGCCCTAAAATACAAAATGATTCTCCACTAGTTTATATATTTTTTAAATATAGATAACAACTTTCTGCACTCATGTGTTATACCTATACTGTTTGTTTTCAACCCAGCATCATCACAGTTGTATTCTTTATTTCCCCATATATAACTGAATAGAAGCTTCTGGTTGTTTTCCAGAATCTCTTTGAAATATGGTCCCAAGCAGACTCTGGCAATGTGCTTTGGAAGGAGGAGAAGGGGAAGGACATGTGGATACAAATGCCATTTGGGCCAGAATTTCTTATTTAGTCCTGATCTGGGGAACTAGTCACATGGGGATTCTAACTCATGAAGTTCCTTGACCTGACTCTGTGGAAGAATGAGCTCTAGGAAATGCACCGAGCTCAGCTCCCACCCACGTGTGCAGGATTCATGTTTGCAGAGCCTTACAGAAAGAGGCAACTTTCTCCAGCACTTCATCCTGCAGACACTGAGGTGTTTAGTTTTCTTTAGTTTTGCTTTATAAGTGAAATGGACATAAAAAAAAGTGAGCTCAAAAAGTGCTTATTGCTTGCCTGCCGTGCCAGAGGACCTGGTCCCTTCCCATGTAAAAAAAAAAGTGCTTATTTTTGCTGCTGATACTTCACAATAAAAAGCCAGCTTTCAAAAATTTGTGTGATCATGGTGACATTTTCATCGTGGTGACCTCAGGTCTGGCACCCTGACCCCTGATGGTCATCTTGGCTTAGCACTGTGTCCGCAAATGACAGCTTGCAAACTAGTACAGGCTGATTGCCACAGAACACCAGGGGAGCTTTTTACAAAATACAGCTTTGGAGTCCCAATCCTGGAAAATATGGTTCATGAGGTTAGTGGTAGAATCTCAGAACCTGTCATTTTAAATCCCTCAAGATGATTCAGATCAGCCAGGTTGAAAACATCTGTTGCAAAATACCTCTGAATAACAGCTGATATGCCTTTTCTCGTTGTGAGTAGTTGAAAATAAGGAAAGCCTTAACTCATGCTCCAGTCTTTTAATGCAAATGTACATCTTCTGTTTCTCCATATTATTAGGGAAATTATTTGTTGTGGTTTGATAATAAAATGTTGGAGAAAGACAACAGAAGAAACATTCTAGAGTCTAGATCTCCATTAAGAGTGTAGGATTAGACCTGCTGCCTGATTTGCATACACTGGTATTTACCTTATGGTCATTGAAATCATAGCAAACTAAAACCTTAGCTACAGATTTTAAAAATAATAACTTTCAAGTGTACACTTCCATGGTATTAGAAAATCAGTAGCTTTAATTACTGTGTCTCATTGTCTAGGATTTGTGTTTTTCTCTTTGAAATATTTCTGAAATTCAGGAATATTTGACTCTATATAATATTGTTTGGATTTTCCCCCTGAAGAGCTTTTATTAAAAGGATAGCATTCCTTACAATTTGATAGTATTTTAGAACTGAGGATATATGATATTTCAAGTAGTGGTGATTTCTCAAAGACCTCTTATTCCTTATTTTTATTTCATGTGACAAATATTTATTGAGCACCTGGTAAATGTCACTCACAGTCACATTCCACTGTTGGAATACATGCTGAAAAACACAGAATCAGTCAATAATGCCTTGACTTATTATTTTTTCTGATTTCAAACTAAACCCTCTTCTGATATTCCAGTAGATTAAAGAGTGGCCCACAAAGGACAAAAATTCCTTAGTTAAATGCCCAGGAAAATCATCCTCTTCTCAGCTACCCAAATTCCCCGGGTTGCTCTGCTAAAGAACTGCCATGTCAGCCAGTGTCCTAAGAACAAAAAGACCTTGGCAGCTTTGATGCCGTCCTTCAGATTTCCGTGGGCTTCCTGACAACCAGCTTGTGCCTTGCGTGGGCAGGGGTGAGGGTGTCTCTCTGAGGTTGGGGAGGAGGAAAGGAGAACATTCCTCCCAGCTCAGGGCCTTGTCCACAAGGGGTGCAGCTTCCCAACACAAACCATTTCCTGCTTGCGTTCTAGGCTCAGGTTTAGCCTCTCCCCCTGACATCAATATTTCTGCAACTTAAGAATCAAGAGCATTATTTAGGAGACATTTAACAATGATTTCTTCTCCAGGCTTCCTGACTGTGATATTCTTAATTTTTGGAGGGAAAATGCCTCCTAAAATTTGAATTCTTTCTTTTGTAATGTTAATAAGAACTTTAACTAAAATTTTGTCCTGGAGTCTTTAAAGCCCAGGGTGACAGACTTTTAAATCTCCCCTTCCCCTCCAGGAGGAAGCAGTGGAGACTCTGTGACCCAGATGGAAGACCAAGTGACCATCCCAGAAGAGGCTCGCCTGACCATGAACTGCACTTACACAGCCACAGGATATCCTGTTCTTTTCTGGTACGTTCAGTATCCCGGAGAAGGTCCACAGCTCCTCCTGAAAGCTACGAAGCCCAATGAGAAGGAAAGCAACAAAGGTTTTGAAGCCACATACAATAAGGAGTCCACCTCCTTCCACTTGGAGAAAGCCTCAGTCTGGGAGTCGGACTCGGCTGTGTACTACTGTGCTCTGAGTGACACAGTGAGGGGAGCTGCAGGGGGAGCTGAGCACAAACTCTGAGCACAACAAGGGGCCTGACAGCTGAGCAGGATCCTCCTGCCTTCAGCACAGTCTGGTGTTGCTGGTCCCCAAGGCCTTTGGTTGAAGCAAAGATCATACAAGGAGCAGAAAGGAAGTGAACCAATTGTTTGTTACTGAAATTGAAAACAGATCCTGACACCAATAGTTCCTCAAACAAGGTCAACATAATTTATAGGCAAAGCCACCTGCACAGAGCGCTGCTCAGAGCACCAGCGATGCTCCTTCCACAGCGGCGCTGGTCATTACAGGACCTCCACCTCGAAGCTGGGCAGTTCTGGAGGTACGTGGAGAACTCGGGGTGACCAGGCACTGGCAGACCTATATGAAGAACGAGAAAAACCCAATAGTGCTTTGGATATTTAAATTATCACTTAGCAGCTGCTGCCTCAGAAAATCCAGAAATAGAACTGCTTCACCTAGAATTGGCAGAAATGAAAGAGAAATATGAAGCTATTGTAGAAGAAAATAAAAACCTGAAAGAAAAGCTTGTTCAGTGTCAAGTGCCTCAGAAGGAGAAGCATAGGATTCTTCTCAGTTGAAAAGACACTGAAAATGGTTTGTGTGACTTGAATAGTTTATATAGTATATAATCTTTTCAGAAGGGATGCCGTAGAGCTATTTTAATATGTTAAATTCACTTATCAAATTTTAATTGTTATGAATACATAGAAAATCACCAATAAAAACTCACTTTCTTTGTGTCTTAAAAGCAGAAGAATCCAAAATAACGCTTGGGAAAAATCTAAACACAGTCATCAAAATAATTCTCCTCCCCTTAAAATACATCTGATTAGTAATGATGGTATTAGTTATGTTTTAGCCAAAGATGCTTAGTATGGAGATATTCCTTTCTGTAGTTCAGGACATGAGCCCAGGTATAGTCACTCTTTGAAATGAAGATGACATTGGTTTAGATTCCCTGTTGACAGCTGGAGAGATCTGTGTGAGATAAGATACATTTGCACTGGTTCCCATGAACCCTCAGTGTTTGTATAATACAGAATGAATGACTCTCCTTTACCACTATTTTGCCATAGATCACCAGGTGTGTACCAATTTGGATGCCGACATCTCCTTTCCCTGTTCTGCCCTCATGCCTTATCTGATAAAATTGCCTCGCTTGGCTCAATGATGCAGTAGGTCCTAGTTGCAACTTAGGCTTCCTGTGTAAATTATTTTTCAATTTGCTTTAACAGCAGTTACCCTGATTGCAATTTAATGACTTTAAACAGGACCACACCATTCCACTGCCTCATCCTCATGAAAACTGCTTAATTGAGCACAGGACAGAAGCAATATAAAATCCTAGGTTCATGCACAAGCTGTGATGAGGAGGGGAATGAACATCCATCATAGAAGGTTACATAGTTTGTGGGTATAATTATCATTACATAGTGCTTTTTCCCTCAAAGTAATTTTCTAGGCTTGAATTCATCCTCACTGTCCCTGTGAAGTTGGTAGGGCAAATATGAGGGGAGGGTGGGTACTGAATTTTTAGACCAAAGACTGATATTAATTCACACCATTTACTAACTGTAAATGTTGGTGCATCAGTTAATTGCTCTGAGGTTTACTATATTCAGAAATTAAATGGGAAGAAGAATAATCACCTCACAGAGTTGTTGGGAAGGTCAAATAAAATGTACATGAAAGATTTTAAATGGTAAAGCACTGAATACCTTTCTTTTTGAAGCTCTACAGCCAATGCTTTGTTTTATTGCTCACTTATTTTCCTCATTGACTGATATTATTAAGAAGTAGCCCTAGTTCATCCATTATGTCCCTTTTATTAGATAACCTGTCCTTATTTTTTTGTTCAAAACACACCTCATGGGCAAGCCATGGTGGCTCAGCAGGCTGAGTTCTTGCCTGCCAGGCTGGAGACCCGAGTTCGATTCCCAGTGCCTGCCCATGCAAGAAAAAATACACACACACACCTAGAAAAAAAGTGAAATCTGGTTTAACTAGCAAAAGTTTCAACATTTGTTGGAAACTGAGGCCAAGTCAATTATAAGGGATTTTTAACCAGTCAGGTGGCCAGGAAAAGTGTCCAATGATCTGTGCCTCTTCTATACACATGCTTGTCTTTGGAAGAATAAAATTGAAAATTGGTTTCTCTTACCAATTTGAGTGCCTCCAACATTGAGAGCAATGAGCTAAGTGCTTGGTGTTATGAAAATGAAAGACTTGGACTTATGAGACAGGTATGTGAGCAATTGCAATATGGGATAGAAAATGCTAAAAACCATATGAATAACCAAACATGGCCCATGTGGATTTTGAAAGAAGAAAATCATGACCAAATTAAGTGTTCTCTGTGCTTCTTTTTTCAAACAAAGCCCAACCTCCACAACTTGTTCCAGGTCATGTTAGCAGATATTGCTAGGTCTTATTATATTGTGAAAGAACCAGAGGGTGCCAGAGAAAGTGGTCCATGCATAATGACTCTCTGACAGAGTGGAGCAGGGGATGGGATATCCTAAGAAAGGTACAGTGCAATAAACCATGGGTTCCTAATACAGAAAGAAGGGAAAAGAAGAAAGCCTGAGGAACAATAAAAGGGGAGATAAGACACTTTTCTCTCAGTTTCTTTTTTTTTTTTTTTTTTTTTTTTAGAGAGAGGGAGGAAGGGAAGGAAAGACAGAGAGAAGGAAGGAAGGATGGAAGGAAGGAAGAGAGACATCTTTAAACATTTTCTTGTTTTATTATATTTTGTTTGTTTGTTTGTTTTTTACATGGGCTGGGGCCGGGAATCGAACCGGGGTCCTCCCGCATGGCAGGCAAGCACTCTTGCCTGCTGAGCCACCGCGGCCCGCCCTCTCAGTTTCTTTTTTAGTAAATCAGGTGGTAGACACAGACTGAAGTTCAAAAAAGCTGGGAGGAGGCAAACACAGAATCAATGAAATGACTCATGTCTGAACCATGAACAGCGCCCCCTCCTCTCTGTCCTTTATTCCTGGCGGTTGCTTGTATCAGTCGGCTTTCTAACACAAAGCCCTAAGTGAGTAGCTTCTTGGTCCAATGGAATCTGGTGAGAGGAAATGCTCCTTAACAGATTCTTCATCACAGTCTAACCAAGGTGACAGTAGATGGGGGAAATCCTGTTGATTTTTCTAAGTGTTTTGTCACTTCTTCTCACAGAGGGAGGGTAATTATGGGAGTTGGAAAAGGTATGGAATAAAGGAAGAGGGTGCAATGAAAAGAATAATAATCTCTAGATTGAACCGCAAATATACTGATGGCCTTGGCAAATATTAGGGCTATTGTATGTAATTTATGTTAGGTTTTTTGTTTGTTTGTTTTGTTTTTTCACTCTCAGAAGACTTTTGCCGCCTGGAAGGAAAGTTTTGATTTGAGCATATATGTGAGGGAGATGTTATGTTTTCCTTGGAGAATGGAAGTGACTAAAACAGAATTGGCTTTGAAAAGTCCCTTCTTTCTAAAGTATTCCACTTTTCTCCATTCTACTTTCTCCCTGAAACTTTTCTCTTTTACCTTTTCTTAAAGGTTCTTTAGATGTTATATATTAGCTAAGAAAGTATTAATATATATTTTTACTAGTTCTTTAGTTTTTGCTTAAATTCAGTTTTTATAAATTTGGTCTAAAATGTGAATTTAAGTGTAACAATCTCTTTATAAATCTAAATACCTGTTAAGAAACACTTTAACAATGCAATAGGTTTACCATAAAAACTGAGTCTGAGATAGTTGGTTAAACATGATAGATTAACCATACATATTTATCTCTGAATCCCCCCAGAGCCTTATTAAAAAGATAATAATGAAATAAAAAGGCATAAATTTCCAAATACAAAGAAAGCATTAAAGCAGAGTACAGCAGACAGTAATGCCAAAAAAATTTTAGAGGATGAGATGTTTACAGAGAAATGAAAGCTTGTGTAACAAACCAAAAAGATAAAACCTGGGTGTAGTGGGGGAAGCCAATACGAAACATCCCAGTGGGTCCCATGCCCTGGTGAAGGCTGAGGAATCAGAAGCACCAACACCAGTGAATAATTGGGGACGATGGTGCTGTGTGTGTGTGTGTGTGTGTGTGTGTGTGTGTGTGTGTGTGTGTAGTGGTATTTAGGGGAGGAGTGATCAAAATAGGGGAGAATATGAAGTAAAGTGAGATAATTTATAAGGAACAGACTGCCCGTGTTCTCCACTATCCTATGTAACAAGCAATGATTACTTCCTAAACCCATAATATAATCAGAAGCTAATCTTTGCTGAATTTTGCAACAGCACATAAATACAGTAATAAAATAGAAGAATAAAATAATGTGGAGATTAGTCACTCAAGGGAGAATGAAATTTTAGTGAAGAAAAATAATGTCCTCAGTACTCTATGTGATTCAACCAAATTACCTTCTAGATACATTTCACTAATTTATGCCCCAGAGAGTGGTGAATTGGGCACAGCAACTATATCCCTCCAAACTCCGTGTATTGTCAAGTTTTGTGATTTTTGCTTATCAGTTAATCATTTTAAAGACAATTTCTTTAAATGATGGTGCTTCATTTCATATATTTAAAGCATTTGTTTTCTATAAATTGCTCATTCATGTATGTCTATTTCCTACAGTGTTACTGGCAATTTAATATAGAATTTGAAGATAGTTTTCAATATGAAGAAAACATGTCATATGACTTTTCTATGTCTTTTTCCTATTATCTCATTTTGCTGTTGTTTGTGGTCATTTTTTTCCATGCAGAATTTTAAAATGGTATTAGTGAAATTTATCAAAATTTTCTTTTATGGATTCTGGATTTTATGTCCTGCTTAAAAATCCACACACTCCAAAATGATAAAACTTATCTCATATTTCCTCTAATTTCTTTCAATTTTTTTTCTTGGTGTGTAAATCTTAATCTATATTTGTGTGGGTGTATATGTGTATGTGCATAAATGTATGTGTGAGAAGTGAGGGTGAGGTCCAAATCTTTTTATTTTCTTTAATTTTTGTTTTATTGTTTCAAGACAGCTACCCTTGCATAGCCACCATTCTGAAATAACTAATTTTTCTTCATTTATTTGAAATGACATCTTTGTCCACTTCACCCTATTAAGGTTTTCAACCTTAGCATTGAATTTCCATCCAAACTTTAACACTTTAGTAAGAGCGGTGCATCTTACCAATCATGTGTTCTGATATCTGGTATGAGAATCTATATCCAGCCAACCCAGAGCCCAGGCTAGAAATAAATATGTAGAAAATGATATAAATGGAAGAGCTCCAATTAGAGGAAGGAGGAAGAGAAAAGTGCAGTCCACTGTCACAGGAATTTGTAGAGTTCGCCAAGAGCCAGAGTCATCTCAGGCCATGTAAAGTATCTACCCGCTATCCCAAGTCTTCCAATTGTTTCAGACAACCATGCTCACAAGTGATCTGCACATGAGGGAAGAAAACATCCTTCATTAGAGAAGAAGCACAACTGTATGGTTTCTGTTTTCCTCCTGAAGACGAGGGATTAGATCATCAAAACTGAGTTTAGAACTCTGAAGCATCCCTAAGCTGCCTTAGTGTTTAGGATCCTGTCATTGTTATAGAGGGAATTTCTTTCCCTCCTACCTCACATGTTTCTTTCTAAAGTTTGGAAAAATCCATTGTAGAAACTATCATTGCCTCTCTGATGGTGTTGTTGAAAGCAGACTGATTGCATTTCAAATACATTGCTTCAAATCCAAGCAGAACAGATAAGGACAGGACTGCTACCCTGAGATTTCTTTCTTTTTCATCACTGTTCTTATCTTTCTCTCGAGTTTGCTAGACTGATTCTGTTTTTCAGTCTTTCCTGAAATAAGAGTCTCCGAGGAATCAAGAATTTCTTCTGGATACAATAGCATCACCATCAATTAGAAAGCATCTTTAAAAACTTTTTATAGAAGTTACATGTATATATATTTTTGCCCACTTTCAAATGTACCATTTGGCGGTATTACAATATTATGCTAGCATCACTAACATCCATTACCCTGGTTTTTTCATCATCTCAAACAGAAACTGTGTACACACTAGGCAAGAACCCCAACTTTCCCTCATATCCAGGCTCCTGGTAGCCTGTAATCTATAGCTCTTTCTATGAATTTGTGTATTCTAAATATTTTATATAAGTGAGGTCACACAATATTTTTTTTATGTCTGGTTTATTTCACTTAACATGCTGTCTTCAAGTTTATCCATGTTGTAGCATGTATCAGAACCTCATTCCTTTTTATGGCTGAATAAACTTCCATTGTGTGTGAGTATCACATTTTGTTTCACCCATTTATCGGTTGGTGGGTGCTTGGACCGCTCCCACCTTTTGTCTATTGTGAATAATGTTGCTATGAACATTGGTGTACAAATATCTCTACAAGTCCCTGCTTTCATTTTGGGGGTATTTACCAAGAAGTGGGGTTTCTCTGAGGGACACAACCAAATTGATTTCCACAGCTGCTGCACCATTTTTAAATTCAGTGATTTGTCTTTTTGTTATTGAGTTGTAGCAGTTCTTTATATATTCTGGATATTATACCCTTAGATATATGGTTAACAATTATTTTCTCCCTTTCTGTAGGTACTCTTTCTTGATAATGTCTGTGGATGTACAAATGTTTTTAATTTTGGTGAAGTCAAAATTGCGGTCATATCTAAATCACTCCCAAATCCAATGTTATGAAGGTTTTCCCCTATATGATCTTCTAACTTTTTTTTTTTTTGGCATGGGCAGGCACTGGTAACCGAACCCTTAAAAATAACTGAGTATTTTATTATTATTATTATTTCATCTCTTCTATTTAGGTCTTTGTTCCATTTCTATTTAGTTTTTGTAAACTAAATAGAAGTGTGAGTTAGAGCCGAATTTCATTCTTTTGAACATAGCTTTCCAGTTTTCCCAGCACTATTAGTTGAAGAGATTATTTCCCTTAATTAATGTATACGGCACCCTTGTAAAAAATAAGTTGGCCAAAGATATACAGGTTTATTTCTGAAGTTTAAATTCTATTCCATTTGTCTGTATGTTTATCTTTTTTGCCAGTACCTCACTGTTTTGATTATTGTGACTTAGTAGCAAGTTTTGAAATTGGGAAGCGTGAGAATTCCAACTTTGCTTTTCTTTTACAATATTGATTTGTGTATTCGGGGCCCCTTATGATTTCAGCCTTTTTCAGAAAAGGCTGCTGGAATTATAGTGGGTGAATTGTAGTGGGTGTTGTAGTGTGGCCTTGAATCTGTAGGACTTTGTGTAGGAATGACGTCATCACAAGATTGTCTTCCCATCTATAAACACAGGATGCCTTGCTATTTCTTTAGGTCTTCTTTAATTTCTTTCAGTAGCATTTTGTAATTTTTGTGTATAAGTCCTTCATTTCCTTGGTTAAATTTATTCCCCCCCCCTTTTTTTTTTAACTTTAGAGCTGTTGTGAATGGAATTGTTTCTTTTAGATTCCATTTTGGAATGTTCTTTGCTCATATATAGAAATGTAACTTATTTTTTGACTGTTTATCTTGTACCCTGTCCCTTTGCTGAATTTGTTTATTAGCCCTAGTAGCTTTGTTTTGGATTCTCGGTTTTTCTATATAAAAGATCAGGACATCTGTGAATAGAGGTAAACTTTCTTCTTCCTTTCCAATTTAGATGTTTTTATTTCTTTTTCTTACCTAATTGCTCTGACTAGAACTTACAGTACATTGTTGAACAGCAGTGGTTGAAAGCAGGCATCCTTGCTTTGTTCATGAACTCAGGGGGAAGGCTTTCCAGTCTTTCACCACTGAGTATAATGTTAGCTGTGGATTTTTCATATATGCTCTTTATCATGTGGAGGAGTGAACTTTTTGCTTCTTCCAAGTGTTTTTATCATGAAGGGGTATTGGAGTTTGTCAAATATGTTTTCTGTATCAATAGAGATTATTATATATTTTGAATTAATTCTCTTAATGTGCTGTAATATATTGATTATGTTGAATATAATCCTTTTAATATGCTGTTAGAAATAATTTTATCGTGAAATATAACAAGCGTTCACAGAAGTACGTAAAACAAATAATCTATGTTATTTAGGTGCATACAGATGTGGGATTGTGATATGTTTTAGATTTGTAATCTCTTCATTACCTTTAAGTAACTCTCTTTATCTCTAGCAATTCTTCTTTCCTAAAAGTTTACATCATCTTATATGAGTTTAATACACTAGTTTTTTTTTGCTTTAATTTTTGCATGGTTTGCATAGTGTATCTTTTCTTTTCTTTACAAATCCTCATACATCCACACACTTAACTATTCACTGGTTTCCTACTACACTGAGAAAATAGAAATAATAAGAAAAGCATTTTCATAAGCTTCTTACACTTACCACCACCAACATCTGTGCCCAAATACTCCAGGTTCCTTCTTAATATTAGATTGTAATTCCATGAGAACAGGGAGTTTCTCCTTGTCTTATCTTGTCTGCTTATCCTCAGCACATATAATCATAACTGAAAAACAATGGGCCTTTTGAAAATATGTGTTGAATTTTAAAAATAGTTAACACTATCACAACTAAACTGTCATTAATTCATTCTACAGAAATATATTATGCGACTATTTTTTGACACATCCTATTCTAGGAACCAAGGGTATAAATGGAACAGAACAGATAAAATCCCATCCCAAAAGAGTTTATATTTGAGTTGAAGGCTAAGTCCATGCTAACCACTACCATTAGCCTTACACAGGCATTATCTCTTTCAAATCTATCAAAACCTATTAAAGTGTTATTATATCTATTTTCAGATGAGAAAGCTGAAACTTAACTCTTCGAACCCAGGTCACATAGAGCCAGAATTGAGACTGAGGTCTTCACACACATATCTTTTAGTAGTAGACTTCTAGTCTACAGTGCTTATATAGACATACAGGGACTTATATTCTAGATCATGTTGCAAACAGGGAGAAGGTAACCCAACAAGCTTGATCAGGAGTTTTCAGCAACTGCAGCTCTGACCCCTAGATGGCAGTGTTTGCGTCTCCTGGAACAAGCTGGGTGGTCTTGCCAGGCGATATGACTGTGACTAGGGTAGTGAAGTCTGGTCTCTGACTGGCTCAGCATAGGGTCTCTGATTGGCTGAGTATCCTCACTAAGAATCTCCTCACTTACTATAAGAAAATAAAGAAAGAAAAGATGTTGAATACAGAGACCGGTTTTTGGAGGCAGCCCTGTGCAGAAGAAGAATGCAGCAGCACCTGAAGACTTCCCTGGTGGTGCTGTGGCTTCATTTCTGCTGTGAGTGCAGAGTTGTAGTGAGGGTGACACAGGAGGTCTAAGGAACTGTTTGCCTGAGACTTGAAGCAAAGGCATAATGACTTGGGATAGGAGGAGGGAAGAAAACGGGGCCATTTTCTAGTTCATCTGGGATTCATGGTGGGGAGTAAAGAAGGGATAAAAATAGGAAAGCATGAAGACTGGATAATCAAACTCATGGTTTGTTTTCTGAACAGGGGTGAGAGGCAAAACCAAGTGGAGCAGAGCCCTCAGTCCCTGATCATTCTGGAAGGAGAAAACTGCACCCTTCAATGCAATTGTACAGTGAGCCCTTTCAACAATCTAAGGTGGTACAAGCAGGATGCTGGGAGCAGTTTTGTTTCTTTGGCAATCATGAATTATGCGGACCACAAAAAGTCATTTGGAAGGTACACAGTGACACTGGATGCAAATGTTAAGCACAGCTCTCTGCACATTGCAGACTCCCAGCTCAGCGATTCAGCCTCCTACATCTGTGCAGTGAGTGCACCGTGCTCCTCAGGCACTCACAGCCAATACCCAAATGTGCAACTAGAGGTTGTCAAGGAGGGTAAGGAGGTGGAGCAGAGGCATTATGTTTCTCATGTTGAATAGTGTTTCACAAGTGAGTAGAGCTTCTCTTTCATACATGACTGAGTTTGAGCTTGAGCCTAAATGTCTACATAGCATAAAGACATCCTCACTCAATACGTCAAGTTAACTGCCACATTTGGCTGTTCCCAAGGGCAGTATGTTCATGTGGCAGAACTGCTGCTGGGTAGATGATCATTTCATTTAGAAAAGAGGGGCCAGCTCTGTCTGGTGCCAGCCACCAATAGAAACTTCACTGCAGAAGTTAAATGGAGGGGCACTAGGTTCGTGTTATTAATGGCAATATTTGATAAATTTCTCTCTACCTGATGGGTATTTAGTCTTCATTTCAAGACTATTCAAGATTTTACTCCCAAATTCTCAGAAAGCATCCTGTGAGAAGAGATGTAATTGCAATCAATTAAGTGAGGCTCCAAATAAAGGCACCTTTCCAGGTGCTGCACCGACTCCTTTATTGCCTTCCACACCAGTTCCTGTGGAGAACATTTCCACTCAGAATGTTCTGC
Organism: Tamandua tetradactyla; assembly: GCF_023851605.1. Taxonomy (NCBI): domain Eukaryota; kingdom Metazoa; phylum Chordata; class Mammalia; order Pilosa; family Myrmecophagidae; genus Tamandua; species Tamandua tetradactyla. The sequence continues at coordinate 33,327,916 of NC_135340.1, read as the reverse complement.
CAGCATGAGACTGACAGGCGCTGTCACTGTGAGGCAGCAGGGACACTACGCCTGGCTCTTCAGCCATGGGTGTCCTAGAAAAGTGACTTAAGGAATAAAATCCCTTCATGCTTTATGTGGTCCTGGTTTGCACAATCCCATTGTGAAGTTCCATTTAGGACAATCAGATGAATTTAAATATGGCTTGGGAAGTAGACGAGACAAAACTTTATTTCAAATTCATACAGCATCAAGGTAGAAAAACAGGAAGGATATATCCTAAGGTATTAAAATGGCAATCTCTTGGTGGTGGGGAGTATGGTGTTTTTAAAAATGTTTAATATTTCTTTGTATTTTCAATTTTCTATAGTGTGCAGTTTCTGCTTCTGTCAAAATAAAAGTAATTTAGAAACAAAACAATATCTTAAGAAAAAATTTAAAGGCTTGTGTTTGGTCTGTCATCATCAACCCACAGAGATAGAAAGAACTGTAAAGATGATTATAAGTTCTAAGATACTGTTGAATAGGGTCTGATTTATCTTGTAGTTCCTACACTTGTAATTTAACTTCCAGGGCTTAGTGAATTGATAACTCATGAATAAATAGAGCCAGTATTTGGGCTTCTTTGTAACTAGTCTGAACATGCTCAATCTCCAAAATGTCAAAAATTCTTTAAAATCTAGAGCTAAAAATAAGCCTAACTGCATTACCTAATCAGACACATATCTAAAATAAACCTAAACGAGGTCATTGACCAGACTCTTCCCATCATCCTCTTTCTCCTTAGATAGAAGAAAGCCACGCTCAGATTTTTTTGCCAAGTATTTTTGCAAACATTATTCATTTTTTCATTCAAAACATGAATATGCACATAAAAAAGTACATTTCAAGTAAGTCAGGATTTAAGGATAGAAGGTAAGAAGGTGATTTTTCTGAGAAATTTAGCTAAAAATATAATTCCAATTCATCCTTTTGATCCCCATTGGAGAGTGTCCTACAGCCAAGTGACTCATTTGCAAATTTATTGAGCTCCCTAGCTTCCTTCTTAGGAACTTCCTGCTTCTCCCTGTGTTTATACATTTTTGAGAACATGACCTCAGGTGCAAGTGGATTCTTCATCAGAAATCATGACTCAGCATCTGAGTCACAGCAAGGGAAAAGCAGGTGAAGCTGGAGACCAGGGAATTCATTCCTGCATTTGCTAGGAAGGCAATCAGGACTCTGCTGACTATGACCTCTGTTTCTGCCACGTGACAAGACTCCTGTTAGTGTTTGGTGAGAAGGGAGATACTGAGAACTCTGGATTTTTAAATTATGCTTTTTAGATTCCTAATAGTGGGCCCATGGAAACTCTGAGAGCCTAATGGTTATTCTGTATTTTTATTTATTTATTTTATTGCATGGCACCAGGAATTGAACCCAGGTCTCTGGCATGGCAGGTGAGAACTCTGCCTGCTGAGCCATCATGGCCCATCAGCAAAATATTTTTAAAAGTAGCAAATGAAAATAAGGGATCAATGACACTGATGAAATTTATTTTTCTCTGAAATGTGCTGAACTTGATTCCATGTTTCAGGTTTCCCTCAGTTTTATCAATGTATTAAGTTTTAAAAACTTTTTACAAGCATTTCTTTTTCCTCAGGCAGAGCCCTCCTACTCTAAAATCATTACTATAAATTATTAGAATATTCCCCATGTTTCACTACAACACATTTACTTCCTAGTAATTAGCCACAAAATAGAACTCATGCTAAAAATAGATGGTATCATGTGAGTGAGTTATTCTGGTCTCATATGGGAGTAGAAGCCACAGCATTCAATAATCAGAACTGAATAGGATTACGATGCCCTTGTATGTACAATATACTGCTGCATAAGAAACTTTGACTATACTAATAAGTAATGCAAATAATGTTTCTACTAAGAATGAATTTAGCAAAAAGATATTAGAAATTAATTGAAGACCAAGATATAAAATATGAACATTTAACCAATAGGTAGATGTCAGAAAATGTGAAGCAAAAAATAATGTGTTTTAAAGCTACCCTCAGGAGAAGATCAGAGAAAAGGTAAGGGAAAGCTTCATGGGGAAATAGAACACTGGGTCTTGAAGGACCCAGATATATGAATTTATTCATTGAACAATTATTTATTAAACAGATGTTGACAAGTATTTTGTAGGCATAAGGTGGAGAGTAAATTAACAAAATAGATACATGCATACAACAAAAGGCTTTCCCTTGTGAAGCTTGAATCTAGATTTGTCTATATTTCATTCATTTTCTTTTACAGAAAGATCCTGTTAAGCTTATGTTGCAACATAGGCATTTCCCTTGCTGGCATTCAGTGATTGAAGTGGCAGGATTGACTCCTGCATTGGCCACTTACTAAGCTGCGTGACCTTGGTCAATGTTACTTCAATTTAGAGTGCCATACTTCACCCTTATAATAAAAGCACTCACCTAGCAACATGGTTGTAAGAATTGAATAACTTGCATAAAGTTTGGTACAAAATTATTTTTCAATTAATGGTGTTATATTTGGATGTAGATGGGATGAGGCTGTGAAAATAACTCAAGAAAAAATCAAGAGAAAATTTCAAAGCATGGATCAAGGCTAACTCTCCACTCTTCCAGCATTAATTCTGTTCTTTTGGAATGGTTATGACTGAGAGTCACCATTTACTCCAGTTGGCCTGATCCCATCCAATTATTTGAATTGACTGTGTTTTAGTTTCCTTAGCTGCTCAAGCAAATACTATGCAATGAATTGGCTTAAACAATAAGCATTTATTAGCTCATGGTTTTGAGGCTAGGAGGAAAGTCCAAATCAAGGCACCATGAAGGGGATGCATTCTTCACATTGACTGCATTCTAGGTCTGGCAGCTGGCCATCTTGGTTCTTGGCTCCCTGTCACATGGCTGTGCACGTGGTCAATGAGTCTGCACCTGTCGCTGACACAGTCCTCTTTCCAGGTTACCTCTTCAGAGATTCAGGTTGGCTGGTGAGTCTGCGAAAGTGCAAACAGATCTGATTTCTGTTGGATAAGGAGCCTCTTGGCTTCCTGTGACGCAACTATAAATATACTCTCCAAGATACAAGTCCTTTGGCTCCGTAGTATTTGAGGCCCCCCGGACCTCAAACTTGAGTCTTCAAAGCGTCTGATGGATAGAAAATTGGGGAAGCCTCTGGGAGTCTCATTCATGACTTTCTCCTTGCAGCAGTGGTGTGAGTTGGGAGGCTCTGCATATAAGTATAGAAAGAGCAGGTTCTAATAATCTCCATAAATCTGAAAACTGGAGAAGGGCAGTGAGAGCTACCTTGCTCACCTGTGGGGAGAGCAAAAAGGAAGTCTGTGTGTCAAAAACTAGTTCACCATTAATGAATCTCTTTTTTTCTGTGGTTCCTTGTTTAAACAGGGGTGAGCAGCCTATGTACTTTGGAGTAGAGTCCTTCATTTCTGAGTATCCAGGAAAGGGCATCTGCCATTCTTAATTGTACTTATCAAGAGAAAATATTTTAAAACTTCCATTATTTGGGGCAGAATCCTGGGAAAGGACTTGTATCTCTGACCTTATTTCAATCAAGCCTTAGAGAGCAGCAGACAAAAATTTAAAGAACTACTTGGAAAAGAGAAGGCATATAGTGTCCCGAATATCTGAGCACCTCAGCCTGCAGATTGAACTACCTGCTTCTGTGCTTTGCATTCGGCGCAGTGATCTCCAAACACCTGCAGTCTATAGACAGCCCTGCAGCTGGGGGTCTCCACAAAGGTCACCCTTACAGGCACCAGTGAAAGGATTTACTTCTTTTATAGATGGAGTTTTCTCTATAACCTCTGACTCAAACAGACGTGAAGAATATCATACCTCTCCCTTTTGTGAGGAATCTCAATTAGTATTGAATTAAATTTCCCTTTTTATTGCATTCTCTTCCTCAATGCAGATAGTACTAGTCCTATTGTCCATAGATCCATTTCTCTGCTCTGCTCTTTACAGTCAGAGGTCAGACCCCTTTGTGTCCCAAGATCTCAGTCAACAAGGCAAGTCTTCACCAAGCTGTACCCTGAGTTGCAACACTTTATCCATTTGTTCATCTTCATGATGTTTTCTATACTATATCATTATTTACATAATTCACTATTCAATTTTCTTTTATTTTATGCTAAATAGACTTCTAAAATGCCTGTATTTAAAAAAGTATGCTTGTTCCAACCGATGCTATCTGTGAAACCATGTGTTTGATTACTGTTTTTATTTTCCTAATAGTGGTTAAAATAACATGACAAGGGTAACAAATAAAATGCCCATGACCTCCTGCATCAATCCCACTTTAGGAAACACTTATCCCACCCAGGGCCCTCATTCAATAGATGATAGAGCTGTCATCCATGGGCATTGCATGACCTACTCAAAGTGTGACTTACAGGAACATGGAAGCTAGTTGTTGAACTTGGACATTCTGACACCTTGTCAGTTGCTTCTTACCCAGCAATGCAATGTAGAATCCAGAGTTTGAAGAAAGGAGCTGTGTGTTTTAAATTTAAATTTAAATTATTATTATTAAATTAATATATGTTGATCTTAGGAAAGGCATAACCACCCATAGAAAAATAGAGCACTCCAATAATTCTAAGACCTAGAAATGACAATTATTAACATTTTTCAATTTTTTCTATACACAAGCACTGATAGTTTTCTTTGAAAGTGGTTTTTGATGAACCCAGTATATATTAACATGCTTGCAGGTTTTTCCATGACAGGTAATACATATTGAGGACATAATTTTAAATGACTGATTAGTTTCCATTACATAGAGATTTTTTGAAAAAAAATTAATCACTTTTTCTTATTGTTACCAATTATCTTGTATTAGAGACATGCTACTATGAACATAATTAGAGTGGTAACTTTTAATGGGAATGGAGTTGCTTGCTTAAGGGAAAATATATGACATTGAATACCAAAATCTGCCTGCAACAGCAGCAACATATGAGACTTCTGGTTTTCCAACACTTTATCAATAATGGATATTATTATTTTAAAAGTAACTTCGAGTTTGATAAACAAAAGCGTGCACAGTGTTTTAATTTTCTTTTCTTTTAACCTACCATATCCCCCATCTGAAATGCTCTTCCCCAAAATCTTGGTGAGTCTGACTCAATTTTATCCTTCAGGTGAGGACACAAATTCACTGCATCAAGAAAGCCTTCTGGCTTCCCCTCATATTCCCTGACTAATGTAGCCATCCACGTCCCCGTGCCCCCCTACTCTGTCATAGTGCCCCTCCCTATAGTAACCATCATAATGTGAACTTGTATTTTTTATATATTTGTCAATGTGTTCCTTGCACTTACCTTAGGATACAAGCTTTAAAGATCAGGGCATTGCTGTTTTTGTTCACAGCTTTATCATTAGTGTGTAGAATCATAGCTGACTCACAGAAGTCAGCTAAGCAACATCCATTGAATGAATGAAGAATAAGTGTTGTTTGACCCTCCTCTCTCTCTCTCCCTCTTCTCTTCCTCTCACATCTCCCTCAGCAACTCTGAACTTGGTTTGGTATAATCACTTCACTCCGACTTGAAAATTATTTTAAGCCTAAAGAGGCTTTGTTGAAGTAGTTTGCTGTTGGTCTAATCTCAACAAAAAGAAAACTTCCTCTCTGTTCCCAGAAACCCAGCCTTGCTCTGCTTGCAGAAAGGAAGCATTGCATGAACTAATATCAGGATCTTCCTCCTTTTTAAGGGCAAGATCAGAGGCCAAAATGGTCAACAAAGAAAGAAGGGCCCACCAGATACCAGGATGTGCTGACCAAGCAAAATGAAGCTGGCAACAGTTACTCAGCTTTAATGAATCCTGTGATCTTTACTTGGTTTAAAAATTTTTTTTCTGCTTTCTTCTTTTTGAGTTATTAAAAAACTAAACCACCCTTCTCACTTGGAACTGGTCTTGGGAAGATTTTTTTTTTTATCTCTAGCTCCCTGATGATGCATCATCAATAAACTCACCTTCTTACCAAGATAAAGAGAATTGTTTCTCTGTCTGATGCAGGATCAGGCGGGCCTGACTACATAGGACCATATTTTCTGACAGCAAAAATTTGGCCCCCACAGCAGGACCCGCACTGCTTTTAGTGCAGCCCTGATCTGTGTCTCATCAGCCTCAGGGCTCTCTCCTGGCTCTGTGCCTAGCAGCTGCCTGGGAATTTTTCTTGGTGGACTGGGACTGGGGGGTCTGCGTGGAGGCGCCTGCCATGGATAGACACCAGATGCATCTGGATGAAGGTGACTTTGCAATCAAGACTTTCCCTGTGCTTCATAAATGTGTGATCTTCTTTGGTCGATCACATTTACTTTGCTTCCCTTTGTTTCAATTAAACAATTGTGTAAAAAGTCTATTGAGTAGATCCAGAGGTTGCGTATGTGACTCAGTGGGTTTGAGCCTCACTATCCGTGACCCCGGATTTGTGGTTCTTCTTTTTGATTTTGCACAATTTGCACAGTTTACATTTGTGTTAAGGAGTTCCTACTCCAATGTTCTGTCTTTGTGATTTCTGTTGGTATTGCTCAGCCATGGGAAACTCTCAAAATGTGCCAGTTAACATATCAGATAAGGGTCTAGTATCCAGAATATATAAAGAGATTCTTCAGCTCACAACAAAAAGACAAACAACCCAATTAAGAAATGGGCAAAAGACATGAACAGACACTTCTCAGAAGAGGAAATACAAATGGTGTTTACTGTAATGTGTATAAAGGTGACATATATATATGTATATGTATAGTATATAGACATACACTATAATGTGTATAAAGGGCATTTGTCAGGTCTGGGATTTTATCCTTCTTACAAGCTAATACACTAGTTTGTTACTGTTTCATTAATGCTGACCAAAAGATATGAGACTGGAGAGTCACAGACTAAGGACTTTGTTACTCTTGGCACAGCAAGCAGCTTGAGTATTGGCCTGTTTGCCTTGGGCCTCATTACTTCCAAATTCCAGGTGATTAGTGAATGGTGCCATAGTCCCATGTGGACGCAGGGGTTTTGCATTACAGCTGAGGAACAGTGGGCTCGGGAATGCACTGCTTGTATGGCAAACAACATGGAAACCTCTTTTGGTCCCACAGGGAAATGATATCTTATTTCTTAAATTTTCTTGTTGAAAGCACAACCCTGAGAAATGGCCCAGGTATTTGAATTCTTGGCTTATCTAGAAAATGTGTAAGAGCAGGAGATAACCACATGAGACATTTCTCCAGTAGTGTGCATTTCATTTTATAAATGCATAGTTCTTATTATATGTCAAATTCTGTTCTAAGTGATTTATTTTACCAAATGCATTATGAAGTAGTTCCTATTATTACACCTCATACATATAAGAAATCCAGGACGTGCAGTAAATATCCCAAAGTCCTTCTTTGCTATCTCTCCGACATCTTAAACATCTTGATAACCTCTTTCATTCCACTCACTCTTCTAGTTAGTATTTTATTGTCTTTCTCTCCCACAATATCCCCCAGAAGTTGTAGATTTTTTTACTCTCATTCATTTCTTGCCTCTCACACTTTCCATCTCTTCAGGTTTTGTACTCACTTTCACTTTAGTGATCTTTCCAATGTAAATCACTCTTTCCTTCTAGGGTCCTTGCAACTCCTTAGCTCTACTCTTAACATATCAGCACAAATGCTCAGAAAGCTAGGTAACTGAACAACAATCCTTTTCCCTAAGAAAATTATTTCAGGGTTATGGTAGGGGTAGGGAGCATAGGGCAATGGAGGATGACCATATTTATAGGCTAACTTTTGGTTCTTATTTACAAATATGAAGACAAGACACATTTGATTTTTATTACTGGAAATAAATCTTCATCTCCATGATTAAAATAGCTTGCAGATACATTTCCAAGAAGTAAATGATTACTTATATTCAAAAGGGTATAATAAAAGGTAAGTAAAGAATTCTGAATTTTGTAAAAGTATATTTTCTTGAGCTGCTTTGAAGAAATTTTCATCTCTAGTAAAAACATTCTTGGGAGGTTACTAAGTGAGACTTTCCACATATAGAAAGAGCTTCTTTGCTTTTTATAGCACAACATATATTTTAGGTGGACAGACATTATTAGCATTTGCAGTATCTTAAGATCAATTTCCTTTGAATGAGAGCTTGCTTTGCAGTGTTCTAGAAAATATGCTACTGTGGAAAATGAAGTCTGCTTAAATCAAATGAATGACAGACTGTGGTTTTCCTTTATGATTAATTGCCATAACCAGCTTCTGCAAGGACATGGATGAGGCTGGGGGACAGGCGACCAACAGTAGTTGCCTGCACTTGTTTCTCTGTAGACTAATTAAGCTTCCTGTAGTTCTCTGACAAATTTGATTTGCTGGTTAGATTAGTATGGAAATCCAGAAAGAGAGAGTAGATCTTTTGGAATTTAATAGCTGAATATCAAGCTTTATACACTAGAAGGGAATAAGAGAAATGAGACAAATGAACAGATACATTGGCTTTTATTCACTGGCTTGGTACTGAGGACAGGTAAAGCTCTAAAGCCCCAATGGTCTAAGCACTGTTTTGACACAAATGTATCAACGTTGCAAAATGGAATGAATAATCCCCAACTCTTCCAGTTCCTGGCACTGTTAAGAAAAATTTTCCCCAGGCTATGAACTGGAACTATGTTTTTTGAATCCAATATGGACCATTTTGTTTTAAAATGATTCTCTTTTGACTTGGAAGAAATTTGCTTAAAATTGAAGATTTGGGAGTGGGATAAGGGGTATCTGGCCTGACATGAAGAGGAACTCTGAAATAGGAAGTGCTCTGAATCATATACCTCATGAGGGTTCCTAAAACTGAATACTTTTTTTTTTTGAAGGGCGTTGCATGGTCTGAGAATTGTACCCAGGTCTCCCACATGTAAGGCAAGCATTCTACCACTGAATGATCCGTGCACCCCTGAAACTGAATACTTTATGATTGATTCTTCATTGCAGGAGATGGGCTGTTTAAATTACTGTGCTTGCTCAGACAAGAGCTGTCTTTTGATGTTAAGCACACAACTCACACACACACATGCACACACACACACACCTCCCATGCTGATTTGTGCCATCTGCTTCTCAAGTTTAAATTTAAAGTGTCAGATATTTACTTTACCTGTTTACATGAAAAGGGTCTACATTTTCATTATTTCTTTGGTAACTGTCCTGACCCACAAGATGGCAGTGTCTTCTCAGAGACCTGAAGAAAGCGTTCCAGTGTTCCTGTGCATGTGGGGTGGGGGTGGGGTGGGGGTAGGTGAGGGAGCGTGGGTGTGTCTGTGGGTGTGAGACAGAGAGAGAGAGATGGGAGGAGGGGCTGGGCAGTGTGGCAGGGTGGTGAATCAGCCTCTTTTTTTCACTGGTAGAGCATATACTTTTTATGCTCCTAAAGCAGAAGGATTAGAAATATTTGAGTTAGACTCATTTTTCAGGGATTGAAATTTGAGTCCAGGGAACTAAAGGAGAAAAGAATGATGAAATCACTGAGCATTTCACTAGTGATCCTGTGGCTTCAGTTAAACTGTGAGTTTTGGCATTTCTGTGGGAGCGTAATATACTATATTTGGAATTATTTTCTAAACCTGTGGGTGGAACATGATCTTTTTCCCTCTAACTAAACTGAAGATCCTTAGTGGAGGGGTGAGAGGTCTGTGAAAACATAACTTGTGTTCTTGTCAGTAAGCGCCCACTTCCAAATCCGCCTTCTTTGTCTGATCAGTGTCTTTCTGCACAGGGGTGAGGAGCCAGCAGAAGGCGGTGACGCAAAGTCCTGCATCCCTGAGCATTCTGGAGGGAACCACAGCGTCTCTCAACTGCACATATGAGGACAGCGCTTCACAATACTTCTTATGGTACAGACAGGAATCTGGGAAAGGCCCTGAGCTGCTGATGTCCATATTCTCCAATGGTGACAAAAAGGAAGGGAGATTTACAGCACAGCACAATAAGGCCAGGCAATATGTTTCCCTGCTCATCACAGACTCCCACCCTGGAGATGCAGTCACCTACCTCTGTGCAGTGAGCACACAGTGATCCCCAGACACCTGCAGCCTGTCCCCAAACCTGCAGCTGGGCTCCAGGAGGGCCTGATACAGAGGTCAGACAGTGCATCTGAGAACTTGTTAGCTCTGTAGATGCAAAATGAAATTAACAGTAAGACCATGAAGGATTTGATTGCTGAAAGAAGATTTTCCATCATTCCGAAGAGAACTCATTCCAAACTGAAATTAAAGATGATATATTGTTCTGGATGAGTGATTCAACTATTTTCCAGCCTTCTCTTTCCCACAACTTTACCCAACAGGATTGCTTTTATTGTACTTATGTGACAGGAAAAGATTTTAATATGATAACAGATATTCCTTCATAGTTCCTATTATACCTTATTCTTTCCCCCATTTATATACTCCAGGTCCTTGACACCCATTACTTTAGGAAAGCAATGGCAAAACAGAAATACAACCAAAAAAAGGAGTTGTATACAAACTACTTTGAAGAAATTTTACATCATAAATAATTTCATTGGTAGAGAATGCCCACTGCACCTCAGCATCAGCTGCAACCTCACTCCTGGGTTAGATAAAGATACATCTGATGGGCAGATAGAGGGATTAGAGCCAGAGGGTGAGACAGGGATAGGAAAAAAACCTAGTAGATGCAGATTTTGGAGATCAGAGGGGGTCTGTGTTAACTATCTCTTGGTAAAGGCTGAGTAGAACTCAAGATTACTGCTTGAGCTTTGTGGGGGAGTAGATTGCTTCCTACATATCTGATCTCAGCACAGACATGCTTGGAGTCACCAGCCACAGCCAGGAAAGGGTGTGGGTACAGAATGTTTTCAGGGTGCCTGAGAAGTACCCCTGAGTAAGTATCTGAAAGAGTTGCGGATGCCAAGGGGCTTTGTTACAGGATGTAAAGACCTGCATGGATGAACCACTGAAGACGATACGGTGCTTCGGATGTGTCAGCAAATGCTGGTGCAGAGACTTGGAAATGTTTATGATCATATGAATCCTCTTCTGCTTGTTGATATGAGAGAATTTCCCTGCAGCTTATGCCCAAGTCTAAGAAATAGGTTTGATGGCCTGATGAAAATCAGGGCTTGTAATAGTTATTAAGTTGGATTATAGAAAAAACATTAAAAAATTATATTTATTGTAAATGTCAACTGTGGTCAATGATGATATTGTTCCATCTGACCCACTCTCTTTCTCAGCCAGAACCTCCCCAGGGTCTCGAGGAGCAGGTTGACTTCACTGCTGTTTCTACTGTAATCTTTTCATAGTTCATTCTGGGATGTGCTCTTTTCCCTGTCCTACTTTTTATATTAATGTGTTCACATTTACTTTCTATCTTATGGCAATTGTTGACATCTGTCATCTCTTTATTACCTTTACTGTTATGGATTTAGACTCTTCCCTTTTACATTTCCAAATTTTATTTCTTTGGGGATTTTGGAAAGATAGGCAGAGACTACAAATGCTCAGACTGAATTTTGAATGAGAAACCTATCCCAGCAGCATTTAATATTTCAACCTGTATATTTGGCCTTATGTGTGAAAGAAAATCTACAGGCAGTGCCAATAAGTAAACCTGAGGCTGCAGGGAAGAGGTGATTCCAGCTGGAGCAGGTCAGCAGCATCTTTAGAATGCAGTGAGTTGTTCTGACTTTGTGAAATGGACTCTAGGTAGGCCTTTTTCATTTTACCTGGGTTTCTCTCCTCATTGGCTTTTATCTTTTTTAAGTTCCAGTGGTCTCCATGCTAAAATAAGTTAGGTGGGGGAAATCTCCCTTAAGAGTTTTCTCTTACTATTAAACCCCAGGGCAGACTGCCCTTGTTTTATAGGCTCTGGCTTCCATCCTCATGAGACTACTCTTTGCTTAGCTAAGTTGAGTGTCACTGTGGAATTTTTCCCATCTCTTTTATATATTTTTTTATAAGTTCCTTCAGCTCTGCTTTCCTGGTTTCATTCCTTCCACCTCCATGGAGTTCATATAGCATTACTTTACTTTTTCTCTCCTTAGTCCTTTCCAGTATCAACTTATTCATGTGCCATCATTTCCTTACCCTTATCATCCTGCTCAGTTTTCTCTGTAGTTACTTCTTTGTTAATACACTTTGTTCTAGTTTGCTAGCTGCTGAATGCAATATACCAGAAATGGAATGGCTTTTAAAAAAGGGAATTTAATAAATTGCTAACTTATAGTTCTAATGCTGTGAAATTGTCAAATTAAAACAAGTGTATAGAAATGTCCAATCCAAGGCATCCAGGGAAAGATACCTTGGTTCAAGAAGGCTGATGAAGTTCAGTGTTTCTTTCTCAGCTGAAAAGGCACATGGTGAACATGGACACATTTGCTGGTTTTCTCTCCAGGCCTCTTGTTTCGTGAAGCTCCCCAGGATGTTTTCCTTCTTCAGCTTAAACGGTTGGGGCTAGTAGCCTCTCTGCTTCTGGTGGCTATGTCATTCTGAAGCGTTCTCCAAAATACTTCTTTTACAGGATTCCAGTAAACTAATCAAGACCTACTTAGAATGGATGGAGCCACATCTCCATCTAATCAAGTTTAATATCCACAATTGATCGAGTCACATCTCTATGGAGATAACCCAATCAAGTTTCCAACCTATAGAAGTGAATAGGGATTAGAAGAAACTGTTCCTCTCACAAGATTGGTTAGAATGAAAACATAGCTTTTTTTTAGGGTACATATATCCTTTCAAACCAACACACCCTTTTTAATGTACAGTCCCATATTTTGGCATAATAGCCTAATATATTCTGACCAGTGACAATTGGAATAGGATTCTAATTTTATTTCATAAATATGTAGTGGCCAACTTATTTTCTAATATTCTTAACAAATAAACTTGTGTACCCGTAACTTCTGAATATACTCTATTTGCTAAAGAAATGCATTGCTTTAATTAATTTACATTGTTACTTGATTAATGCCATGTGTCCATGCTGATTTTAGGTTTGAGATGCTGGTCTAGTTTACTTTTTTTTTTTGACCCTTCTAGCACTAAATAAATGAACAATCTATTTCCCCAATGCTGATGTTGGGCCATCTAAAGCTCTGCTTTCTCTGAGGCAATGCATCATATTTCTTCTTCCTGATGAATGCTTTTTAAAAATTAAAATAGAGGGGATGCAAGGGTAATTCAGTGGTAGAATTCTTACTTGGCATGCGGGAGACCTGGGTTTGGTTCCTGGCCCATGCAATTCCCAAAAAACAAACAAACAAGCAAACAAATTAAAAACCAAACAAACAAAAACAAAAAAAACTCAATAAATTGTGGTGCAATAAGGGGATATTCACATGGGAGAAAGTAGGGATAATGTCTTATTCTTTTTTAATTTCTTAAGGTTTAGCATAAGATCTAGCTAATGGATAACCCTCAATAAATGGATATGGATGCATTTTTAACTAGGTTGTAGAAATCACATTCAACCCTGAAGATACAATTTGACAAAATATTTTTAGATCGTAATATCTGTACAATGACATTTGTGGGAAAGAAACCAGATGTAGAAGTGAGGTGGCAGGTGATGGTGCCCAGTTGTTCTGTTGCTGTGGACTTTAATCATCAGCACGTGAAATTCATCTATGGCTAATTGCATCTGCAATCAGCTAAGGGAAGTGCCTTCTGCAATAAGTGAGGCTTACAGGAGAGGTCAGAAGAGAGAGGAGGAGCTCAGCACAGGCCAGTAAGCAACTCAGAGTAGGCTCAGACCCAGATATTTGGAGATGCACAAAAAGAAGCTCCCTAGGCAAACCCTTTTGAACCCAGAAACTGGAAAGAAGCCCAACAGACATAGCCATGTGTCTTTCCAAATTAGTAAATTTGTAACTAAATAAATCCCCTTTTTAAAAACCAATCCACCTCAGATGTATTGCATTCCAGCAGCTTTAGCAAACTAAATAACATCAGTTTATTTAAAAACAGAGCAAAACAAAAATCCACAACAACCAAATTCCCATCCAGTCCAACAGTTTTTTTCTTTACTGGAGAAGTTATAGGTTTACATAATAATCATGGATGAAATACAAGATTTCCATATGGCACCCTAATGTTAACATCTTGCATTGGTGTGGGACATTTGTTACAATTGATGATCGCATATTTTTTAAATTGTGCTATTAACTATAGTCCATGGTTTACCTTAGGGGTCAGTGGTTGGGTAGTGTAGCTCCATGGAATTTTTTAAAAATGTTGATTCTATTACCATATATACAGTCTAACATTTTCCCTTTTAATCATGTTTGGATATATATACCTCAGTACTGTTAATATTGTTTAAAATATTGTGCAGCCATTACTAAAACAATGACATCATTCCAAATAGGAACCTTGTACATTTTAAGCTTTGACTTCCCATTCCCTATCCTCACTCTGTCCCTTGGTCACTTATAGTCTAGATTCTGACTCTGTGAGTTTTCTTGTTCTAATTATTTCACATCAGTGAAATCATGTGATGTTTGTCCTTTTGTGTCTGGCTTATTTCATATGACATGATGTCTTCAAGTTTCATCCATGTTGTCACATATATTAGGACTTCTTCCTTTTATGGCTGAATACTATTTCACTGTATGTGCATACCACAATTTATTTATCCATTCACTGGTTGATTGTACACTTGGGTTACTTCCATCTTTTGGCAATTGTGAATAACACTGCTATCAACATCGGTGTGCCAATATCACTTTGAGTCGCTGCTTTCTTGGACTTCACGCTCAAAGCACAAGCAACAAAATAAAAAGTAGATAAATAGGACTGCTTCAAAATTAAAAACTTTTGTACCTCAAAGGATTTTATCATGAAAGTAAAATGAATACTTACATGATGGAAGAAATTATTTGGAAACCACATATATGATAAAGGTTTAGTATCCAGAATATTTAAAGAAATCCTTCAATTTAGCAACAAAAAGACAAACAACTCAATTTAAAAATAAGCAAAAGACTTGACTAGACATCCTCCAAAGAAGATACCCAAATGGCCAGAAAGCACATGAAAAGATGCTCAACATCACTAACAATCAGGAAACCGCAAATCAAACCAAAATCAGATGCCATTTCACACCCATTAGAATGGCTACTACTTTTTTTTTCAAGGCAAATAACAAGTGTTAGAGAGAATGCAGAGAACTAGGAGCACTCATTCATTGCTGGTGGCAATGTAAGATGGTGCTGCTGCTGTGAAAGACAATTTGGTGGTTCCTTAGAAAGTTAAATATATGACCATATGACCCAGCAATCCCATTACTAGGCATATACTGACAGTTCTTCTTTTTTTCCTTCCCTCCTAATAAAAATTGCAGTGTCTATTTTAAGCATTTTAACCCTCTGTTGGACTAAATCTTCCTTCCTATGTTCATATAATCACTGTATGGAGGGCAGAGTCTCCTCCAAAAAGGGTTCTATAACCAGAGACATTCTGAGAGGTGCAGCTGCCCTTTTCCCTAACAAAAGAAAGGAGACTAGGCAGGGCCCAGCTTGTTTTCTAAAGTGCAGTTCATAAAATTAGCCTTTCCATAACAATATGAGCTGTTCATTTATCCTGTAAAAATGCCTCTCTTTTTTCTTGCTTTTGCTGAGCTTTGGAATGGGTATGGCATTTAAATTGTATCCTATTATAAGCTAAATAGGTCCACACCCTGGAAACAGTTATTTCTTAATGAAAGTAATAGGATTTAACCAAAAGTATAACACCTGACAAGAAGAAGTCCCTTATACTAAAATGTGACTGACAGTTCTTTTGATTTTTACAGTCTTGCATCTGGGGCTTGATGACTGCTGATGAGCTAGCTGGCCTGATGTTTTAGACCACTAGGGGACACTTCTGGTTTTATTCTAAGTGAGGAACTTTTCTCAAGGGCCCAAATAGTGAAATCTAGAATGGGAAACTTTCTAGATTCAAGATGTTAACAATAGGGTGGCTTATGGGAATCCTGTATTTCATGCATGATTATTAGGTAAACCTACAACTTCTCCAGTGATGGTTATCAGCATTTAGGAGAGGATGTAGCCAGATTGTGTGATGGCAGAAAGCCTTGGGCTTTCTGTATCTGTAGTCGGCAGTGTAGCAGCCATTAAGATGTCCGTACTCTGCTGAAGAAGGGGGGGGATATCTCTCTCCCCTCCATCACCTTGTACAGCCTTTCTTTTAAGGAAAGATAGGGCTCAGTCTACCTGTTCACATTCTTCTCAGCTATTGGGGGAACAGAGAACAAGTGTTCTCAAGAGAATTAGTGTTTTCCTTCTTAGAAGTCCATCGATTTCTGCAGACCAAGTTCTTTCCATTACCCAAAATTTCTGCCCTTCATTCTGGAGTTTCCTTCTTTTTGACCCCAGATTTATATCTAACTACAAAGTGGGCACCTCAGTTCAGTTCTCTGGGCTTTGCTTCTGCCAAAGCTTCTTGCCTGATGACATGGGATCAGGAACATACTCACACTGCAGTCTTTCTAGAATACTCTTTCCCTAGGCTAAGCGGCTTTTCCTATGTTTATGGTCTTTTCTTAATCTTGGAGAATTAAAATTCTAAAGAGCCACTTCCTGGTGTGGGGGGAAGTTTTCTAAGTAAGTCAGAGTCAATGACAATGGATGAAAAATAACTTGAATCTGATAATGCTTAAACATTTCATTCACTTACCTATATAAAAGTTTAATTTTTATGAAGCATTATCTATAAATATTTCCCCATAAGCTTTCTGATTGTCATACTTGAACAATCCTAACCATGGATTTAATCCATGACCATCTTAAAATGCCTCCTGCCTCCTGCCATAGAAGCTGGAAATATCAGATACTCATAGATCCAGGCTCCTGTGAGGTTAGATATGGGCATGAGGCTTGGGCCCCAACACTCAGACACATATTTTAAAACTTTTACTCAGATGTTACTTCTGAAAAAAAGGAAAGACCCAAATTGACCAAAAGTTTCTTTTCTGGTAATGGCAGCAATAGCAGGAAGAGGGAGCTCACAGTTTGCACAGCAGCGGGGGCAGTGGGGCTGCAGCAGACAGCAGGGCCTGGCACCAGTGGCCGTGAGGGCACCGCCTGCAGCATCTGGAGTTCAGAAGAAGAGCCAGTGGGACCCTCTCAGGGACAGTTCTCCAGAGTTACGTTTGGCTTTGTTCCTGACTGAGTAATTTCTGAGTCCAGTTTTCTGACCATTTTGGAGATTTGGAGGCACACCCACTATTCATTTCATTTATTCCTTTTCTACTTAATTCAGCCAGACTCAGTTTCTGTTGCTCACCACTAAGGACTCTGACTTGCATAGAATCTCATTCTGACATTAGGAAAATCAGGAAAAAATATTCATACTTAACTATATTATTAGCTTTTTAACATATGCGAGACACCAAACAGTACTTCTCAGATGTATTCTGTAAATAATGGGCTCTAGCAGTCACTCTTTTTAAAAAATATTTTTATTGTAAACAACAAACATACAAACCTTATTGACATGGTTACAAATCACAATATCATCACATAGTTGTGCATTCATCACCAGGATCATTTTTTTTAGCATTTGCATCTCTCTAGCAAAATTTTAAAAAAAAGAAAAAATTCATATCATACCCCTTAACCTTCCCTCTCACTGACCACTAGTATTTCATTCTACTCAATTTATTTTAACCTTTGTTCCCCCTATTATTTGTATATTTCTTTTCCATATTTTTTACTCACCTGTTGATACCATAGATAAAAGGAGCATCAGATACAAGGTTTTCACAATCACACAGCCACATTGAAAAAGCTATATCATTATACAATCATCTTCAAGAAACATGGCTACTGGAACCCAGCTCTATGGTTTCAGGTACTTTCCTCTAATACATCTTAAACTAAAAAGGGGGTATCTATAGAATAACTTCCAGGACAACCTCTCGACTCTCTTTGAAATCTCTTAGCTACTGACACTTTATTTTGTCTCATTTCTGTCTTCCCAAGGTTTTCTCAATCCCTTGATGCTGAGTCCCAGCTCATCTTAGGATTTCTCTTCCATGTTGCCAGGGAGGTTTACACCCATGGGAGTCATTTTCCAACACTCACTATTAACTGAGTTTTGACCTGGATTAAATTGCATCTGTTCTAATCAGACTGGAACCTAGAGGAAAGAGTCTTTTCAAGTCATCATGATACCTTTCCTACCCTAATGTATGCCAGAAAATGAATCAATTCCAGGGTACTGGGAAATTTCTAAGAATCAGCACTAAGTGAGACTGCCTGGGCTCTAACTGCAGGTCGCCACTTCCTAACATGTGAGCTTGGACAAATTATTTAAACTCTATTCTTCAATTTTCTCATCTGTAAATTTCAATTTATTACTAATATTTATTTTATAGGGATTGCTGTGAGTGTTAAATAAAATGATGCATGTAAGTCCTTAGAAAAGTGCCAGATACATGTTAAAGGTAAAGCAAATAAATATTAGCAAATATTATTATTATCCTGTGTGGTAGTTAGATTCAGTTGTCAACTTGGCCAAGTGAAGATGTCTATTTATATTGCTGTGGACATGAGCCAATGGCATGTGAATGTCATCTGTTTCTGATTACATCTGCAGTCGGCTAGGAGGCGTGCCTGCTACAATGAATGATGTTTGAGTTAATTAGCTGGTGCTTAAATGAGAGAGCTCAATGTAGCACAGCCCAAGCAGCTCAGCATACCTCATCTCAGCACTCACAGCTTAGCCCAGGCCTTTGGAGATGCAGAAAGAAATCACCCCAGGGAAAGAGGTTGGAACCCAGAGGCCTGGAGAGAAGGTCAGCAGAGATCGCTTTGTGCCTTCCCACGTAAGAAACAACCTCAGTCAAAAGTTAGCTGCCTTTCCTCTGAAGAATTATATGTAAACTAAATAAATCCCCTTTTATTGAAAGCCAATCCATCTCTGGTGTGTTGCATTCCAGCAGCTAGCAAAGTACGACATCCTGGAACTTCCCAGCATGCAGTAAGGACCAATAGAAGAGTTCAGTACAACCAGAGACTGAAACACCTTTAAAGCTTCTTCCAAATCACCCAGTGCACTCTTCATCTGGAGCACATTCTATACAATGATGCTACACCAGCAGATGGCAGTGCCGTTCTCTTCTCAGACTCACTTTCTTGGTTTGAGATCAGTATGTGTGTATTGAAAACAAGATTGCGCTTGCCTCTGATTGGTGTAAGACAACTGCGTATCACTCTGGGTGTGGGGGTGGGGGGAACAAGGACTATTTGACTCTTGGAATGTGGCTCCATTTCAGGTTCCAGGACTGAGTCTTCTGTGACACAATTAAGAAGAAGGATGGAGAAACTCCTGGGAGTGTTGTTGGTGATTCTATGGCTTCAATCACCCAGTGAGTTGGGGGCTATTGGTGATGGGAACAGGGAGACCAAAGTTCAGAGCCTCCAAGACTGAGGGGTAAAGCGTTCTTGTTAGTCTGGAAATGTAGAGAAGATTAGGGAAGGGTATGCAAACACCAGAGAGTGGAAGTTCACAACTGACTGCTGGTCTCTGTCCTTTTGTTTCTGCCTAGGGGTGAACAGCCAAGTGGAACAGAATCCCCAGGACATGATCATCCAGGAGGGTGAAAATGCCACCATGAACTGCAGTTATAAAACTAGTATAGACAACTTACAGTGGTATAGACAAGATTCAGGTAGAGGCCTTTCCTCACTGATTTTAATACGTTCAAATGAGAGGCAGAAACATAGTGGAAGACTGAGAGCCATGCTGGATCCCTCTACCAAACTCAGTTCCCTGGTCATCACGGCTTCCCAGACTGCAGACGCCGCTGCTTACTTCTGTGCTGTGGATGCACAGTGTTCACCAGGCACCTGCAGCTCCTACCCAAACCCTGGCCCAGCTGCTTCTTAGAAGCCCTGACTTCTAAGTGGGTAGATAAAGTTGGTGTTTATGTCTTCCTAATAAAAAGAATATACCAAAAATATATATAGAGAGAGTATGCAAACAGCTGGCATTACGAAATGGGATGCCCTTTTAGATCCATGATGTTTTGGAAACACCCTGAACTGGGGCAAAGAACACTAAATTTGGAGTGGAAAATGAAATGTCAGAGTCAGTTATGCCAATACTCAGTACATGACCTTAAACATAAAATTACTATAGCAACCTTCTATTTCCTCACCTGGAAATGAAGGATTTGAACTGATGAGCTGAAGATATCTTTTGGTCACTACTTTTCTTAGAAGAAAAGAAGAAACATTGAACACTGTATGAGGGACTGCCTAGATTAAATGGTCTCGTATGTCCTGAGCACACCTCCCTTGAGTCCAACATGGGCCTTTGAGATACATGAGATAATTTCTTTTTCTGGCTTTTAAAAATGAATTTATTGCATTACAAGTTTACAGTTCTAAGGCCATGAAAATGTCCAAATTAAGGCACCAACAAGAGGTTACCTTCATGCAAGAAAGGCTGATGCTGTCTGGAACACCTCTGCCAGTTGGCAAGGCACCTGCTAGCATCTGTTGTTCCTTGCTCCTGGGTTCTATCTGCTGTTCCTCGCTCCTTGCTTTCAATCTCTGCTTCCTGTGGGGGTTCTTCACTTGGCTTCTCTGGGGCTGGATTTCATCTCTTGGCTTCCCTTCGCTCTCTCCAGGTTCTGACTTGCTTTGCATTTCAAGGGAAGGTACATGGCGAGGTCTGTTGGGTCCCACATCTCCAAACGTCTGGGTCTCATCTTGGCTCTTTCAGTTTTGTCACTTCTGTTCTCCAAGCATCTGCATCTCTGAGATAATTCTTATATTCCTCTAATTCCTGCGTAGGAACCAGTGGATTTATCAGGCGTTCAGAATTAGAAGTGGTTTTAGTATTCTTTCATTTCACAGCTTTTATTTTACAATGAAGGAAATGGAAATATTGTGTTGTTGAAAGCATGTGAACTCTAGAGTAACAGAGACATAAATCTGAATCTGGTTCAGTTATTTACGGGTTGTGTTTTCCAAGCCTCAATCTTTTTGATAAGTAAAATGGGTACTTAAAGGAAAATCATAATTTTCATATCCAGTGAGATCCATGTTTTCCAGTTGCAGGTTCTGAAATGTATTTTTAAAAATATTTTATTAGAGAAGTTATGGGTTCTCAGAACAAATACATGGTTCCCATACACCAGCTCTCCACAAACATATGCATTGGTGTGGAAAATGTATTAAAATTGATGATGACACTTTTTTTGTAATTCTACTTTTTTTTAGCAGTAGTTACATTTGTTACAACTGATGAAATATTATTAGAGTAGTGCTATTAATTATTGCCCATAGTTTACGTTGGGGGTGTTTTTCCCTAAATTCCAGACCTATTATTGTTGTTTTTTTCATGTATGTCTGTATTTAATTACTCATCTACTCATACACTGAATAAAGAGAGTGTCAGTCACAAGGTTTTTACAATCACACCGTCACACATTAAAAACTATGTTGTTACACAATTATTATCAAAGATCAAGGCTACTGGATTACACTCAACAATTTCCTTCTTGCTATTTTAATACACTAGCAACTAAAAAGAAATACCTATATAATGAGTCAGTGGTCGTAATCGCTTGTTGAAGCCTAAGTTTTCAGTGAGATCTCCTCTTTCATTTGATCTTTCTCTCCATCTTCAGAGATAGCTGGACAATGACCAGCGTAACTTCTTCATACTGTAAAGGGGAGTCAGCCTTATGGAGTAGAGCAATAACACTAGTTGATGTTCTTGGAGAGATTAATACCTGTGGTTTTCAGGGCTTATCTGGCATAGGAACAATCTAGAGGCCTTGATTTTCTGAAAAATAAACTTACTAAGTAAAATTTTATAGAGGCTTAGAGCCCAGGGTATCCTTTAGGGTTTTCAGGAATACTGTTGGTTGGGGCTTGGCAATTTGCAATATCTGATGGAAGCTTGCTTCAGAATAACTTCCAGAATAACTTCTTGACACTATTTGAAATCCCTTAGCCCCTGAAACTTTGTTTTGCTTCATTTCTTTCCCTCTTTTGGTCAGGAAGGCCTTCTTAATTCCATGATGCCAAGACCAGGCTAATCCTTGGGAATCATATCCCATGTTTCCAGGGAGACTTATGCCTCTGAGTGTTATGGCAATGTGGTGGGAAGGAGAGGGACTTTATATGCAGAGTTTGACTTACAGTGACAGGTCACATCTGAGCAACAAAAGAGGTTCTCTGGAGGTGAATCTTAAGCATAATGCAAGTAGGCTTAGCTTTGTCATGGCAGAAATAAATTTCATAAGGGCAAGTCTCAAGATGGAGGGCTTGGCTTATTAAGTTGGAAGTCCCTAATGCTTGAAAGAATACCAGGAATTCCCCAGGTGGGGAAATTTAATAGCTTCATTTTTTTCCAGTCTGTCAAGGGGACTTTGCAAATATTTCTTAATTTTCTGCCCAAAATACTTTGGAAAATATCAGGGTATAATATTAACCTGTAAAGAATAACAAATTCTCATTCCTTATTCAAGGTTCCATTTAATTAGGTTGTTTAAATAAACTGACCAGACAGGTTGAATTAGATAATATGCTTCAGAAAATTTAAATTTTTGATAAAATAACCATTTCTTTCTTTGGTTTTACACAGAAGTTGAAGTTTTAAACTACTAAGCAGATCTGCTTTATTCATATCTCTATTTGAAATCTGGTTTCTTTTTCAGCTTCTTTAATAGTTGTTATACGGAGTAATGTTGACTTTCAGAGCTGCAGAGCTCTAACTCTGAGTCTTAGGTGTCATCTGAAATTCCAGGGAACTGCCAGGATATATACAAAGAGCACAGGATTTCAGAATTTAGAAAAATAGCATTTAAAACTCAAGAATAAATGTGACTCAATTGCCAAAAAATGGAAACAAACCAAATGCCCATCAACAGACAAGTGGACCAACAAAATGTGGTATATACATATGAAGGAGTATTATGCTGCATTAAGATGAAATGACATCCTGAAGTACATGGCAAGATGGGTGAGCATTGAGGACATAATGCTGAGAGAAATAGGCCAGACACAAAAGGATAGATACTGTATGATTCCACTTTTATGACCAGCATAAAGGTATAATCAGAGGTTTATAATACAGAATATAGGACACTTAGAGATACACAGATGCTAGAGATGGGTGAACAGTTAGCTAATGAGGTTGAACTCCAGTGTAAGGGAATAGCTAGATGTGAAGCTGGTTCTCCAGTGGGTCTATAAGTAATATTATCATATTGATGATGAACATGATTGAAAGGGGTTGGATATACCTATATATCTCACTGGTTAACACGAAAAATATGAATTAGTTCTAGTAAGAATTACTTCAATGATGGTGTATACTTATGAACAAAGTTTGTGCTGCTACAAAAAGGAACAAAGTCGTGAGGCATGCAACAACATGAAGGAACACGTGGGACATCTGGTGAGGCAAAATAAACCAGAAAGAAAAGAAAAACAATGGTATGGTGTCCTTTAGAAAATGTTTATAAGAAAATAGGGGCCTAGATTGCAAGATTTTAGAGCAGACACACTAAGTCTGGAGTAGTGATTATTAATTCTGGATTTCAGGAGGGTGTATCTTATCAGATATCTAGAGATAAGAGTGAAGCCAATCAGGTTGGGGTTAAAGTAATTCAGAACACAAGGTAAGGAAGACAGTGTCTGTATTTTAGAATCACACATACTCTTTGAGACCAAAAGAAGAAAGGTTTATTTGTTCTGGAACTGAAATTTTCTGTAGCGCATAATCTAACCCAATTTATCTGTATAGAACATTTGAACAATTGAAACATAGGGAGCCCAGAATAAGAAAGAGGTCCTTCAATCCTGTATAGATTATTGTAATACCTGAATACATTCTAGAGTATATTAAGCAGATAATCAAAAAGTATTGTCAAAGTCCCTTGAGGGATGGGAGAAAGAATATGGAACTATTAAATCTTACCATCAGGGAATTCCTGATACTGTGTCAAACTTTAGGGACATCAAAATCAATAGGCCATGCCCTCGATCATGAGGTTTACTCTTGTGAAGCTTATGTAGGTAGCAGAGAAGCTTAGACTACCTAAAGGCATGCCTGAGAGTTACTTCTGGAAGACCTCTGTTGTTGCTCAGATGTGGCCTCACTCTAAGTTCAACTCTGCAAGAGAAAGCATTGCCCTCCCCACTTTGTGGGACATGACACCCAGGGGTGAAAGTCTCCCATGGCGACATGGGAGATGACTCCCAGGGATGAATCTGGCCCTGGAACTGTGGGATCAACAATTTCATCCTGACCAAAAGAGGGGAAAGAAGTGTAATTAATAAAGTATCAGTGGCAGAGAGAGTTCAAATAGAGTCAAGAGGCTACTCTGGAGGTTGCTCTTACACAAGCTTCAGTTAGACCTTGCTACCTATCATAACCTGCCAACCCCCAGCCATGACCATTCCAGCCAATTCTAAAAGAACACCTAGGACAATACATATGATTTCACAAGGGTTCCATGCCCTAGAGTAATTTTCCAGAAGCCTACAACCTCCAGATGGATCCCTGGAACAGGTAAGTCCTAAAACCTAGAGGGCCCAGCCTCTCCAGAACATCAGATAATTCCATCTCCCTATGCCATATTTTTGACAACCCCTTCCAACATGAGAAAGTTAGAATGGCCATAGCCCAAACACCACTAAAGAGAGGGATAGAAAGATCAAAGGTGATGGTGGAGTTATTCAATGAAGATAGGATTTAACAAATGAATGTGAACGCTGAATCATTACATTGATAACTCTTTTAGTCTCCAGTATCTTAGAGCAGCTTTAAGTAAAAACCTAAAATTGTGGACTTGTGACCCATGTCAAACTCTGAAATATTTTCTACAACCAATTGTGGTGCTGTGCATTGAAATTTATTGCTTTTTTGTGTGTATGTTATTTTTCACAAAAAAGAAAGAAAAAAGTTGATTTTGATGATAAAAAAATATTTATGCCTTTTAGCCTCCTGTATTCTGGAGCAGCTAAAAGGAAAAATCTGAGAAGAATTTATGGTAGCCCACGACAAACTCTGGGATCTGTCCTGTAACTACTTGTTGAAGAGTACTTTGAAAACTATTTTTTTTTATTTCTTTCCTTTGTATATATTGTACTATATAATAAAAAAGTTTAAAAAAAGAATAAATATGACTTCTCTAAGAGCTTACAATCTAGGAAGCTTCACAATGAGCTTTATTGAACATTCTGTACTCATTCATCATCGCTCACCCAACCTCTGCCCACTTTTTATCTCCTGAAAACCTATGCTCTCATATTCAATTCTCACAGTTTGTTCATTATAGTTAATTTGCATTAGTGAGACCATACAATATTTGTCCTTGCATTTCTGGCTTATTTCATTCAATGTAATGTCCTCAAGGATCACCTAGTCACATGCCTCATTACTTCATTTATTTCCGTAGTCGCCCAATGTCCCATTGTATGTCTATACGACATTCCCCCCTTCTGTCCTCTCTTGATGTACCCATGGGCTCCCTCCACCCACTGGTGATCATAAACGATGTCATCATAAGCACCAGTGTGCAAATGACTGTTTACGTTCCTGCTTTCATTTCTTTCAAGTTTATACCTAATAACAGGGTTGCAGGATCATAAGGCAACCCTATACTTAGCCTCCTGTGGAACCACCACACTGCCCTCCAGCATGGCTCCACCATTCTACTCCCTGCCCACTGTGAATAGGTACACATCTCTCTCCACATCTCCTCCAGTCCTTGTATTTTCCTGTTTATTTTTAAACAGTTTTATTTATATACCATACAATCTATCTATCAGTGGCTCCTGTAATAATCATATAATTATCCATTCACCACCACAGTCTATATGAGAACATTTCCACTTAAATATATTTTTGAAAGTAAGTACTTTTATTATAAAATACATGGCATTTTTTCTTCCATTTATTCTTGCTTCTAATCAGATGGATAAATAAATGCTCTCTGCAGTTAGCTCAACATAGTTTTGATATTACTGGAGATGTGTTTGTGCAGAACATGAGGGCATTTATATTTATATGCATGCTTGTGAGAAAAGTTGAGGGGGCAGGGGAAAGCTTGTAAAGGGCGGTGGTTCCCAAATACCAGACCTGGAACCATCAGCCTCATCCACATCAGAATCACCTAGAGCATCTTTGAAGATCTGGATTTATTAGGCCTTATTCTAACTTACTCTGATGAAGTGTCCCAGGAATTTGTGTTATTAATGAATATTGTGTGCATCAATTAGAGATTAGTTCAACTTTATGGTACAGAAAAATCAAATAATAATGCCTTTAACCAGATGGATTTTATTCTTCTCTCATGTAAAGAAAGTCTGTACTACATCATCCAGGCCTGGAATGGTGGCTTCTTTTTGTTATGAGGGATCTGGGGTCACTCTAGCTTACTAGTTATTATCCTTTGAATGTCACCTTTATTATGATTTCAAGAAACTGCTGGAGATACATCCAATTTATACACCTTCCAGGCAGAAAGAGAAGTCAATGAGCAAATGGTATATGCTATGTCAATCATTTCCAGAAGTCACACCCAAAATCTACTTAAATTTACTTGTGTTAGCCAATATCTCCATCCCTCTCTCATCTGTGAGGGGGCTGGGATAGCAATAATACTTTTTTTTAAATCTGAGCATTCTGCTCTCAGATCAAAATCAGTGTTACATTAGTAAGAAATATGGAGAGCGGAAATTATATGGGCAACTAGCAGTTTCCTCTATAATCTCAGTTTAGAGCATGTCGAACTCATGATTTTTTGGTTCATAACGATTCATCTCTGAAGTACCATTTGCAGTCTTTCTCCCAGCAATGTTGAATTTACCTCCTACAAGTCTTATAGAAGACAGCTGTCCTCTTCATTTTCATTTCCACAGCTCTAACTAAAAAATCCACCATAACCGTTTGGTCCCCTAGTCCCCACACACTTGACACACCCCATCATGCCCCAAAGCCACTCTTTTTACTGCTGTCAAAGCAATCTTATCAGAGTACAAACTAATCCTGCCAGCCACCTAGATTTTCTCTTAGGATAAAGAAAAACTCTTAAATGTGAGCTATAAAACTTTGCATAATTTAGTAGGCCTTTGCTTCCTCTTCAACCTCATTCCACCATGTTCTCTTTTCTTCCTCTCTTGCTCCCTCCCCTACCCTCTTCTCTCTTTCTTTAATACAGGTCTCATATGTTTCTTGAAAGCACTTTGTTCTTCCTATATGACTCTCCCCCAGTAGACGTTTTTTCTTTTCTTAAAATTATTTTTCCTCCTCTCAAAAGGGTAAAAACTAGTAAATGCTTACTCATTCTTGCACATCTGTTCAAGAGTCAGTAACTGAAGAAAGCTCAATGTGCTCTCTTAAAATCATGTATATCTGCCTTTTAAAAATTGCAATTACTCCTTTATTTCTGTGATTAATAGCTATAATAGCTGTCTCCACTACCACTGTGTGAGTTTCTTTGTGGCTGGGATAACATCTGTGTTTCTCACCCTTAAATTCTTAGCACCAAAGTATCCTATGCATTAAGATCATCAAATCTCAGCTTTCTCCTTTCTTTTTATCCATTAATTTATTTAACACACATCCTGTACCTCAAAGAATTATAAGATTGTAATGAAAGAACAAACAAGAAAATAAGCCTACGTTCCTCAGTCTGGGGTCCATGACTCTTTGGAGGTATGTAGATAAATTCTTATGATAGAGCAGAGGCAAACCATGACCCATGGGTCAAAGCAGCCAGCCAGCCACCTTTTCCATAAATAAAGTTTTATCAGTAAACATCCATGCCTTTTCATAGACAGGTTGTCTATGGCTACTTTTGTGTTACAACAGCAGAGTTGAGTAGGGGTAACACAGACTGTATGACCTAAAAAGCCTAAAATATTTACTACTGGCCCTTCGTGGAAAAAACTTTGCCAAACCCTTGGGTATAGGCATTACACATACACACAAAATTTAGATTTGGAGATTTCTTTTTGATGACAAAAAAAATAAAATAATAAAGGCATAGATCCACTGATCTGTATGACCTCTTTATAAATAGAATATTCCCTTTGATTTTGATGCTGGAGTTAGTTTTTGTGTTTTCTATGGCATTTTTAAATCAAATAATGGGAAAATGGAATATTGGCATTCTACAAATGAAGGCACCACTGTAGCTAAAATGGAAAAAGGTGTTCAAAAAGTGCTGGTTATGCTATTGCGCATGGTATTACAGACAGGTCAAATGCCAAAGAACCTGTGTTACATAGTCACAGCCATCTTCCATTCAGAGAGGGTGTGTGGCTCCCATTCAGTGTGCACAGGTGTTAGCACACAATTCATTAGATGGAAGAGTAACAGTAAATGCCCAATATATATTTTTCAGCATTGACTTTTTAGGTGCTTCATCAAATAATAAAATAGTACAATGGGAAATTAAATGAGCATTTTTGGAAAGGTAAAGTAAAAATAGCACTACTTATTAACTACAATAATTCATATGATAGTACATCAAATTACATTATCACTTTAATCAAGTTAATAGACATGCATTGACAGCTTTCTTATTCTAAGGCTACATTAACACTTCAGTTGCAACAAGATATCTCTCACATTAATGTTTTAATTTGAATTTTATTGATTTATATTTTGTTTGGTAGTTGCATAAGATCTATGAGCCTAAGAAGTTTATACCTTATTTGATTGTTGTATATATTAAGGCATCATCATATTTAAAAATAGCCAACATAAGAGGGGGCCATTTTAAGAGCATCCGTACCTTATTTAACTCTGAGAAACATGGAAATCATTGTAAGGTGCAGCTGTTACCAGGTCCTAGAACTGCCCCTGGAAGAAGCTGGTCATGCGAGGGGGTTAAGACAGTAAACTCTCACTCAGACTGTACCTAACAAGAAGATAATTTTACATACCCGACATGTTCACACATTCATTTATTCAGTCATTCCCAGACATATTTTTGAGCATCTACTATGAGCTAAGGGTCTGTTTACTTTGAGACTAATATGATTAAGTTCTGATCTCTGGAGCACAACATATCATTTGAAACACTGGACATGAATGATTCTAATATAATATGGCAAACACAGCAGCAGATCTGTGCACTGGTGGGAAGAGAGATGGACACTAGCTCAGCCTGAAGACAGGGGTGAACACCTTGGCAAGGACGGAGCTCTAAGCTGGTTCTTAAAGAATGAATGGGAGTTATCCAGGCAGAGGGCAGGGGAGAAGAGGGGGAACATGTCAAGAAAATATCTCTGAACACCCCCTTTCGTATTCTGAGCACACCCTAAAACTGACTGAATGTGTGGATGGACATTAGATGCCAGGACTGGGGAAACTGAAGGGAGCACTGTTGCCCTGCATTTTAGGGTGACAGAGGATTGCCCATGATTCAGCCCCAGGCACAGTTAAGCCAGTAAAGAGAGTGTTTGGTGCTTCCTTCCTGGAGCCCCACCCCTGACCCCTGACACCTATTTCCCTCCTATGTCTGCGATGTGAGCTCTGTTCCAAGGTAAAAGTGATCTCTCAAAAATGTAAAGCAGGCTGCAGGGACAAGGAGAAACCACAAGAGGGAGCGGTTTGATGCAAATTTACCTTCCATTTCTGAGCACAGCCCATTGGCATGAACTAGTAAGGTCTTGCTTAACCTATGAACACAGAGTTTCTAAAGGATTTCACCAAAGAATCGAGAGACTAGAGGAACAGCCCTCTCAGCTTTGGTGTATCCCATAACAGAACCTGCTGCTGCCTCTCATCCAGCCATGCTCTCAGCTTCCTGCTCAGGATTTATGATCTTGTTGATATTTGGTGAGTAGCATTTATTCAAAACTTAAAAGAAGTTCTAGTCCTTGGTTTTAGGAAGATCTTTAACTCCTTTCAAACTGGAGACCATCCCTCTAACATTGTCAATGTAACTAAGTCTTTACTTTCTTAGGAGGGACCAATGGGGACTCAGTGACCCAGACGGCAGGCCTGGTCATCCTCCCAGAGAGGGCCCCTCTGGCCCTGAACTGCACTTACCAGAGCAGCTATTCTGTATTCCTCTTCTGGTATGTGCAATATCAAAACAGAGCCCTTCAGCTCCTCCTGAAAAGCTCATCAGAAAACCAGGAGGTCATCAGCAGAGGATTCCAGGCCACTCATGTTAAAAAGGACAGCTCCTTCCACCTGAAGAAACTTTCAGTTCAAGTGTCAGACTCAGCTGTATACTACTGTGCTCTGAAAGACACAGTGAGAGAGACTTCAGAGGGAGCTGAGCACAAACCCTAAGCACAGGTGGGGCCTGAGGTGGGCAGCCCTGGAGAAGCTGCTGTTTTCTTTCTCAAGACAGTGTTCCTCTATGCTAGAGGCAACCTCAAGGTGCTCTGGCCCTGATATGCCAGAGCCAAGGAACCTTGAAGTTCTTGGATTACTCCACAAAGAGGAACAGGGGGAGGGAAAGTGTAAAAGAAACCTAAGTTTTGTTCTCCAGAAGTCTCTATTCTCAGCCCAGATGTTTCCTCTTCTCCCGATAGGGCATACATTCCTACAAAGTCACAATAACTCAGCTGCATGATGGCTCAGTTGGCCTACAAGGAAATATTTCACAACCTATTCATAAAAGTCCCCAGGGCGAATAGTTTCTGGATAGAAGTGTGAATTTGAATCTAGTCCATTGCTGTTACAACTCAGACCAGGATTGTACATCTTGCTAGGTTACAACTGCAGAAACTATCTGCAGCAACTGGGGCCTTTATTCTCTCTTCTCTGGGCTTTTCCTTCCTTTGTGGCTGTTGTAGAAAAGCTTCTACCTGAGTACATTCTATGAGGAGAGCTTCCTGACTACAGATGCTGCTTATGTCAAAGACACTGACGTTTTGAAACCGTCCAGTCAGTAAAGACCATGCACACAGAGTGTCTGTGCTCACACCGCACTGAAACACTTTCACACTCATCTTCATGTTATCAGGGCTGCTCGCTATTTTAACTCTAATTAATGATCTGGAATTTGGACTTGAAACTAGATTTTTTCCCCTTGATGTGATTTCATCTATTATAGCTACGTATACCAGTTTGAGAAAACAAGTATTAATTAATTCAAAAGATACTTAGTTCCTATGGTAGGCATCGGGGAATCATTAATTAACAAAACAAACATAATTCCTGCCCTTTGGAGGTCATGCTCCAGAGGGCTAAGGTGGAATCCAGTACAGATTAGTAGGAAAAATGGAAAATAGACTGAAGTTTCAGAATTTATTCCACAGACAACCTATGTCACCTTAGTCAATTTGCTTAACTTCTCTGAACTCTATTTCCTCCTCCATAAAATGAAGACATCTGATTAAACCATTGCTGTTGAGTAGTCCTGTCCAAAAATTTCACAAGGACACTTATCCTACTGCCTTTTTAGAGTTCCTAAACATTTATTATCTTCCCCTCTTTATTTTGGAAAGCACAATTAGTTGTCAGAAAGATTACCTGGGTGCTCCATATACTGTATGAAAATGTAACAGCAATAACAAGAAGCCAAAGGGAACAGGCTAGTGAGGACAGTAACTAACATGGAAAGCCACCAAATTTCAATATTTATATTCATTAAAAAATGAATCTGTGCTGGAAAGAAAGAGAGATGCAGAAGAAGGAGGGGGAGGGGAGAAAGAGGAAAGGAGGAGGAGGAGAAAGAGGAAGAAAAAGGGGTTAGGGAGGGAGAAATGGAAGAAGGAACCAGAGAACAGGTATGACCATTTAGTAAAACAGTTTTTACTTGAATTTGATGTAGTTTCACAAGGCATTAGTTATACTTCCTTTCCTCAGCTTGAAGAATCAGGAGCTGTGGAAGATTCCATTTTGACATGCACAAGGTCACACTGAGCCTTGGTTTGTGGGCTGGATCTATAGAGGACACAGCTGCACTTGGGAAGTTCTAAGACAGGTTGGGAGGCAGATTTTCTAGTCATAGGGATATCAGGTGTCCCTATTCAAATGAAGACAATTCACCTGGCCCTAAACGAACTAAGAACACTGTAACTGGGTGAGGTTCTTTAAATACCAAAGCATTCCATCTGGAGCGGAGTGGCCAATGCCTGGAGGTGCCAACAACATCATGAAAATGAGTGTGGTAGACAAAGTGTTTCAAAAAAAGGTGCAGGCCGAATGATGTATCAACTGGCACTGGGTCTTGAGATCAGAGAGAGAAGAAACTGTATGGGAGAGAAATGAAGAAAAGTGATCTTGTAAACGGAATGCTTCTCCCAAGTTGAGGGGGTGTCCTACAAGGTTATCCAAGGAGTGGATGGGGTTTCTTTACTCCTGAGGCCCACAGGACAGACTGAAGTCTTATTAAATGTGGACAGTCCAGTGCTCAAGGGACCAAAACACAAGGAGCCTCCCAGTGGAGGCTGGAGAAGCAAAGCCTCAGCAGCACAGCTGAGGCCTATTCCAGCCCCTGTGAATACTGAAATTGCTGACAGCCAACTCCAGGCTGCAGTCCCTGCTTCTTCCTCATGATAACTTCTCCCTCATCAGGTGTTCCCTGCAATTATTCACCTTCAGAGCCCACAACACAGAGCTGCTGATCTTGCATATGACATCACTGGACTATGGTCTAACTGTTCCGCATAAAGCTGAAACTATAAAGACCACTGCCGTCAAAGTATGGTCCAGAGACCCCTAGGGAGACCCTTTTAGGGAGTTTGAGGGACCAAAATTCTATTTGTTACAATAGTAATACTTTATTTGCCCTTTTCACTTTCATGCTCACAAAGCTGTACAGATAAGTTTTACAGAGGCTACCTGCCAGGATGATGTCACCACTCTGATGGATATTGGAGTACCTTGTTGCATATTCTTATGTTTCCAAAATTTCTCAGTTTCAATTTCCAATATTATAAATATCCATAGGTACAATCCACATAAACCAAAACTCTTTGTAATCACCTTGGGGTCTCTTTGTAAGGCAATAAAGGGGTCCCAAGGCCGACAGAATGCACAGATCAGTACTCAGCCAGCGATTCAAGGTGATCCCTTTGGATCTCCATCTCACTGTCTTTCACCCCACAAATCTTCCTTCTTTGATCCACAAATTCCATATGCTTCAGAATCCCCAAACTCTTATTGTGTCTTTTCAATATAGTGAGATTAGTGAGACATGTGGGTTGTGTTTTGGTTAATCCTCCTGGCATTGATGCCTAGAAACTGCCTCCAAGCAGTTACCTGGGGCAATCTTAGTGCTCACTTCATTTGTTTCCCTTCTCCTGTCACAATTTGTGTCCAATGTATGAAAATTGTTCCATTTATTCTGTCCAGTTTTCTATTTGGAGGTCAATTCCTATAGTAGTCTACCTGCATCAGGGAAAGAGAAGTTGCAATAATTTACCTTTATTGTATTGTACAAATTTATCAGTCCATGGTAGTTGGGGGGAAAGACATTCTCATTTGCCACAGTTTATCTGAGAACTCTTCAATGAGGTGACGTGTTGCTTGAGTCATGGGAGATGAGCAAAAGTAATTCAGATGAAGCATTAGAAGAGAGTATGGTGGACTTTCTGGATAGAGGAATTCTTCTGTGGTCCACAGGAACCACAGGGAGGAGCATTTCTGGCTGAGCAAGGGCACTTCTGGGAATCAAAGTTGGTTTCTTCTTTTGGACCCTGCTGGCTCAGATGTGGTGTTGTGGCATTGGCTGCTTCCCTGTCCAACTACAGGTCTTGTGGGGAAGCTGCTCTTCCACAGCTGCAGCTCCCACAGGATGGCTGTAATACTGTCTTTTCCCCTTGCTTCTTCAGGCTGAGGGATTCTCACTATTACTAGCCAATTCCTCAGTGCCTCAACATCCCTTACTGTTCCCTTAGTCCTATCATACCTCTTTAATATGCCATTCAATGAATAATCTTCATATTCCCAACTGAAGATACCTTCTGCTTCTTGCCCACACCCAGACTGATTCAGGCCGTGTCTTAGGTTGTCAGAGCTGCTATGACCATGCAGTATTTTGACCTCAACTACAAACATTTATTAGCTCTCAGTTTTAATAAATGAAAGCTATTATTTCCAGCTAAATCAAGTCCTAAATCAAGACATCAGCAAGGCCGTGCTCTCTCTAAGTCCTGCATTCTGGTGATGGCTCCCTGCAATCCTTGGGATTCCTTGACTTACATTTACGTCCATCACATGGTGATGCCTTGGTCTCCTCCTGGCTTCCTCTGAATTGTGGCTTTTCTTTATAAGGCCTCTAGTAATATGGGTTGGGACCCACCCTGACTCAGTTGGCCATACCCAAATAAGATATTCAAACACCCTATTCATAAATGAGTCCGTACCTTAACATATTCAAAGGTACTCCTTACAAATGGGTTCACCCCTACAGGGACATGGATTAAGACTTGAACATGCCTTTTGTAGGGTACATGATTCAATCCCCAGGGGGGTGATGACTTTCTGCATCCTGGGGTCCCCTCAGCATCCCTTTCTGGTTCCCTTGACTTTACCCACCTCTGTGAGTTATACATTTATAATGACTTTGAAATCTGATTTACATTCTTGCTTCTGCTATGATCTGAACTCTTACCCCCTCATCCACTTGCACAGTGTACGTTTATTCTCTTCTATTACACACGATTCCTAAGGCTGTAGAATTTAATGAGTCTTGTTCAGACTGAATCCACTTCATTTGGTGTCACGGGCTTCCATAAGGTACCTCCCTCAGAGTTGTGCTTTTACATTAGTATGTCTTAACATTCTTAGTTTGCTCTGATAGTGGCAGCTTTTCTCCATTCCCCTTTATCACTCTCAGAAACTGAATTTTTAAATGTCACTAGCTGGAGCTTTTCCAATTCTGATATTCTGATACATATGGCAGTCAGCCATTTGGTTTTACACTTTAGCTCATGCATTTCTGAAGAACATATTATGAAAATTTACAAGTAGAGATACCATTTTAACAATGATGAATTACACCAATGTAAGATGATATCATTCCCATCTGTAACTTAATCCATTTAAGAAATACTATGGATAAGGGCTTCCTTAGGTCTAGGAATTTTATGATGTACACTAGAGTCCTCTCTTTAGTGAGGTGAGAGTCATGTTCTTAAAAAATATCCTCCACGCCTGGACAAATTCAAACCAAACAAAAAATAGCTTCATTATTTTACTGTCATATCGTTCTCATATTATCACTATTTGTATTAAAGAAGATGAGCTATATTATTGAATAATAATCACAACTTACTAATTAAACTTTTTAGCCATTGGCACCTATTAGACACTTGTCTTAATATTTAACTATTAAAAATACTGTTGTATGGTAAGCATGACTATTATTAACTAAGAAAATTGAGATTTAGAAATGTTACACAGTTTGATGATGCTTAATCTCTGACTGGAAATTTGGTCTTTTTGACTTTAAAATGCAATTTATAATTAATATAAAATGAATATTTTGAATTCTACTTCTAGTTAGGATGCAGAAACTTGCAAATAACCATCCTTCCACCCCAATAATCAAAATTATTCAGATAGGTTATAGAATCACAATTTAGAAAATACTGTCAGAGCAGAAACATAAATAAGCCAAAATTTAGAAAGTGGTTGCTCTCATCTCTGATGAAGTAGTGGGAGGAGAAAAAGGAGAAATCACTGAAATGTTCAAAGAACTTTTAAGGACCATGTATTGGCTAGAATAACAGATTAGAATTCTGAGACATGCCAGCTACCATGTCTTTACAGAGTGCACAGGTAGCACATCTGGAAAAATACTGGAGAGTGGATAGAAATCCTGAGACATTTATGATTTTACAGAGTACATGTCAATAGCTCTGTGAAGGTTGGAGCAAGACAGCAGGGTAGGGGGAGTTTGTTAAAGTGCAAAACAGTACACAGTCTCAAAAGCTAGATTGGAAAGCAAGTGAGATCTACAGTTTTTAAAGGTAGCAGCTCTGGCTGTAGAGCATAAAAATGTCTCCAGAATTTTCTCAATGTTGAGATACCATGTCCTTCTTAAGGAAAATCCTGATCCTTACTGAAGGAAACTAAGGCTGCAACGAATATCAGATCTAGAGCTATAAGAGCTGTTGAGTTGGATTCTGTTTCCTTTAAGCTGAGCAGTAAATCAGATTGACTCAGACCATCCTCACACCAGTGCACACACTCTAACAGTGTGGAGAAGAAGGTACATGAATTTTTTTTTAAACAAATTTGATTTACTTCAGCTTCTATTATTCTTTTATGCAAATTATGTAGCACGCAATATAAAATATGAGACACATGAAGGGGCAAAAGAGAAAACAGTTATTAGAAGCAGAACCAAAGGTACTGAGAAATTGAAATTATTAGACATGAACTTTAAAATAATCAGGATAAAATATCAACGGATCCAAAAGAAAATGTAGACAACATGCATACTGAAATGTGAATTTTAAAAGAAAGAAGGAAATATATATATATATATATATATATATTCTTGTGAATATATATATAAAAACAGAAATATGTATAAATATGTATGCATATGTATGAAAGCAGAAGTAATAAAAATTAACTAAAGAGAAACTTGGTAATAATGGAGGAAAATATTAGTAAATGTGAAGATAAATCAATAGATATCCCAACTAACATCAAAGAGGAAAAAGAGTAAAAGCAAAAAACAGAACAGACTTTTAAGATCTGTAAGAGAGTAATAAATGGTCTAACATATGAATAATTGAAAATTTCCAGAAAGGAAGGAGAGAGTGGATAAAAAAGACATATTTAGAGAGAAGGCTGAAAACTTTGAAGAAAGCTATCAATGGACAAATCTAAGAAGGTCAGAGAACCTTAAGTATGATAAACACAAAGAAAGCACACGTAGGTCCAATGCAAAAATTAAATAAAGATCAGATCTTAAAATCAGTGAGAGGAAAAAGACACATTGCATATATACAGGAGTAGTAATACTGATGATGATTCTTCTCACAAGAAAGTGGAAGTCAAAAACATTGATATAGCATCTTTAAAGTGCTGAAAGAAAAACATATATATGTGACCACCTAGAATTCTATGGCAGCAAAAATTTCTTTCAAAAATAAGGAAAACGTAAACACATTTTCAGAGAAAAAAGAGTCAAAATATTTTGTATCTGGTAGATCTACAGTACAATAAATGTTAAAAAGGTTTTCATACTAAAGGGATATAGTATCACATTCAAAAGGAAACAAAGAATACTGGAGAAGGTAGATATCTGGGTAAATTTTTAAAAATACTTTTTGTACATAATTTTAATTACTTACTTAAGAATCTATTATCTATTTAAAATGAAATGAAAGCAATGTATTTTTTATGGCCTATTTAATGCAGCAAGAACATATTTTCTTCATAAATAGATAAAACATTATTTGAAGATATACTGTGATAAACTAAAGATATGTATTTTAATCTCTAAAGTGACAATGAAAAATAGCACAAAACAGGTAGAAAATATCTTTGTACCTCAGAATAAGCAAAGATTTCCTTGGCATGGGATAAAGTGTATTAACTGTCAAAGAAAGATTAATAAAGAAGATTCCAGAACAATTAAAAAA
The DNA here is from genome assembly GCF_023851605.1 of Tamandua tetradactyla. Lineage (NCBI taxonomy): Eukaryota > Metazoa > Chordata > Mammalia > Pilosa > Myrmecophagidae > Tamandua > Tamandua tetradactyla. Next base: position 33,290,360 of record NC_135340.1, on the reverse strand, counting down.
TTCTGCTCATCATAAGACAATTTTAAGAAAATCAATAGGTGATCTGCAGCCTGGGAAAAATATTCCACAAACATATCTGGAAATAACTTATTTCTAGAATGTATACACAAATCCCATAAATCAACAATAAAGATAACAAAACCATAAAATGCATGAATAGGATGACTAATGAGTACATAAAATATGCTCAACGGGATTAATCATTGAGAAGATACAAAATTAAATCTGCATTCAGATGCCATTTCACCTCCACTAGCAGAGTTTTTAAAAAAAACTATGACAATCCCACATAGCAGCAGAGATGTTGGACAATTGAACCTTTTGTGCACCACAGGTGAGAATGTCAAGTGGTACAAACACTCTGGGAAATTGCTGTGGCCCAGCAAGTCTACCTGAGAGAAATGAAATCATAAGCCCACAAAATGACCTGCACAAAAAACTACAAAACCTTATTTGTAGTTGCCACAATTTGGAAATAATCATCAACAGCAGTATGTATAAACAATTATGGTATATTCATATGGGACAATTTTACTCGGCAATAAAAAGAAATGAACTATAGGCACACTCAAATGCATGGATGGATTTCTAAAATCTTATATTAAACAGTAGAAGCCAGACTGTACCCCCTCCAAATACTGTATAATTCCATTTATATGAATTTTAAGATAGGCAAAACCAAATTATGGTGCTAGAAGTAAAGAAAGTGGTTTCCTCTTGGAAGGAGGATTTGAGTTGGAAAGGTATACAAGGGGACTTCCTGGGTTTTGGGCAATGGTCTGTATACTGTTTTGGGTGGTGGTTATACAGCTGTAAACAATTTTCAGAAATTGCACTGAACATGTAGGATCTGTGCATTTTATGGGATTTAAATGTTATTTCAAAAATGAACAAATATTAAATTAAATAAGTTAACTAGAGAGACATGTATACCTGCATAAGTGTAGACCTATATAAATTTTTGCAAAGTGAAAAAACTCAGGAAACCAAGGACCCATGTGGAGAAAGGGAACATTTCCAAGCTATATTTATGTGTCTCTGCCACCCTAAGTAACCACTGTCATGGGATCTAATAGCCTAGGTTAGTTTCCTCTGTTTTTGATTTTATGTAAATGGAATCCTTTAGCATGTATGTACTCTTGTATGGTTTCTTTCACACAGTCTTACCTTTGTGAGATTTAGTCACATTATTATGGGTAGTTGCAGATCTCTTTATGGTATTCTAGTTTCTTAAATCATTTCATTTGTATTTATTTAGCTTCTTGGAGCAAATTAAAGTTCAGCTAGTTTTTTTTTTATTCCATCTCAGGTAACTGTCAAAGAGATTGCAAGTAAGCTGTAATCACAGCAGACCACAGCTCTTCTGCAATAATTATAAAAGTACAAATAAATTTCTAGAGCAACCAGAAAAAGCTGGATATTTTTTCTCTGGGTACATTTTATTTTATTTTGGTTCACCTTTTTATAGAGGTATAATTTTCTTACAATGAAATGCCCATATCTTATTTGTTTAGTTTGATGAGTTTTGAGAGTTATATGCATCTATATAAGCAAATCACAAAACAATCAATAGAACATTTCCTTCACCACAGAAAGATCTCCTGTGCCCCTTTCCAATCATATCTGTCCTCCTACAGGCAACTACTTCCTGAAGCTTTTCTACTAGTTGAAGAATCATTCTGGACCTTCAAAAATCTATTTTATCATAAAATAACAGGACCTTGAGATGTCACTAACTAAATATATTTATTTAAGGAGCAAAAAATACATAGATGTTGAAAGTTACCGTCAACTGAATTGCAATAATAAATCAGCACATTGATGCCAAACAAATCATATTAGCAACTTGCATGCAGTTGAAGCATAAAGCTACTAAATTGTTCCTGGCTTGGGCCACCTTTGTGTCCCAGCCACTGCAGAATTAGGCTGAAGGAGGCATTTGCAGTGCCTGTTAGGCTGCATTTTTCAAATAGGAAAATAAGAATGCATAGTCTGCTAAGTTTGACTGTACTCATTTTGACTATAGGGTGCAATATTTGAAAGCAAGATTTTTCTAAAACATACTATTGATTGCTGTTGTTACTTGCAAATTAGACAAATTTTGTCAATCAAGAAATTTGCTATGATACCAGTAAGGAGAAAGGAAATTTATGAGATATAAATTTTTCTAGAATCTAATGCCTTGGAGTATAGGGAGGAAAAGTTATGCTGATTGAGAGTGAATAGTTTTATATTTGTCTGGAAGAAAGCTCTGTGAGTATTTCATTGCAGACTTTAGCTGGAGACAAGAAAGCATATACCATTCAAAATGATGGATGACTATTTGCTCTCAGAAGTCACCATAGTTCATAAGAAATCATATTTCTTTTTCATGTGCTTAAAAGTCCATCTTGGATGCATTGGCTGACTATGGCAAATGGTTGCATCACTAATGCCCTTCAATTCAGCTTAACTCATGTACATGTCTGAATATAATTGTTGTCCAACCAATTATTATAATAAGACCAAATAGTCATGTGAGAATCTCTCACCATGTAAAGCAGCCATGGCAGCACAGGTAAACTGAGATCATTAAATTGCCTTTCCCGTTTTGGCACAGAAGCATCTTATAGCTCAGAAACTGTACATATAGCCTCTCAGGTGTGGGACAGGCATTTAGGTCTGACCTTGAGAAAGAACACAGCACCCATGGGAAGAGCTTCCAACACGCCACTCCACAGCCTGCAGAAGGCAGTCAGAGCCTCTGTCTACCCAGGTAAGGATGGCCTCAAGACTCAGGTTCCTCTCAGCTCCTAAGTTTAGGGGCAGGAGCAATTGTTATTATTTAATGGGGTTTAGGAGAGTAGGACAATGGGCTAGGGAATCAGAGTCCTTGTTCCTACATTAGCTCCTTATCACCCCATGGATGCCACCAGGATAATCAGACTAATTCTCTTTACTTATAGAATCTGGCATGGCTCAGAAGGTAACTCAAGCCAAAACTGCAATTTCTATGCTGGAGAAGAAAACTATGACCTTAGACTGTGTAACTGAAGTTAGTACTAGCAAATATTATTTATTCTGGTACAAACAACCACCATGTGAGGGGGATGATTTTCCTTATTTGTCAGGATTCTGTAATGGAGGATCAATCCTCTCTTAACTTCCAGAAACCAGACAAATCCATCAGCTTCTCGAATACAACCTTACAATACGGGTACTCAGCAGTGGATTTCTGTGCTCTGAGAGAGTCCATGGTAAAACTGGTGCCTGTGGAAGCCCAAAAGAATCTTCAGAATTCAACCTAAGGCATTCTGCTGTGAACACCTGGCCAAGATTCACAGCATAGTCAGGAAGAGGCAAAGACCGTGTCATCAGAGAGGGAGATTTGGAGGGGAAACTTCACTCTGAGGAAAATGCTGCTTCTGGCTCAAACAGTCTATCTAGAAGTGTCTTAGCAATGATTTCTCTTCAGCTCCTGAGAGAGCAGTAATCCCACCCTTTCCAAAGGCTTGTACAGCAGCCCTGTTCTCTCCAAACACTGGGGTGAAGGTTCCAATATCTCCTAGCATGTGGGAGGTGGCCATGATCTTGACTCCACCCTTTTCAAGCTTTGGTCTGCAGCTGAACTCTCTGCCATTTCCAGGGAACAGGCCCAGCCCCCTCAGAACAGTGGGGTGGCAATATGCTCTCAATCCCTGGAGAATGCGCTGCACCCTCTCTAAAGCCTGGGGCAGTAGCCCTTTTCCTGAACAATGGGGCAGCCAAGCTTGCTTCAATCTCCCAGGCATCTGAGAACCCTGGAGTGGTAAAACTTCCTGAACAATGGGGAGGAAAGCCCACCCCCTGTAAACTCAGGGGCAAACTCATGCTTTCCACATGCATGGGTGGGATTACTGGTCTAGACATTAGCTTCCATGTTTCTGCCTTTGAAGTCTTTTTTCCTTCAATCTGTCCCTTTTCTGTCTCTTTTAATCCAGATTAGCAGTAGTTCTGTTCATGCAGATCTCACAAAAAACTTGTTGGTTTCACATGCAGAATGCAGGGGTCCCAATCATCAGACAACAGTATTACACAAATCCTTTCTGGATAGCTGCATCTCCAATCCTGACTTGTTTGAAATGGTGGCTGTTTCCATGTTTGGTTAAATCCTCACATGGGGCTCTCATGTCTGGGGACTCATTTTCCAAAAGCCCAGAATTTCCCTTAACTATCAATTCCTGGTTTCTTTGTACCCAAGAATTCAGTTCTCAGCTTATCACCTTCCTCTCACACTTTGCTAGAAGCTGCAAGGAGAAGCCAGGATTCATTTCCACATTTAGTTTAGAAATTTCCTCAGTTAAATATCCAAGCCTCTCCACTGTCAAAATTCTGCCTTCCATCCAACACCAGGACTCAGTTTTGCCAAATTACCTGCCACTATAAACAAGGATTGCCTTTCCTCCAGGTTGACATGAAAATCTCCCAGTTAAGTCATCAACAGGATGACCTCTTCTCTGAATAAAGATTTCTGCCATCTGGGATTCCTCTGTCAGAAAGCAAGGCATAGGGCCAGTGTCTAGCAGTCCTTTGCTCCCAGGTTTCATTGCTTTCAGCTCTTGGTTTCAGTGGACTCCTCTCTGAGCTTTTGTGCTCCTCTTTTAGCATCTTCTGGCTTTTCTCTCCATGAGCTCTCTCCAGGGGCTTTTTCTCTAAGCTCTCTCCAAACTTCTCTGAATGTTTCTCTCTGAGCTCTCTGGGATGCTGTCTTTTATCCTCATCAAGCACTCCAGTAAAGAATTAAGACCCATCTTGAATCGGGTGGGTCACATCTCAATTGAAACAACCTAAATCAAAAGGTCCCACCCACAATAGGTCTGCACCCACAGGAATGGATTGAATGAACATGGCATTTTCTGGGGTACATCACAGCTTCAATCCAGCACAACCTTCAAAGTATAGATTTATATCATAAAATTTGAACCTCAAGGATTTACATACTGTGGCTGAAGATATGCTTCTTATAAAGCTGAGGGTGGGAGTGGAGGTGCAGGACAATCACAGTTAACTCAATAATTCTATGTTCTGATACTTTTCTTTTTCATCCTAAATTCTAGGCAACAAATGATTCTGGCCTTGGATGCAGTGGGATGGTGGTCAAACTATCTGTTGCCATGAGTCGCTCTGCTTCTTTGAACACTTTTTATTTCAAGTCCAGTGACTTGTTGATTTATTTGGCTTTTGATTAGATATTCCTACCATTGGGAATCCTAGTCTAAGATTTAACAGAATGAATTTGCTTTTCTAATTTTCTGACTCTGGTTCCAGAACCTGAATGATTTAACTAGAAAAATTTATAAAGATCCTTGATTGTTAACCCATAAGAAGACTTTTAGAAAATATTAACCCCAATTATAATATTGGCCTTTTCAAAATTGACCCATATGGGCCAAAAAACAGGACATTGTCCCTCAGACAGTGGAAAACAGTAAGAAGACAACCTGGGAGAGTCAATCTATTTGGTCTTGAAACTTTGATTGTAAAAATGCTTCCAATGAAAGCATATAATTTTATCAAAAAAGCAATAACAGAAAAAGGAATTTCTTATCCTAGGGCAATTTGGAGAGGGTATTCTCTTCAAGAAACATGTGAGCAAGTTTAAGGAAAGAAATTATAGATGAAGAAAGATAATCTCATTTTTAGTTCAGTTTGATGACTTAAGGATGGAGGGACATGTTTTAAAATTAGAGAATTTTAAAGTTTAGAATAATATGGATGTTAGGAAAGATTACAATTATCTGTAACATATATGTAACCATTTTTCAAATCTATCCCCAAAACATTGCCCTGTAGTACATGATAGGGCGTTTCAGAGGCTGATAGTTTGAGAAGGGTTTAGTTTGGGTTCTATGTTCTTAAATTTATTTTTCAGGTAGAGAAATCACAGTTAGTATAAAATGGTTCAAAGTATAAATGAAGTTTATTCACTTCACCAAAAGTCCTCAACTGTCATTTCGTTATGTTACTTTGAGGTGGTTTCTGATCTCTCCACATAGCTAAAGGATACTTAATACAAAAATAACCACACATTCTACTTTTATAAAAATCCTTTAAAGAGCATCTTTTAAGTGCATAACATTATACAAAATTTAACTAAAATTAATTAAAAATGAATCTGGATTTAGCTATAAAATGTAAAACTGAGAAACTTTTACGAAAAAACAGAGGTGAAAACTTTGGAGACTGAAGTTAGGCAAGGAGTTCTTAGACATAGCACCAAAAGCACAGAACACACACACACACACACACACACACAAATGAAGAGAATTGGACTTGACCAAAATTAAAAGCTTCTGCTCTGCAAAAGACCCTGTTAAAGGGTTGAAAAGATAAATCACAGATTAGTAGAAAATATCTGATAAAGGACTTGTATCTTGAATATGTAAAGAACACAACACACAACAGGAGATAGAACTTTTCCAATTAGAAAATGGATAAAAGACATGAACAGATGTTTCACCAAAGAGGATATATCGGTGGTATTCTACAAAATAGTTTGGCAGTACATGAAAAGATTCTTAACATTATTAGCCATAAGTGAAACTAGAAGGAGATATCACTATACACCTATCAAAATGACCAAATTAATAGTGATAACACGAAATACTGACAAAAACGTGGAGAAACTGGATTGCTCATATGTTGTTGATGAATGTAAATGGCACAAGCACTCTGAAAAATAATTTAGCAGTTTCTTATAAAACAGATCATGCACTTATCTGACCCAGCAGTTACACTCTTGGGCATTTATCCTTAAGAAATGGAACTTTCTTTTCACACACAAAAACCTGCACATGAATGCTCATAGCAGCTTTATTTGTAATAGCCAAAAGCTGGAAACAACCCAAATGCCCTTCAATGAGAGAATGGTGAAGGAAACTGTCACCTATCCACACTGTGGAATACCACTCAGCAATGTAAAGGGACAAACAAGCTGGCTGTATTCAATAACTTGGTGAGAAAAACCAATCTCTAAAGGTTGCATACTCTCTGATTCCATTTATATAATATTCTTGAAATAACAAAATTACAGACACAAAGAACACATTAGTGGTTGTCTGGGCTTAATATTGCAGCGCAGGAATGGGCGTGGCTGCAAACGGGCAGTACGAGGAAGCCTTGTTGTGACAGAACGGTTGAGTATCTTGGTGGCTGTGCGTATGTGAATCTGCACGTGAAGAAACTGCATAGTCCTACACACTCACACACACACACAAATAAGTGCATGCAAAACTGGGAAGTCTAAATAGGTCTAAGGGAGTGTACCAATGTTAAATTCCAGGTTTAGTTACTAAACCTGGTTATCAAGATATCCCCACGGGGAGACAGGGTAGAAAGACCACAGAACTTCCCTGTACATAATGAAACTATCTGTGACTCTAGAATTAAGGGAAAAAAGGTAATATTAAAAAAATAAATATATTTTTGGGCCAAACAGCTGTGAATCATCGCCTTTGCAGTCTGTTACACATTATGCATTCAGCCTCTTGGTTCTCTTAGTCTCTTACCTGCAAAGACCCCTGCACTGATCTAGTAATTTATCTTTTTCACCTTTTTTCCGAGGTGCAAATACTCAGATACAGAGAAAAAGTGCCTTTTAAAACAAATTTGTTGGGTGGGCCATGGCGGCTCAGTAGGCAGAGCTCTCACCTGCCATGCTGGAGACCCGGGTTCGATTCCTAGTGCCTGTCCATGTAAAAACAAAAACTGATTTATTAGAATCAGAATTTGTTAAGTGAGGCTAGAATAAATCAAATCAGTGGGTGATAAATTGTATGCAGGTTAGTATAATGATTTGTAGATAACTGAGGAATTATCCAATTCTCAAAGCAAAACCCAAAGAACAACTTATTATACTCTTAGTACAATAAACTCTGGGTAATTTATTTTTCTTGCTGCTGAATGGGATGGTGTGACATATAAGCAATGAATTTGAAAATCGATTCTTCTTTGGGAGATGTTGCTAATGGAGGACAGAGCAAGCTATTGGTACAAATCCAAAGACAACTCATGTAAATGGTGTTTAAGTAAAATAAATACATTTTCAGTGACAAAATTCATTTAAAATTACTTAGATATGATAAACACATACTCAATCATAAATCCAGTAGTGTGACCTAAAAAATTAAACAGATTATGTAATACTAGTTTCATCATTGAATTCTTAGCCTAATGTTGTTAACTTCAGTATTTTTAGTAAAACATTTTTTGATTTGTCAGAATATTATTAAGCCTAAATTTCATGAGGTAACTAATCTCTAGATAGAAGAATTCTGATTTTTATAATGTACTACTCTCTAAAATATGAATACCTTGATATTTGTATATATTTATTTGGAACTAGACATGCTGATTTTAAAGTACAAATGAAGAATAAATATGCAGGAAATAAGTAATGTTTTTGAAACATAAAGAAGAATGGGAATAGGATGGAGACAAGCCCTGTGAGATATTAAATAAAATTGTAAAGCCAGAATAGCTGAAAATAATTGATATTATTGAATGTGTAGCAAGATTGATTGATAAAAGCAAAGAAAGAAGGCAAAATAGACTCAAATTGCATATAGGAAATTACTATCCTCCAAAGATAATATTAACCAGGGAAAAAACAATATATTATGCAGCAGATAATATTGAGACAATTGGCTAGCCACCTGAAAATAATTGACCCTTTATCTTCCTCCTTAGATCAAAATAATTCCCAGTAGTTCAACATTTTAAACTTAAAAGATTAAATCCTAAACATATCGTAAAATTTTAGGATTTAAAAAAATAATCTTACAGTGAGTTCAGATATTCTAAGCAAAGCCCAAACTTCAGAGAGCATAATAAAGGTGAATACATTTCACTACATAAAAGTACATAAATGTGAACATTCCTACATGAAAAGATTACCATATAAAAGCCAAAATCAATTGTGAAATGGAAGAAAATGTTTGAAAATACAGGGAAATGGAATCTCTCTATCTGTCTATCTATCTATCTATCTATCTATCTATCTATCTATCTATCAAGAGCTTTTGTAAACCAGTAAGATTAACTCTCCAAAAGAAAATTGCACTGAGTTATTATAGCTAATATTAATTGAATGCTTATTATGTTCTAGCTATTATTCTACATTATATATTTACATAATAGATTGATTATAATATACCTACCTACATTTACATAGAGAGATGTGGTATATCCATATTTCAATCTATCTGTCCATATGTATGAAGAAAGTTAATCTTCTTATCTATCTAGTCTCAATATATATTTCAAATGATTCTCATAGCAGCTCTGTGAGGCATGTACTATTCTTTCCCCATAACTCAGTTGAAGAAACTAAGTCAGAGAAAGTCACTGAGCAACTTGTTCAGAATCACACAGCAAATAAATCATAGAGCAGACTTTTATCCCAGGCATTTTGACTCCAAAACTAACACTTAAACAGAATTTTTAATAATTCTCAGAAGGAGAAATACAAATGTATTTTCTAAAATCTTAACTTCACTCATAACAGGAAGAAATATAAATGGATACTCTGAATTAGCAATTTTTACTTACTGAATTAGGAAATAAAAAGGCTGATAATACAACATGCTGGTAAGGGAGTGGAGAGACTGACACCCTAACACATTGTAAATACATAAATTGCTACTGCTTGCTTTGCATCATTTGCCAATATTTGCAAATGAAAAACGCATGAATCCTTTGTCATAGTTTTTTTATTTTACTTTTGGTAATTATCAATATGCAGATTGGAAGACATCATTGTACAGGATATTTATTTCAGCATAATTTAGGGTAGAAAAGATTGGAAGCAACTTAAAATTACAAAATACAAAACTGTTTAAGTAAATTATGGCGCATCCATAGAATGGAATACTATGCAGTCATTAAATGATAGGGAATGTTTGAGAGACATTTTGAGGGGGAAAGAAAAAAAACAAGGAAAAGAATGGAGTGCATAGATTTGTCTGAAAATTGTATATTTATCATTTGCATGGTTAATAATATTCTCCCTCACCCCATCCCAAACACACACACAGTGACATTTGGGTGTCTTTGCTGTTCAGAAGTGAAGAGCTCTTTTTTTTTCTCTTCTGCCATGGTCTTCCCCCCCTCGCCTCTAAGACCTATCAAGTTTGTGAACTCAGAACATGTGGTCTTAGTCCCTTTAGCTAGGCATAGAACTATATAAACTAATAGTTTAGAACTACTAAACTAATTATAAATTATAAATTAGTTTAGTTTATTTGCATAATTGGATTCCTTATTTTCCCAATGTATGCACATTGCTGAGGTTTCTGAACATATCCACAGTCTACTGGATGCCCATATTTTTAAAGATCTCTAGTCCTTTTAAGATTTTGCCTGCTGAGATTCTTGTGTTCTCTAAACAGAGGCATAATCCATTATACCTACCATTTTGGTTCCATTATTTTATAACTTCTGGTAGCTGTTTCATTTTAAAGGCCTCTCAAAATACAATGAAACCAAAGTACCACAAGAGGAGGCTTTTCTGAATACTAATTCAAGCTCATACACATTACACTTACCAAATTGACAACATTCTGGTCTCAATATTTTTTTTCTCTGTAGTTGGCATGAAGTGGGTGCAGTGAGATTGAGTTTGTGGCCACAGGGTGGCAGTGGCTCCTTACCCCTCATTTCACAGATTCCTTGAATTTCAAAAATATGAAAGTTACTAGAGGTCTTTTGATTGGCTGAACCATCAACAGAAAGACTCTTTTGTGCTTTTGAGAACAGGCTATAAAATACCACAACAGCAACTCTGATAGTGGAAGGTTTGAAATCATAGCAAATTGTACCAGACTGTGACATCGGGAGGGAGAAAATGCTGGAATATACATTAATTATCTTGTGGCTTCAGCTTGGCTGTGAGTTGGATATTATGAGTTGAAAACCATAAGGGCACGTTCATCCAAAGTGGAGGAAAGATGGGGGTTAGTTTTAGGTCAGAAACCAGATTTCCTTTGGATATTTTCAAGGCTGCTGAACTAAAACTTTGTGTCATTTCTGATTTTGTGTCCCTGAACAGTGTCAAGTGGAGAAGACCAGGTGAAACAGCATCCCCAGACCCTGAGACTCCAGGAGAGAGACAGTTCCAGCCTCAACTGCAGTTACTCAGTCAGCTATTTTAAAGGGCTACTGTGGTACAGGCAAAATCCCGGGAGAGGGCTCAAACACCTCTTCACTCTGTACTCAGTTGGAGATAAAAAGCAGAACAGAAGACTAACCGCCACACTGTCAAAGACGGAAAGTTACCTGCACATCACAGACTCCAAACCTGAAGACTCAGCCACTTACCTCTGTGCTGTGGAGACACAGTGCTACTGTGGCACCTGCAGCCTGTACCCAAACCCTGCAGCTGGAGCTCTGAAATAGGGGCAAGGACATCTCTGTTGCATTTTCTCCCCGAAGTATTTACTCAGAATCTCTTACCAAGGTGTTCTATGGAGAATAAGGTCTTGTGACACAACCAGCAGGCAGAGGTGCTTAAATGCACGTTACTCTTCTTTCTATCCAAGTGACCTTGTGCATCATGTTCATGGATCAGTCTGCTCTTAAAGCAGCCCAGAGCTTCTTCACATGAATTTGGGAGGGATAGGAGAGGCTGCACAGGCACACACACTCTCCCCTGAAATATTGGTTTGTGGTTTTTTTTTTCATTCTCACATAACAATCTGGGTACATGCCTATAAGCAAATCTTTCCCATTTTAATATTGCCTTCTTCAAGCCCACAGTCCATTTTTCCTAGTCAAAGTAATTGAAAGAATTGTCTGCATTCATTGTCTTGATTTCCTCATCTCTCATTGTCCACCCCACTTGAATCTGGCATCTGTTCGCATCTGCCCTGCTGGCCTCACTCTAAAGGCTCCCACTTCAACATCGCGACTTTGGTGTTAATACAGCCAATGGGTACTTTTTAGTTCTCATCTTGTCTGATATTTCTAGCAGTATTTTACACTGGTCTTTCCTCCCTTCTTTTTAAATATATATATTTTATTGAAACAATACACATATATCTACAATGTCAAATAGGGCTGTCCTTTGCCACCTCACCACACTCCCCAGTCCTGCCTCCCTGATGGAACCACTTTAAATTCTGCTGATGATACTGTTACTTATCTCAATATTTTTAAATGCTGTGGTTTTTTTGCTTTTGCTTTGCTTTATTTAAAAAAAAATTGCAGTACACAAAACATAAGTGTGCAGCTCAATGAAATTTTGCATTTCCTTATATCCATGTAATATCACTTTTATCTTCATATTGAAATTTTCCACAACTGCAGATTTCCAAGCACCCCTTCCAACTCAGCAATGCTTCCCCACTCCCCACCACCAAGTAACCACTATTCTGACTTCTATCACTTCTTGAACTTCATGGAACTAGAATAATACAGTAATTTCAGCATCTGCTGAGATAATTATATATTATTATTGCAAATTAATATGATTGATTTTCAAAGGTAAATCCAGTTTGCATTTCTAGGCTATACCCCACTTAGTAATGTTGTATTATCCTTTTCAAATATTGGTACAATATTATTACTATTACTTCTGCAATGTTCGTGTCAGAATTTGCAATCAAGGTTATTATGGCCTTGTTAGATGAATTTAAATTTGTCACTCCTTTTGTATTCTCCATGAGAGTTCATGTAGGATTTTTTTTACTTTTTTTATTGTATAAATTAACATATACACAAAGCAGAGGGGAAAAAAAGCAATACTTTCCAAAGCACTCTTGAACAAGTTGTTACAGGACAGATCCCAGCGTTTATCATGGGCTACCATCCTTTCATTTCAGATTTTTTCCTTCTAGCTGCTACAGAATATATGAGGCTAGAAGGAATAAATATTTTTGATCATCACAATTGACTTTTTCTTTTTTGTGAAAAAATAACATGTATATAAAAAAGCAATACATTTCAAAGCACAGCACAACAATTAGTTGTGGAACAGATTTCAGAGTTTTGTGTGGGTTACAATTCCACAATTTTAGGTTTTTTCTTCTCTGCTCTAAAATAGTGGAAACTAAAAGAAATATCAATTTAATGATTCAGCAATTGTATTTGTTTGTTAAGCCCTTACTTCTGTGTAAAACTCTACCATCACCTTTGATCTTTCTGTCCCTCTCTTTAGGGGTGTTTGGGCTTTGGCAGTTCTAATTTTTTCATGTTGGAAGGGTCTGTCACTAATATGGGGTAGGGAGATGGAACTAGCTGATGTTCTGGAGAGGCTGGGCTGGGTTTCAGGACTTATCTGGACCAGGGACCTGTCTGGAGGTTGTAGGTTTCTGGAAAATTACTCTGGTGCATGGAACCCTTGTAGAATCTTATAAATTGCCAAGGTGTTCTTTAGGATTGGCTGGAATGGTTTTGGTTGGGGTTTAGCAAGTTGTGGTAGGTAGCAAGGTCTAACTAAAGCTTGCATAGAGTGACCTCCAGAGTCACCTCTAGACTCTATTTGAACTCTCTTAGCCACTAATACTTTATTAGTTACACTTCTTTTCCCCCTTTTGGTCAGGATGAAATTGTTGATCCCATGGTGCCAGCGCCGGACTTATCCCTGGGAGACATCTCTCATGTCGCCAGGGAGACTTTCACCCCTGGATGTCATGTCCCCCATAGGGGGGAGGGCAGATCTGGGAGGGCTGTAAACTGATGTACACCTGCACAGAGCTGAGGGGAGTTGGGGTGGCGTTGCACGACTCTATGGGCTGGGGCGCATGTTACCTGGGTATGGAAATAAGCCTCTGCAGCCTTTATGCGCTGGTGACAGCCTGCAGTGAGTAAGGAGGGGGAGGTAGTGATTGGAGGGGTGCACGAGAGGTGGGTTAGGCTGCACTTGGGGTGGGGGGTGGGGCTGGTACCCGTGCTGGGTGTTGGTGGGGGGTGGGTGCTTGGAGCACAGGGAGTGGGCGCGGGTGACAGGGTTCAGGTGCATGGGGTATGGGGTGAGTCGCGGGTCATAGGGCTGCACTAGTGAGGGTAGCACGTCCAAGAAGTGGCTTAGCTTTCTTCCTAGTCCCTGACTCCTGGTCTGTGCACTCCTGTGGGCTCAGGGCTTCCGCGTTAGGCTCCAGTTCTCTGCTTCTCGGTTCCTCAGCTTTTGCAGCTGACTTTCAGCGCAGCTTGTGCTGAAATGTGACAAATGATATACTTTATTCTTTCTGTTATATGCAGAACAGTCTGCACAGTGTCGAACATTCAATAAACCCTGTCCCTGTTCCAACCAATGAGATGTTTTCCACTCATTCAAAATGGAAAAGAATGGGAATGGAAAAAGATGACACAGATAGAGGAAGGCAAGAGGTGGCTACAGCTTTCAATCTTGACTTTTTACACATTTTTTACAGTAATAGGGGAAAGTCGAATGATTTTCTTTTTGGTGGAGGAAGAATTGTTTTTCTTATATCTATTTCAATTTTTTGAATTTGATATAATGAAAAAAATGTTCCAAGTCTACTTCCTCCTTCTTTCTTATAGTTCCTTTCCTTTCCCCCTTCCTTTCTCCTCTCCTCTGCATGTCAACTCTTAGTATATGCCACCACCAGGCACACACACGGAGAAGGGGACAGATGGACTTTGGACAGAGTTCATGGAGTATAAGAACGCCATCTCAGGTCTCTTATTTCCTTTATGAGAAGATGTGCACTCTATACATTCATTCCTAGAGACAAATGATCCCTTAAGCATTTTAGGAGACTAAAAGGTCAGGAGAGTTGGCTTCTAGCTCAGACTCTGCTCTTAATTTTCCAGCTACTTTGGGCACCCCTCTGCGTGTAAGCCCCATCTTTTCTTTCCTGAAGGGCTTTCTCTATCCTCTCAAAGGAATGGGTGATGTTTTCCTCAGTGTAAGGAAAGTCCATTGAGCTGCTTGGAACATCAGATCACCAGTAGGATACATTCTTTCCCTTGAAATTGTGAAAAAAGTGATGAGAAGGTTTCTGGGTGAATGCTTTTCTTAAGATTTTTATTTTCCTCTTCCAGACTCATTTAAAACTTTTAAATGATCAACCCCCTGGGTTGGACTCATTGTTTTTTTTTATCCTTACCCTCTTTTCATGGAGGTTATCAGCCAAGGATCTTCCATCTCATTGGCTGACTCAAGGCCTGGGGTTTCCCCGGAGTGACAGCCACCAGGTGAGGGGCTGGGCTGACAACTACTCAGCTGATGCTTCTGTGATGTGTTACCTCCCACAGCCCAGGTTTGGTCACAGAGGCTGAGCTTGGGCCCTACATTATCATGTTTAATTGAAATATAAGGTTCGTGTCAAATATGGCCGCAATCTTGACCATGGATAAGTATTTTGGACCTAAGAAAAGAGAATGTCTGGAACCATGGGATCAGAAGACAAACCTGCTGCTTCTACTTCTCTCAGTGTTCTTCACCCACAATGCTTAGAGCAAAAGAACAATCAGACCTGTCACACATTTTGAAGAAGTCACAACCTCAAAGTGGGGGCTGGCTCACACCCAGTGGTCACAGACAGCTTTCCCTGCTGTAAAGAATTTCTAATGGGAAAGTGAACAATGAAGTCCCATCTCTAGTGAGTCCAGATGATTCTAGCCATATTGGTCTTTCCTCAGGGCCCAAATGAGAGAAAACCGAAGTAGGGAATGGGACTCAAAGAAAAACGTTCTAAGGATTTTGTAACTTGACATTAAACATTTGCCTTGATTTGTGGATCTGGAGTTAATCTTATGTTTTCACCAATCCCTCAGGGATTACGTATAATGATGTTTTAGTTTCTCAGCTGCTAAATCAAATATCATGCAATGGATGGCTTAAGCAACAGAAATGTATTAACTCACAGTTTTGAGGCTAGGAGAAGTCCAAAATGAATGTGTCACGAAGGATGCACCTTCCCCCAGAAGGCTGTGGTGCTCTGGACTGGCTGCCAGCAGTCCCTCGTCCTCAGCTTTTCTGTCACGTGGCAATGCACATGGAAGGCTCTCCTGGCTTCTCTTCTCTCTTCTGGGTTCCCTTGACCTTCAGCTTCTGGCTGGTCCCTGTGTCTTTCTGCTCTGAGGCCTTCTCTGTGAGACCTGAAAGTAATAGGATTAGAACCCATCCTGACGTTGTTGGACCACACCTTAATGAAATAGCCTCATCTGAAAGCCCTGTTACAAGGGTTCACCTGTGCACACAAATGGAGTAAGTTTAAGAAACTACTTTTTTCTGGGGTACACAGCTCCAAGCCCGAGATCACACAGCCCAACTCTGCGGACAGTGCTGAAAGAGAAGAAAGGAACACATCATCTCTGCTCCACCGATGGAGGAAATGAGTACATAGTCCCATGGTCCATATTAACAGTTATATAACCAGGGGCCGCAGTCACCGATTTGACGCTCAAAGAGCAGTGTGGGCAATACAACGGGTTCGTGCCCATTCCTGCGGATCAGAAGTCACTGCCTTAGTTCTGTGGCAGGCCATCCTGAAAACCAGCCCTTATGCCGCCACGCTGTGAGGGGTGCACCCCTGGGCAGATGGGGCTTCCTCCCTCCTGGGAAGGAAGGAGAGATCACATCATTTAAAGAGGCGATTGCAGGAGAAGAATGTAAGTTTATGGAAGAAAGTGGAGATAAAATGAGAAGCAGGTGAGGGAGAACAGTAAGGATAAGTTACGTGGGATCAAGAACGGGGCCAGGAAAGAAAAAGCAGGGGAAGGCTGAGCTGGAATACATGGCCCTTTCTCCAATTTAACATTTTCGTTCTTACTGAAGGTCTGATATGAAGTTCATAAGTTTTACATTATTCCTCTGGGAACTCTAGTTTCTCTCAGTTGTTTTGCACTATATCACAGGCATTTGAGAAATAAATGAATCTTGAAGGTTTGCTAGAAAGGAATAATTATATTACTATTTCTTACTTCAGAGTTTTCCTTAGTTTTATGGATTGGCATTAAGTATTCTATTTTTATGTGTACAAAACTTATACATTAATGTTTTGTTGTTTAAAATATTTAAGTAATTTTAAGCATATAGAATAAAAAGTTGATACTTCCCAAAGATGCCCCTGACAAGTTCTCAATTTCTATTAAAGATTTGGTGAGCACATTTCACACATTTCTTTTTATTTACACACATATTCATAAAAAACATGCTTTCGTAAAGAATAAGTGGGATCATACTATGAGTAAAGTGCTATGATTTGGCTGGATGTCAGATCTTTGCAAGTCCAAAAAGTTAAGCCTTCCTTATTCTTTTAAAAGATTGTATAGCATACCATAATTTAGCTAAACTATAATGTCTTAAAAGGTATTTAAATTTTTCCTACTTTTTTCCCTGCTGCATACGATGTGAAATTTAAGGGCATTTCATGGGGAAATAGTTCCAGCCAAGTGGAATTTCTGCATCTGTGTAAATAACCCTGTATTAGTTAGGGTTATCTAGAGTAACAGAACCAACAGGGAACACTCAGAAATATAAAATTTATTAAGTGTCTCATGTGACTGTGGGAATGCGGCGTCCAAAATCCACAGCAGGCTGTGAAGCCGATGATTCTGAGGGTCTGGATGAACTCCACAGGAGAGACTCACCAGCTGAAACAGGAAGAGCCTATCTCTTCTGAATCCTCCTTATAAGGCTTTTGGTGATTAGATTAAGCATCACTCATTGCAGAAGACATGCCCCTTTGGCTGATTACAAATGGAATCAGCTTTGGATACAGCTGACATGGTCATGATTTAACTCTATGAAATGTCCTCATCTCAACAGACAAGCAAACACTTGCCCAACCACCACTTGGCCAAGTTGACACATGAACCTGACCATGACAAACCCCTTTAAATCTTTATTAGTTTATACCTCAGCTATCTGGATATGAGGATGCCCTTTTCCTGACCTCATCAAAACCACTAAATATTAATATTATTTTTCTTATTTCTTTTAATCTGATTGGTGAGAGAAAGGACTTTTCACAAATACATACATTAAGGGGAACAGTCCTCTGGGCTAAAGAAGCCAGAGAAGGCAGCAGCTCCAGGAACCTGGAGAAAGCAGCTGCCACTCCATAGTGGACAGTTATATTCCTTCTAATTCAAGCATCTGAATATATTTCTAATATAAGCATTTCATACTCCAAACTATGATTTCTATTATTTTAAATTCATAAAGTTTGTTCTGTGGTCCAGAATATAGTCTATCTTGGTGGGTGTTCCAAGTGCAACGGGAAAGAACATGTTCTCTGCTGTTGCTGAGTGCTGTGGCCCACAGATGTCGATACGGTCAAGTTGATTAAAAGTGTTGTTTGTGTCATCCATATCCTCACTGATTTCCTGTCTGCTTCTTTTATCAATTACTGGGAGCAGAGTGTTGAGATCTCCCATTATAAATGTGAATTTGCCTGTTTCTCCTTTCAATTCCATTAGTTTTAGCTTCAAGGCTTTCAGAATTGGGCATGCAATGACTTCAATTTGTTCTTTTCATCCCTGTAAGCTCTTTAAGACCATCAGAAGTAGTCAGCCACATTGTTTATTTCCATCAGAGTGGCTAAGTGCCACAGCCATAGACTCCCCAGAGCCTTGCTTACACTTTTGAATAGTAATGATAATAATAATTAAAGAGTATAATGATGATTATGCCACCAGCAAATGCCATGAATTTATCACTGTGCTCTTTCCTCTGGCAGGGAGATAGTGCTCTCTTCATATTTGCTTAGGTAGTTTTTGTGACTTTCCATTTTCTCTTTTGTATTTTAAGATGGATTAATAATATGAAAAATCCGTGTCGCTTGCCTGGCCGACTTTTCTAAGACTGTAGACCATGCAGTGATTTTTGCTCCTTTTTTCCCCTCAGTTTATACATGATATATGTAAAATAGGGTGAAACTTCAAGTGAACAGCTCGCAAAATATTAACAGCTATATTTTTTTCATAGAACCTATAGGAAGGTAGAGGTCAGTGTCAGGTTTATTTTTGTATACTCTTGGTGTAAAATTTGGGGTAAAATTCTAACCATAGTACCTCCTTTTGACCAGCCTGGACCCTATAAAGTGATTTTTAGTGCTGTTTATTTCTGGCTTGTACAAATACATTCAAGAATGAAATCAATCTTCTATCCTTATGTAACTGGAACATCAAAATTTGGAACCATCTGATATATAAAAGCATATTTTTTTCTTTTTTGCAGAATATCTTTATAAGTGCCTCATACTTTGCATATCTACTTGGAGGAATGTGTGATGATCATTATCTTAGTTTGCTAAAGCTGCCAAATGTAATATACCAGAAATGGGCTGGCTTTTAACAGTGGAAATGTGTTAGTTTACAAGCTCACAGTTCTGAGGCTGTGACAGTATCCAAATCCAGGCACCAACAGGCCATCCAGTGATCCTGGACGATGCTGTCACATGGAAAGACATATGGTGGTGTCTTCTGGCCCTTCTTCCTGGGTTTCACTGCTTTCACCTTCTGGCTGCTCCATCTGTGGCTCTTTCTGAGCTTCTGTGTATTTTTCTGTGACTTTCGTGTGCTTCTCTCTGTCTTTTTTTTTCTGAATTTCATCCTCTTATAAAGGACTCCAGAAGGAGGATTAAGACCCACGTGGGGCATGCTTCAACTGAAACATCCTCATCAGAAGGTTCTATCCACAAGAGGTCTACACCCACAGGATGGATTGGCTTTAAGAACATGATCTTTCTGGGTCCTTAAAGCTTCAAACTACACAATCATGATCAAGTTGTTCCAGCTCAAAGCAGAATTCAGGTGAAGTGATCAATCTCACAGGGCCAATCCTTATTATTTATATGAGTTTTAGAAAATCAGAATAACCCTGCTTCTCAGCCACTGCCACTCTTTCTACTCATTGGCCAAAGAAGGAAAGACACAGATCATGGAGGAGATGTGCCATCCTTTTTGCCTACCAAGGGGTCAGTTGTTTCTTCAGCTTGCTCATGAGACCAGAGGCCACAGTAGTGGCCAAGTGAGCCCATAATTAATGTAACAGAGAGGAATTACTTGTAGTCATGTTCAGTACTTAAACAAACATTTGTTGTATGAGTAAATGGACAGAAGAAAGGAAGGAAAGGGGAGAAAATAGAGATTATGGAGAAAGAAAAAACAGGAAAATGAAGAAAGGAGGGAGAACAGAAACAGAAAATGAGAAAGGAAAGGATGAAGAAAAGAGGAAATGAAGAAAATTGGAAAGAAAGAACAGACAACGGAGGAAGAGAAGGAGGAGGTGGGAGAAGGAGGGGAGATACCCATGTCTCTAGCAATGTTGAGTTGGGTCCTGAGATGGCACCGTTTCCATTTCCCCCCAGCTCTTTGCAGATCAGAGTGTGTGTGTGTGTGATGTCTCTGGTTAGCTGAGCTGACTGCTTCCTATAGAAATGTTGTACATATGAAATAGCAAAGCAGATCTTTTACCTTGGGAACACTTGTCAGTGTTCCAGGCACAAGCTTTCAGTCCTCAGTGAGTCTAAGTGACTAAATGGAGAATTCCTTGTGCCTGGTTATCCTTTGTCTGCAGCTGGACTGTGAGTTAGAGGGATCTGGAAATGGACAAAGGACAGGCGAGCCTGGGACATTTTTCTCTAGGAAGAAAGAGAAAGATGGGGAATGATTTTCTGGAAGTTTCTGTGAAATTGAAAAATATAAATTTAAAAGTCATTTCCAAAGAATAATTATCCACTGACTGTTGTCCTTTCTGTGCGTTTCTTTTTTCTGAACAGGGGTGAGTAGTAAACAAGAGGTGAAGCACAGTCCTCTAGCTCTGAATGACCAAGAGGAAGAAGACTTGGATCTTGACTGCAATTACACGGACAGTACTATTTACTTCCCTCAGTGGTAAAGGCAGGACCCTGGGAAAGGGCTCACATCTCTGTTATTAATTCAGTCAAATCAGAGGGAACAAACAAGTGGAAGGCTTAAAGCCTTGCTGGAGAAATCAAGACATAGTACTTTATGCATTGCAGCTTCTCAGCCTGGGGACTCGGTCACCTACCTCTGCGCTGTGAGGCAGAGTAGACAACAAACACCTGTTCCCCACCCCAAACTCTACTGCTGGGGCTCCAACCACACGTCCCATCTTGAGGCTGTGGAAACTTTCTTCATTAAGGTTTTTTGCTTTCAATTTACTACCTCTCCAGGTAGAATCTATTAAATATACAAAACGTGATTAAATGGTCTCAAGTTAAACTGTGAATTCTTTGATCTTTCTAGATTTTTACCATCTTCACTTTGAATTGGCAAGTCATGGGTGTGAAGATGCCTTATGTATGCAGAAACCCCCTGGGTCTGACAGTGGGCAGGAAACTTGAAGATTTTGTAACCCAACCAAGAAACTAGACATGGAGGATATGGAATCCAATCTCTGATTTGATGTTCATGATGGTACACTATGCAGTTCAAAGAGGAGAGACACAACTGGAAAATTAGACAGCAAACATTTTCCCAAATGATGCATTCTGTGAAGCTGAATTAACTCGACTACATTTTTCCTATTGATAATAAGCATAAGCTGACTTTGTTTACCTACTGAACTGCATGAATTTAAGGCCTCAGAATTCACATGTCTGGATCATCATTGGACCCAGTCACCAAGATGTCAGGTACCACTGGGTAACTGTAGAGCAGCTGAACCAGTTGGTATATCAAGAATAAAGATGATACTTTTAGAGTAGCTTGAACATCACCCTGTGATATTTATTTTTCTGCTATCTTGTATTATGTCCTTTCAATCATGTTTGAATAGAATTATGCAGACTGCCTCACATAATATCCTAGAAGCTGGGTTGTCTATCATTGGCATCTTTGCCTTGGAGTCTTGGATGGATAGAATAATATTGATATTATTTCAAAGATAACTTCCATTCAGTTGTGAGATTCTGCAAATCTGAGTCATTTTGGTGTTTAAGATTTCTAATATCCCACTTACGGATTTTTTCCAGAGTACAATCCATGAAATATTTCCCTTTCTGGTTTTCTTTCTTCCACATTTTGCTGATATTTGTAAGCAGCCAAGAACTCTCTGGAATAAATTATGGGGAACAAGTTTAGATAAAAAGGCTCAACAATTTGATTTTGTTTAAAAACCAGGTAACACATCTTTTACATGGCTCATAAATGGACTTTTAAGTTTTCCTAACAGAATTTCAAAATAAGCAACCACATTGTCTTAAGAATAAAATTAGAAAATCACCCACTGATAAGTTCTGCTATAGTATTTTAATTGAATCTCAAGTTTTATGTGTCCATATTTTAAGGGATGGAGCATTAAATAACTACAACAAATAATATAGGGCAAGAACTACTGACATTCAGTTGTTTTCCATCTTAGGACATCGAGAAAAATCTACTTGAAAATCTTGGAACACCTGGAAACACTTGGTTCAAATTCCCTTAAAATTAAAGTACATATAACCAAGAATCTTATGCTATGTGGAGATATGTGCAATTCTTAGCCCTAATCTAACAATTTTCAGATTACTGAGTATGAATAAAGGGAAAATTTTAATTTTTTAAAGATTTCTCATTACTGACTTCATGAATGTATTAGTTGGAAGGAATCACATCACTGAAAAATGATTATGTGTATTGGGTAATGCTTAAAGTAGGGTCATAAAATAAAATGTTTATAGGGTCAAAGCATGTATTTCAGTTTTTACAAGGGTTATTAGAAGGAATAAAGTTTTTATGAGAAATGTGTGGTTTGAACCAAAATGGATAAAGACAACAAACAAAAGCACAGAAGTCATTGGGCCCCAGAACCACTATGGGCAGGAAACAAACTGAAATAACATCTTATTTAAGCACTGGCCATTCTTATGGAAAAAAAAAACAAATTAAAATAGTAGAAACAAAAGCTCAGAGGGCACAGCCAAGAGCTGTGGTGACTGATACCCAGGAGGCAGAACTGAACCTTAACCAAGGTATTAGCTGGAATTCAGTTTCTATGAATCTGTGGCTCTTGTGAGTCTCTTTTCCCCCTCTTCTCAAATAGAAGGACCTAAAGCAGCTATCCTATGTTGCATGTGTAGCACCTGTCTTTAGTTAACAGGGCTTCAGATTTGGAAGAGCTGTATTTGAGGAACTGTTCAAGGAATCATGCTGGAGGAGTCTCATCTACATCTGGACCTCATTTAGACGTTGAGGTCATAGACTTTGAACTTGAGCCTGATGCCATAATGGAATGAGCCTTTTGGGGACCGTGAAGTAGAGGGTGAATACATGTTGTATGTTAGAGTGATGGGAATTGTTAATGGCCAGGGGGCATTCTGTAGGGAATTATGTTTTTAAAAATGACCACAGAAATGTATCTGATTGCGTATGCTTTTCCAGAACTTTGACACACTTCCCATTAAAATATGAATCTGATTTTTTCCTCTCTTCACATATTGACCTGTCTTCGTAACTTGCTTCTAATGAATAGTGTATACTGGAAGTGATAGCTCTTGAATTCCAGGGTAGGTCATAAAATGTGATGCACCTACTTCTGTGAGGAAGACAAAAGTAACTCATGAAGAAAGACCACATGGAGGGCAGACAGCTCCACATGGATGAACTAAGGGCACCAACTAACAAATATCAAATGCAACCATTGAGTCAATGAGCTCTTCCCAAATGATTTCAGCCCCCAACCGCCACTTTTTACCTGGGGCTCCAGGTATCATGGGCAGAAACATGCTGTCCCCACTGTACTCTGTTCAAATTTCTGACTCTTAAAATCTGCAAGGATAATAAATGGTGACATTCTGCCACTAAGTTTTGGGGTAATTTGTTATGCAGCCATACTAAGTAGAACACCATGAGATTCCTGGGAAGGTAGCTTGTCACCATAGCCTCACACACTCTACATCCCACTTTCTTGTTAATGCTAATTAGAGGAAGAGCTAATTAAATCATCTTCATGGAAAATAATCCTTAGCATATGAGTTTTTAAAAAATGGGCAGCATCTATTTTGTAGTGCCTTGATCACCATTTTTCACAGGGATTCCTTCTAAGGATCCTTAACCCTTCTTCCTTTCCAAGTTATTACTCTCCTATCAGAGTCTCCCTTTGCATGAAGAAAATTAGTGTAATAAAATCAGTAAATGAAGATTTTAATATAAGGAATGTTAGAGTTGGAGGGCAGCTTGACCTTTGCTCAGATAAGTCATTGATGCCTAGGTAATTGGGTAGGAGCATTTATTTCAATCAAGTTTGAAAGACATATTGATTTAAAGTAGTTCTCAACACATATCCAAACTATATCATCAGTACAACTTGGAAACTCCTCACAGACACCTGGGCCCTCCTAGGGAATTTTCTTATCCTTGACTGCTTGCTTATCTCTACTTGTTTCAGTAAATATTCAGGGTCTATACTGTGTGTTAATAAGGAGTTTGCAGTCGCACAATCTCTCGTGTGTGGCCCACAAAGTTGTATTCTTTCTGGTTTTTCAAATTTGGTTGCAGGTAAATCATACATTCAGCCATGTGAGATAGAAAGAAGCTTGATAAACTGAACTTTACTGTCTATTATGTTCCATGGTTTAGATGTAGTTCTACTGTTAATGAAAATGAATGAGCTGTATAAAAGAAAAAAGAAAGTATTCATGTTGATAGGAGTTACTCTCTCCTACACATGTGGTGACAATATTTTGCCAGGCAGACATTGTACTAGTGCTGGCAATAGAACAGCCAACACTTTTAGAGTTTGACAGGGAAGACATTAAAGCAATTCAAACACACATGATTTCAGCATCTAAGGGCAAATGAGCCAAATAGATATGATAAGAGACTATAGAATTTGGATCTGGTTTCCTCTGGCAGAGTAGATTGTGACATCAAGGATCATGGAAGGCCTCTGAATAGATAACATTTACACTTAGATCTGTCAGAAACATGGGTGTTAGCAAGGCTGAGACTCCTGCTAAGAAGGGCTGTAGGCAGAGGGCACAGCTTGCGTGAAATCCCTGAAAGGGAGAAAGAACTGGGTGTATGTGAAAAGTGAAATAACAACAGAGTGGAGGAAGCATACTGAGCAAGGGTTTAAAAGAAGTGATGGAAGCTAGAGAGTTAAGCACGGAATATGCCGAGTTTAGTAAACCACATAAAAATTGGGGATTGTTCAAAAGTGGAAAGCATGGGAGGAAAATTTACTTAAGATCACCCAGGTTCTGGATGAAGACTGAGTGAAAGAAGAGAACAGAAGCACAGAGACCGGTTAGGAGGCTAAACTATTGCTCCAGGCAAGAGATGAGAGTGACAATGGTGATTGGGGGAATATCAGGAATGGATAGAACCAAAATAGGTATTGAGGACTGAAAGCATTCAGTAGACTTAGCACTATGCATATCCTTTGTGACTTTGGCAAGAGCAGCTGCAAAGAGAAGATGATGGTACTGAATTTTGTGGACTGGAGTGACCAGGAACTTCAATGGTCATATCTTGAACCCATGCTATAGCGTGCCTCTCAGTTCTTTGCCATCTCACTTTCAAAATTTAATTCTATTTAACTTTAGCAGTTAGCTCCAAGAGCTTACACTCTACTCAATCACATCATCATTAGCATGGATGTACCAAAGTTTGGGCAATGGGAGTTTTCTGCCCCAGTACAGACAATAAAGGAGTATTTCAGATAACTTAAAAATAATAATAAAAATGATAAAAAGACTATTTGATATTTATTATCATCACCATAAGCCAGCAATGCTAAACAAATATTTTAAACAAAACCTAATATTCTAAACATAGTATTCATAAACGTAATATTCTACATGGAAGTTAATTTGGAGAATTCCCATGTACACAATTGGTCTCTAATCATATGAACTCTAATACAGAGATATCCCCTGTCTCCCCTAAAGGCAACATCTTGTAAAACTATGGTAAAATTACAAAACCAGAAATTAAACATTGATGCCGTCTATATACAGCACATTTCCCTCTCCACAAGGGCCCCTAATTGTTTCCCTTTTATAGTCACACCAACTTCCCTCTTCCCTCCTCCCACTTCTTAAACTCCAGCAACCACAAATTCATTTTCCATTTCTATAATTTTGTCATGTCAAAATTTTTATACGCATGGAACCACACAGCACACACCATTTAGGAATTGGCACTTTTCACACAGCATAATTTTCTGCAAATTCAACCAACTTGTTATGTGCCTTTTTTTTCCTGCGTTGTAGTTCACAATATGGATGTACTACAGTTTATTTAACCATTCACTCAAGGAAGGAGATCTTGAGTGAAAAACTCTTTCCAGTTTTAGTCTATTATGAAGGAAGCTGTTATAAACATTCATGTACAGAATTTTGCATGAACATAAGCTTTTATTCTCTGGGAAAATGCCCAAGAGCACAGTTGCTGGCTCATATGATTGCTGTGTGTTCAGTCTTACAGGAAACTTCCAAATGTTTTCCAGGGTGGCAGTACTATTGTGCATTTCCACCAGCAATGTTAGAGTGACCTGGCTTCTCCACATCCTCACCAGTGAGTGTTACTATGTTTAAATGATGAGCAGAGGTATCTTATTGCAGTTTTAATTTAATTTCTCTAGTGGCTAATTTCTCTTTAATTTTTTATTTTATTTCTTAAAATGAATTATATCCCTTTGGAACAATTGGTAACGGAAAAATTTGGAAATTGATGGTGGTGATGGTAGCACAACATTGTGAACATAAATAACAAATCATATGTTTGAATGTGGTTAAAAGAGGAAGTGTTAGATTGTATATATATGTATTACCAGAATAAAACAATTTTTAAATCCAATGAACCACCCAAAATAAACAGTGAACCCTACATTAAACAACAGACTATAATTAATTGTACAATCATAAAGTGTGCATTCATCAATTTTAACAAATATACCACACTTAATGCAAGGAGGGTGTAATTAATAAGGTAGTGTATGGGAAACCCGTATTTATGCATGGCTTTTCTGTAAACCTACAACTTCTCTCACAAAAAATTAACTAAATCCCATTGCTTATTTAGATTTCCTTAGTTTTTAACTTGATATCCTTTTCCTGTTCCAGGACCACATCCTGGAGACCAGGTTACACTTAGTTGTGTCACTTTAGGCTCCTGTTGGTTGTGGCCATTTACAGTTCCGAGGAGTACTGATTAGATGTTTTATAGGATATTCCACTGTTGATATTTATCTGTTTTTCTCATGATAAGACTGAATGGTGGGTTACTGGAAAGAAGATCACATGGTAAAGTGCCATTTTCATAGCATGTATCAAGAGCACATCCTACCAATGTATTTATGACCATCCGACACCTGACTGCGAGGGTTTGCCAGGTGTCTCTATGGTGGGGTCACTATCTTTCCCCATTTTACACACACACTTGGGACGTCAGTCACTGTGCACAGCACACACCTAAGGAATGGGAAGTACTGCTCCCCGTCCTTGGGGTGGGGGGTATCTGCATAAGTTATTTGGAATTCTACATGGAATATGTGTCTTTTATCTTCATTTATTATTTTATTCAATCATTTATTTAGGTCAGTAAGGATTCAAAGATACTTATTTTATACTTTAGGTTCTATTTTGTATTTTATATTTTAGGTTCTATTTTGTTGCTCAAGTTGTTGCCGCTTGGACCATTGAGAGCTCTTTCTGTTGGCTCCTGCACTCTTTGTCATGCTCCCATTGATGTACTTCTTTCCCTCCCTCCCTCCCTCCCTCCCTCCCTCCCTCCCTCCTTCCCTCCCTTCCTTCCTTCCTTCCTAGCACTACAAATGACCCAGGGTCATGTTGCATATTTCTTGCCCAAGCCCTGGAGTCAGCTATTCCCTCAAGGATCCCTGGTTACTTCTATTGGAGGATGGTATTAATAACCAAGGTCTGGGTGCTAGATGTGTTGCTGCACTGGGATGTGCTTTTGTTTAGGTCACTCAGCTCACAGAACAGCAACAAAAAAGTGTTTATATTAACCTGTGTATACACACATATCTATATTATTTCTACATTTGATCATTTGTATCTGTAGTAAGTTAAATACGAGTTTGTACTGATTTTTCTAACTCTAATCCATCAGCATGAATCTTTCCAGCTTCCTTCCCTTTCTTATCTATAAATTTTCAGGCCAAGAAACTTGGCTTCTACCTTCTGCTAAATGTTTACTTAATTATTCCCTTCCAGTATACATTTATAGCAGTACCCAAATAGTTAACTGGTACTCCAGTGAGAGACAACTTTGTCAAGTAGAGTACAGTGCTTAGGTATAGCACCTTTTGCCTACAATCTTGTAGACTCCACTCATATCCAAAGTTATTACATCAATGCATTTTCTCCCCATCCTCTTCAGTGAGCTTGTTTCATATTTGCAATGCCATTAGAGTCTTTTTTTCTTCTTTGAACATGGGCAGGCACCGGGAATCAAACCCCGGTATCTGGTATGACAAGCGAGAACTCTGCCTGTTGAGCCACTGTGACCCACTCTTATTAGACTCTTTAGTCACAGGTTGCATTCTTTCTTGGGATTCCTTGAACTCCTAAATGATTTTTCAAAATTTGTATGCCTTAAAGTTCACTGTTCACGCTGGAAAGCTTTATGCATTCTGACAAATGTGTAATGTCTAATACCCACCATTCCAGTATTATGCGGTATAATTATAATGCCTTATCTGCGCTTCATCTATTAAGCCCTCTCCTCTTCCCCCCAAATCCCTGGCAACCACTAATCACTTGCTGTCTCCATAATTTTGCCTTTCCCTGTATGTCATATAATTGGAATGATATGAATATATAGGTTTCTCACACTGGCTTCTTTCATTTAGTGTATGCATTTACGTGTCCTCTGTGTCTTTCCATGGTTTGATCGCTCATTTCTTTTTATTGTCTTGTAGCATTTCCATTTCATCCTTGTATCTTAGATTGTTTGTCCTTTCACTTTTTTTTTTTTTCTTTTTTTTTTTTTTATTAATTAAAAAAAGAATTAACAAAACAATTAGAAATCATTTCAATCTACATGTACAATCAGTAATTCTTAATAACATCACATAGTTGCATATTCATCATTTCTTAGTACATTTGCATCGATTTAGAAAAAGAAATAAAAAGACAACAGAATAAGAATTAAAACAATAATAGAAAGAAAAAAAAAAAACAAAAAAAACAAAAACAAAAAACCTATACCTCACATGCAGCTTCATTCAGTGTTTTAACATAATTGCATTACAATTGGGTAGTATTGTGCTGTCCATTTCTGAGTTTTTATATCCAGTCCCGTTGTACAGTCTGTATCCCTTCATCTCCAATTATCCCTTCTCTTTTTTTTTTTTTTTTAATTAACGGAAAAAAAGAAATTAACCCAACATTTAGAGATCATACCATTCTACACATGCAATCATTAATTCTTAACATCATCACATAGCTGCATGATCATCATTTCTTAGTACATTTGCATTGGTTTAGAAGAACTAGCAACATAACCGAAAAAGATATAGAATGTTAATATAGAGAAAAAAATAAAAGTAATAATAGTAAAATCAAAACAAAACAACACAAAACAAAACAAAAACCTATAGCTCAGATGCAGCTTCATTCAGTGTTTTAACATGATTACTTTACAATTAGGTATTATTGTGCTGTCCATTTTTGAGTTTTTGTATCTAGTCCTGTTGCACAGTCTGTATCCCTTCAGCTTCAATTACCCATTGTCTTACCCTGTTTCTAACTCCTGCTGAACTCTGTTACCAATGACATATTTCAAGTTTATTCTCGAATGTCCGTTCACATCAGTGGGACCATACAGTATTTGTCCTTTAGTTTTTGGCTGGATTCACTCAGCATAATATTCTCTAGGTCCATCCATGTTATTACATGGTTCATAAGTTTATCTTGTCTTAAAGCTGCATAATATTCCATCGTATGTATATACCACAGTTTGTTTAGCCACTCTTCTGTTGATGGAGATTTTGGCTGTTTCCATCTCTTTGCAATTGTAAATAACGCTGCTATAAACATTGGTGTGCAAATGTCCGTTTGTGTCTTTGCCCTTAAGTCCTTTGAGTAGATACCTAGCAATGGTATTGCTGGGTCGTATGGCAATTCTATATTCAGCTTTTTGAGGAACCGCCAAACTGCCTTCCACAGTGGTTGCACCCTTTGACATTCCCACCAACAGTGGATAAGTGTGCCTCTTTCTCCGCATCCTCTCCAGCACTTGTCATTTTCTGTTTTGTTGATAATGGCCATTCTGGTGGGTGTGAGATGATATCTCATTGTGGTTTTGATTTGCATTTCTCTAATGGCCAGGGACATTGAGCATCTCTTCATGTGCCTCTTGGCCATCCGTATTTCCTCTTCTGAGAGGTGTCTGTTCAAGTCTTTTTCCCATTTTGTAATTGGGTTGGCTGTCTTTTTGTTGTTGAGATGAACAATCTCTTTATAAATTCTGGATACTAGACCTTTATCTGATATATCATTTCCAAATATTGTCTCCCATTGTGAAGGCTGTCTTTCTACTTTCTTGATGAAGTTCTTTGATGCACAAAAGTGTTTAATTTTGAGGAGTTCCCATTTATTTATTTCCTTCTTCAGTGCTCTTGCTTTAGGTTTAAGGTCCATAAAACCGCCTCCAGTTGTAAGATCCATAAGATATCTCCCAACATTTTCCTCTAACTGTTTTATGGTCTTAGACCTAATGTTTAGATCTTTGATCCATTTTGAGTTAACTTTTGTATAGGGTGTGAGAGATGGGTCTTCTTTCATTCTTTTGCATATGGATATCCAGTTCTCTAGGCACCATTTATTGAAGAGACTGTTCTGTCCCAGGTGAGTTGGCTTGACTGCCTTATCAAAGATCAAATGTCCATAGATGAGAGGGTCTATATCTGAGCACTCTATTCGATTCCATTGGTCGATATATCTATCTTTATGCCAATACCATGCTGTTTTGACCACTGTGGCTTCATAATATGCCTTAAAGTCAGGCAGCGCGAGACCTCCAGCTTCGTTTTTTTTCCTCAAGATGTTTTTAGCAATTCGGGGTACCCTGCCCTTCCAGATAAATTTGCTTATTGGTTTTTCTATTTCTGAAAAATAAGTTGTTGGGATTTTGATTGGTATTGCATTGAATCTGTAAATCAATTTAGGTAGGATTGACATCTTAACTATATTTAGTCTTCCAATCCATGAACACGGTATGCCCTTCCATCTATTTAGGTCTTCTGTGATTTCTTTTAGCAGTTTTTTGTAGTTTTCTTTATATAGGTTTTTTGTCTCTTTAGTTAAATTTATTCCTAGGTATTTTATTCTTTTAGTTGCAATTGTAAATGGGATTCGTTTCTTGATTTCCCCCTCAGCTTGTTCCTTACTAGTGTATAGAAATGCTACAGATTTTTGAATGTTGATCTTGTAACCTGCTACTTTGCTGTACTCATTTATTAGCTCTAGTAGTTTTGTTGTGGATTTTTCCGGGTTTTCGACGTATAGTATCATATCGTCTGCAAACAGTGATAGTTTTACTTCTTCCTTTCCAATTTTGATGCCTTGTATTTCTTTTTCTTGTCTAATTGCTCTGGCTAGAACCTCCAACACAATGTTGAATAATAGTGGTGATAGTGGACATCCTTGTCTTGTTCCTGATCTTAGGGGGAAAGTTTTCAATTTTTCCCCATTGAGGATGATATTAGCTGTGGGTTTTTCATATATTCCCTCTATCATTTTAAGGAAGTTCCCTTGTATTCCTATCTTTTGAAGTGTTTTCAACAGGAAAGGATGTTGAATCTTGTCGAATGCCTTCTCTGCATCAATTGAGATGATCATGTGATTTTTCTGCTTTGATTTGTTGATATGGTGTATTACATTAATTGATTTTCTTATGTTGAACCATCCTTGCATACCTGGGATGAATCCTACTTGGTCATGATGTATAATTCTTTTAATGTGCTGTTGGATATGATTTGCTAGAATTTTATTGAGGATTTTTGCATCTGTATTCATTAGAGAGATTGGTCTGTAGTTTTCTTTTTTTGTAATATCTTTGCCTGGTTTTGGTATGAGGGTGATGTTGGCTTCATAGAATGAATTAGGTAGCTTTCCCTCCACTTCGATTTTTTTGAAGAGTTTGAAGAGAATTGGTACTAATTCTTTCTGGAACGTTTGGTAGAATTCACATGTGAAGCCATCTGGTCCTGGACTTTTCTTTTTAGGAAGCTTTTGAATGACTAATTCAATTTCTTTACTTGTGATTGGTTTGTTGAGGTCATCTATGTCTTCTTGAGTCAAAGTTGGTTGTTCATGTCTTTCCAGGAACCCGTCCATTTCCTCTAAATTGTTGTATTTATTAGCGTAAAGTTGTTCATAGTATCCTGTTATTACCTCCTTTATTTCTGTGAGGTCAGTAGTTATGTCTCCTCTTCCATTTCTGATCTTATTTATTTGCATCCTCTCTCTTCTTCTTTTGTCAATCTTGCTAAGGGCCCATCAATCTTATTGATTTTCTCATAGAACCAACTTCTGGCCTTATTGATTTTCTCTATTGTTTTCATGTTTTCAATTTCATTTATTTGTGCTCTAATCTTTGTTATTTCTTTCCTTTTGCTTGCTTTGGGGTTAGCTTGCTGTTCTTTCTCCAGTTCTTCCAAATGGATAGTTAATTCCTGAATTTTTGCCTTTTCTTCTTTTCTGATATAGGCATTTAGAGCAATAAATTTCCCTCTTAGCACTGCCTTTGCTGCGTCCCATAAGTTTTGATATGTTGTGTTTTCATTTTCATTCGCCTCGAGGTATTTGCTAATTTCTCTTGCAATTTCTTCTTTGACCCAGTCGTTGTTTAGGAGTGTGTTGTTGAGCCTCCACGTATTTGTGAATTTTCTGGCACTCTGCCTATTATTGATTTCCAACATCATTCCTTTATGGTCCGAGAAAGTGTTGTGTAAGATTTCAATCTTTTTAAATTTGTTAAGACTTGCTTTGTGACCCAGCATATGGTCTATCTTTGAGAATGATCCATGAGCACTTGAGAAAAAGGTGTATCCTGCTGTTGTGGGATGTAATGTCCTATAAATGTCTATTAAGTCTAGTTCATTTATAGTAATATTCAGATTCTCTATTTCTTTGTTGATCCTCTGTCTAGATGTTCTGTCCCTTGATGAGAGTGGTGAGTTGAAGTCTCCAACTATTATGGTATATGAGTCTATTTCCCTTTTCAGTGTTTGCAGTATATTCCTCACGTATTTTGGGGCATTCTGATTCGGTGCGTAAATATTTATGATTGTTATGTCTTCTTGTTTAATTGTTCCTTTTATTAGTATATAGTGTCCTTCTTTGTCTCTTTTAACTGTTTTACATTTGAAGTCTAATTTGTTGGATATTAGTATAGCCACTCCTGCTCTTTTCTGGTTGTTATTTGCATGAAATATCTTTTCCCAACCTTTCACTTTCAACCTATGTTTATCTTTGGGTCTAAGATGTGTTTCCTGTAGACAGCATATAGAGGGATCCTGTTTTTTAATCCATTCTGCCAATCTATATCTTTTGATTGGGGAATTCAGTCCATTGACATTTAGTGTTATTACTGTTTGGATAATATTTTCCTCTATCATTTTGCCTTTTGTATTATATATATCATATCTGATTTTCCTTCTTTCTACACTCTTTTCCATATCTCTCTCTTCTGTCTTTTTGTATCTGACTCTAGTGCTCCCTTTAGTATTTCTTGCAGAGCTGGTCTCTTGGTCACAAATTCTTTCAGTGACTTTTTGTCTGAGAATGTTTTAATTTCTCCCTCATTTTTGAAGGATAATTTTGCTGGATATAGGAGTCTTGGTTGGCAGTTTTTCTCTTTTAGTATTTTAAATATATCATCCCACTGTCTTCTAGCTTCCATGGTTTCTGCTGAGAAATCTACACAAAGTCTTATTGGGTTTCCCTTGTATGTAATGGATTGTTTTTCTCTTGCTGCTTTCAAGATCCTCTCTTTCTCTTTGACCTCTGACATTCTAACTAGTAAGTGTCTTGGAGAACGCCTATTTGGGTCTAATCTCTTTGGGGTGCGCTGCACTTCTTGGATCTGTAATTTTAGGTCTCTCATAAGAGTTGGGAAATTTTCAGTGAAAATTTCTTCCATTAGTTTTTCTCCTCCTTTTCCCTTCTCTTCTCCTTCTGGGACACCCACAACACGTATATTTGTGCGGTTCATATTGTCCTTGAGTTCCCTGATACCCTGTTCAAATTTTTCCATTCTTTTCCCTATAGTTTCTGTTTCTTTTTGGAATTCAGATGTTCCATCCTCCAAATCACTAATTCTATCTTCTGTCTCTTTAAATCTATCATTGTAGCTATCCATTATTTTTTCTATGTTTGCTACTTTATCCTTCACTTCCATAAGTTCTGCAATTTGTTTTTTCAGTTTTTCTATTTCTTCTTTATGTTCAGCCCATGTCCTCTTCATGTCCTCCCTCAATTTATCGATTTCATTTTGAAGAGGTTTTCCATTTCTGTTCGTATATTCAGGATTAGTTGTCTCAGCTCTTGTGTCTCATTTGAGCTATTGGTTTGTTCCTTTGACTGGGCCATATTCTCAATCTTTTGAGCGTGGACAGTTATCTTCTGCTGCTGGCGTCTGGGCATTTATTCAGATTTCTCTTGGTGTTGGACCCAGCAAGGTTGTAATATTTTTCTGTGAAATCTCTGGGTTCTGTTTTTCTTATCCTGCCCAGTAGGTGGCGCTCGTGGCACACGTTTGTCTGCGGGTCCCACCAGTAAAAGGTGCTGTGGGACCTTAAACTTTGGAAAACTCTCGCCGTCCTGGGGGTTCGCTAGCCGAAGCGGCTTGAGCCGGCCCTCGGTCCGAACGCAGGGACGGTTGCTGGTCGCCGCAGCCAGGGAAAGAGCCCGTCCGAATTTCCTAGTCGGCCCTGGGCAACAAGCGTGGCGGGAGGGCGCCAGCGGCAGCGGCCCGCCCGAGAGAGTGCACGTTCCCCGGGAGTCACGGGTTTGGAAGGGGCCTCCCCCACCCGTCACCGTTCTCCGCGGGCTGGGATTTCCGATCCAATTCTCTCAGTTGGTCCGGGGGCTGCGCGTGGTGTGGGCGCCAGTCGCCTTGGTTTCAGGGGACCGCCTCTCCAATTCTCCCAGCCGGCCCGGGAAGGGGGAAGGGAGTAACTCCGGCCGCTTGCCACCCCGCCCGGTAAGGCCCGCGCGCCTCAGCGATCTCACCCGAGCTGCTTCTCTCAGCCAGCCAGCCGTTCCAGGATGGGGTACGCTGTCTTTTTTATCTCTGTTGTGGCTTTGGGCGCTTTCTGTATCGTTTCTACTCCCCTAGTAGGTGTCCTGGAGAAGAAACTAAGATCCGCGCGTCTTACTAAACCGCCATCTTCCAGGAAGTCTGTCCTTTCACTTTTTGAGGACATCTTAATTGCTTCCAGTTTTTGGTTAATTATGAATAGAGCTGCTATAAACTTTAGTGTGCAGGTTTTTGTGCAAAGATACCCAAACCAGCTGGGCCCATAGGAGTTTCTCACTCTCACACTAACCTACAATCTGCCTCCAGCAATTTTCAAAGTTGCCACTGAAGTACCCCCATCAATTTATAGTTCTAGGAGCTTCTGCTCCACGTAAGTTGATTTCAACTGTGATGCTGTGTTTTTGCCTGTCTCTCCCGATTTAGGTGTGGAGTCACCTCTCTTTTCTTACTGCATAAATACCCTAGATTCGCCCTCAATAAATGAGACTTGATCAGAATCCTGTCTTGTCTCCATTCTCTGTGTCTCTTGTCCCCCCATTCTCACTCCCTCCCTCAGGTCCAGGTTCGTCTGTTCCATGGGTCGGGTCGTTTTGGGGCGGAGGTTTGCCCTGTGAACACAATTGTTTGATGGCTTCAATACTTTGATGGGTTCAAGAAAAGTTGCTGATTTCCAGTTTAATCAGTATTTTTCATATTGTGAGGACATGAATGACAACTGCCAAGCTCTTTATACATTGGAGCTGAAACTGGAAGTCTCAGACACCTTTTCAAATGCTTAATTGCCATCTGTGAATCCTCTTTGATGAAATGTCTGTTCACTATTTTATTCTTTTCTAATTGGATTTTTTGTTTGAGTTTAGAGAATTATTTATATTTTATAGAAACTGGTTCTTTGTCATATAAGTTTGAAATCATTTTCTTCCAGTCTATATAACCTGATTTGTCATTCTCTTAACAAGGCCGTTCACAGAACAAAAATTTGAAAGTTTTGATATATTTAATATATATGATATATATATATCATATATAATATATATGATATAATCGAATATATTTTTATGTATCATGTTCACCGTGTCCAATTTCAGAACTCTTTGCCTAGAACTAGATCCTGAATATGCTTTGAATTTTTCCCAGAAGCTTCATAGTTTAATATTCGTATAAAGTGTGAGACTTAAATTCAGAAACTTTATTTATTTATTTATTTATATTTTGCGTATACTGATCCAATTATTCCAGCACCATTTGTTGAAATGTCTGTCTTTTCTCCATTGAAATGCTTTTGTACCTTTGAAAAAAATCCGTTGAACATATTTGTGTGGATGTATTTATGAGTTTTCTATTCAGTTATATTCATGTGTCCACCCCTCCAACAATACCACACAGTCATGATTATAATAAGCTTGAAACTGGGTAGTCTTATTCCTCTCACTTTATTCTTCTTTTTAAAAATTGTTTTAGCTATTCTAATTCCTCTTACTGTTCATGTTACAGTTTAGAATAACCTTATCTATATCTACAAAAAAATCTTTCTGCGATGTTGATAGGAATTGTGTTAGACACGTATATCAATTTTGAGAGAATTGACATCTTTATTGTGTTGATTCTTCCAGTCCATGAAAACGGCATGTTTCTAGATTAATTTAGATTAATTTAGATGTTCTTTGATTTATTCCACCAGAGTTGTGTAGTTTTAGCATACATATCCTATACATGCATTGATAGAATTATGCCAAGTATGTCATTTTTTTGAGTGATTATAAATGGTACAGTATTTTTCACTAGTATTTCAATCTACTCAATTTATTTTAACATTTGTTCCCCTATTATTTGTTTATTCTTTATCCATATTTTTAACTCATCAGACACAAGGTTTTCAAAATTGCACAGTCACATTGTAAAAGCGATATCATTATACAATTATCATCAAGAAAGAAAGCTACTGGAACACAGCTTTACAGTTCAGGTACTTCCCTCTAGTCACTCTGGTACACCAGAAACTAAAAAGGGGCTATCTATATAATGCATAAAAATAGCCTCTAGGATAACCTCTGGATTCTGCTTGAAATGCTCAGCCACTGAATCTTTATTTTGTCTTATTTTTCTCTCTTCCCCATTTTTGTCACGAAGGTTTTCTAAATTCCTTGATGCTGGGTCCCACCTCATATCGGGATTTCTGTCCCACATTGCCGGGGAGGTTTACACCCCAGGAGTCATGTCCCAGGTGAGGGCAGTGAGTTCACTTGCCATGTTGGCTGAGAGAAAGAGGCCACACCTGAGTAACAGAACAGGTATTCTGGGGGTGACTCTTAGGCCTAATTTTAAGTAGGCTTAGTCTGTCCTTTGCAAGGATAAGCTTCATGGGGTGAACCCCAAGATCGAGGGCTCAGTCTATTCATTTGGTTGAACCCACTGCTTGCAAGAACTTCAGAAATTTTTCAAATGGGAAGTCGAATACTTCCCCCTTGCTCCTCATTTCCCCAAGGGGGCTTGCAAATACTTCTTTATTCACTGTCCAAATAACCCTGGGGTTTGGATTTATCAGGGCATCACACTAACCTGGACAAACCAACAAAATCTCATGCCCTATTCAAGATTCCATGTACTTACGGTGTTCAACTAAACTGACCATACAATTAGGAAATGCGCTACCCAAAATATAAATTTTGCACCAAATAAATATCTCTCCCGTTAGTCTCAATCAGAAGTTTGAAGTTTTAAAATCAGGATAGTATCATCCTTTTGGTATGGTATTTTAAATTTCAGTGCCCATGTGTTCATTGCTAGTATATAGAAAAAAGACTGATTTTGTACATCGACCCTGTGTTCTCTGATCTTCTGAGTTCTCTTCTTGTTAATGCAGTTTTACTGAGATGCAGTCACATACCCTATAATCATCCAAACAGTGCAATCCATGGTTCACTATATCATCACATAGCTGTGTATTCATCACCACAATCAATTTTTGAGCATTTTCATTACTTTAAAAAACACATAAAACAATCAAAATAAAAAAGGACACCCAAAACATCTCATAACCCTTATCCCTCTCTGTTATTTACTTATTTTTTGTCCTTTCTTTTCTCTACTCATCTGTCCATACTCTGGTTACAAGGAATGTCAGTCCCAAGGTTTCACAATTACACAGTCACACTGTAGAAGCTATATAGTTCTACAATCATCTTCAAGAACCAAGGCTATTGGAACACAGTTCAACAGAACTCTCTCAATAGTTCTTTGAGGTTTTTATTTTCTAGTGTTGTTTTTAGGTTCCTTGGGATTTTTCCATGAAGATAAACATGTTATCTTCAAGTAGTGACAGTTTATTTCATCCTCTCCAATCTGTATTCATGTTATTTCTTTGCCTTGCCTTATTGCTCTGGTTGTAACTGCTAGTACCATTTGAAAAACAGTGCCGACAGTGAACACCCCTGTCATGTTCATTATCTTAAGGATAAAGAATTCAGCTTTCACTATTAAGTATAATGTTAGCTAGAGGTTTTCTTATATATGCATTTTTTATAAGTGGAGGAAGTTCACCTCTATTCTTATTTTTTTGAGAGTTTCTATCGTGAATGCATGTTGGATTCTGTTAAATGTTCTTTTTCTACATCAGTTAGAATAAGTATGTGATTTTTCTTCTTTAACTGGTCAATATGGTGGGCTGCAATGATTGATTTGTGCATATTGAACCACCTTGTATCCCTGGATTAATCTCCACTTCGTCATCGTGTAATATTATTTCATATATTGATAAATTCTGTTTGCTAACATATTTTAAGGCTTTTTGTATCTCTTTTCATGATGAATATTGATCTGTGGTATTCTTTTTTTACTCTTTCTGATTTTGTTGTCAGAATAATACTAGCTTCATAAAATGAGCTGGGGATCATTACCTTCTATTTTCTGGAAGAGATTGTGTAAAATTTTTGTCAATTCTTCTTTAAACATTTAATGTAATTTTCCATTGACACTTACTATAACTTCCAGCATTATTTTGAAAAACAGTGCTGAAAGTGGATATTGATTGTCTTGTCCCTGATCTTAGGGTAAAGCATTCAGTCTCCCACCTTTAAATATAATGTTATCCGATTCTCCAGTGAAACTATCTAGGATTAAAGATTTCCTTTATGGGAGATTTTAAATTACAAATTCAATTTCCTGAACAGTTGTAGGGATAGTCAGATATTCTATCTGTTGGGTAATTGTGACAGTCTTTGTTTTTTTATGGAATTGGTCCATTTTGTTCAAGCTGTCAAAATAATATGTGCTGTGTTCTTTGAAGTATTCCCTTATAATGCTCTTCATGTCTGCAGCGTCTGTGGCAATATTTTAAGTTTCATTCCTTCTTGTTCTTTGTATGTCTTACTAGAAGTTTAGCAATTGTATTGCTCTTTTCAAATGATCAATACATTTCCTTGATATTTCTCAATAGATTTCCTGTTTTTAAAAAATTGCTTCCTTCATTTTGCACTATTTCCTTCTACATGCTTGTTTGGGTATATTTTTCTCTCCTTTTTCTAGGTTTTTTAATTGGGAGCTTACATGATGGATTTGAGGCTTTTTCTCTTGTCTTGTGTGTGTATTTACTGCTATAAATATCCCTCTCAACGCTGCTTTAGTTGTGTCTCACGAAATTTGATTTTGTTATATTGTGTTTTCATTTCCATTTAGCTCATTATTTTTTCTGGTTTCCCTCGG
Source organism: Tamandua tetradactyla (assembly GCF_023851605.1). Classification (NCBI taxonomy): domain Eukaryota; kingdom Metazoa; phylum Chordata; class Mammalia; order Pilosa; family Myrmecophagidae; genus Tamandua; species Tamandua tetradactyla. The sequence continues at coordinate 33,250,490 of NC_135340.1, read as the reverse complement.
GCCTTCCCTAAAACCAGAGAGATTCTCCAGCCAGTCTTGAAGAAGGAAGCTGCCATGAACTCCACAACTACAAGCAAATGAATTCAGCAGGAGAGTTTAGAAAACAGCCCCCAGCCTCAGGTGAGGCCACAATCTTGGTTGGCTTCTTGGTTCCAGCTTTGTGAGATCCTGAGAAGAGAATCCAGATTTGTCTAGACTTCTGACCCAGAGAAACTGAGATAATAAACATGTCTGTTCTAAGTCATTAAGCTTATGTAATGTACTATGTTATAAGATGAAAAACACATGTTGATGAACCATGCTCGGAGTAAGACTGAATTATCTTTTTTTTACCTAAAGGGAAATATGAGAAATTTACTGTCATACAAGGAAGTAATTCAGAAGTATTGAGCCAATATTATATGAAAACAAAAAGTATTAATTATAGGTGTGTGTTAGACAAATAAGTAATAAAATATTATGTAACTTTTTGGTGTTTTATGATGTTTGAAGTGTTTGTTTTTGAAATTTGGTAAGTTGGCATAAGTTTATTTCTCATTATAATAGTTAATTTTGGGACCTAATTTTTTGTTAATAACTTTGAGTTTGCTTTATAAGCCCAAATTTTATAAAGTTTGAGGCCTACAAAGCATAATCGTCTCAGTACATGACCATGATGCTTTGAAATTCAACCATAGATGGGCAGGAAAGAGGCCGAGAACGCCAACAGAAACTGTGAACTTCTCCTTAGCTCTCTACGTGACCCCTACAGGGCATTTTGCATAAGTTGGCAATGGCTTTTCTGTTTTAGATCAAAATCATCTTGCAAAGCCTTCCTTTCCAAAAGCCAAAGGAGGTGTCCCTGCTGAGCACTTTCTAGACAGCAAGACCAGAAGAACTAAAGAAGCCAGGAGGCAGGCAGGAAGTTTTGTTGATAGAGCCTCTCTTTCTAACAGGCCTTACCACACCTCTAAGAAGAAATCTAAATTTCCTATCATCTGTCTTCAATCTCAGAGCAATGCTTGGTTCAAGTCCCCAGCTGTCAGATTTGTGTTTGTTTGTCAGGAATCTCTCAGAAAGGAACATTTTGCTTCCTCACTGCTGGGCCAAGACCTTGGTACTCATCTTGGAGTTTGTGTGCTCCTGTCCCTACGTGAGTATTGTCCCATTTTATTCCCTTGTCCACAAGTGAGCACTATTCTGGTTTGACTCTGGATAGGGACTCGCTGTCTCAGCTGAGCTCACAACACCGGAAGAACCAGGGCCCAGGCAGGGGCCCAGCCTGCCGCCCAGCTCCCCATCTCTGAAAGGGCCCCTCTGGAACTGAGCTACACCCATTCAGCTGCTTTCCCACCGCGTCTCTTCTGGCCCAGATGATTCCCTAACCATGATCTCCATCTGCTTCTGTAGTTCACGTCAGGGAACAACAGTCATCAAAGGTTTTGAAACTGAATTTAGGAAAAGGGAAAACTCCTTCCGCCTGAGGGAATCTTCTGTCGGTGCAGGAACTCGGCCGTGTGCGTCTGTGCCCCGGAGACGCGGCGCCTGGACTGCCGGGGAAGCGGACCACACACCATCTGCAACGTTGTAGCTTAAACACTCAGGGTCTCGGCCTGAGTTACACTCAGGAAGTTGACCTGTCGTGTGAAGACAAACACTGCAGAGGAAGCAGGGTTTGCTTGCTTTGGAATCTTAACATTTTTTACAATTTTGGAAAGGAAGGACTCCTGTTTCTCAGGTATAATATTTTTATTCTGCAGTTGGATTCTAGAGGGAAAGAGACTATAGGATGAGGAACAAGCTGGAGGAAGATACGGGTCCCCACGTCGTCTGAGACGGGGATGGGGCTGAAATGCCCTAAGATGGACCATGTAACTGGGATAAGGCAAGCCAGAGATTTGCTTTTAATTATTAATCTAATATTCCAAGTAATCAGAAAACCCAGGATGACTGCTTATTTCAAATTTCATTATGTCCAGATTGTTTTACCCTGTTTTCTAAGACTTACTCTAGGATTCAAAGGACTTCAGTTCATTGACTAAGATATTTAAGATTGGGAAATTAATTAAAGCTGACATTTAAGGATGAGTATACAGTAAACCTTCCAAAGGCAATCTAGTATGAGAGGAACAAGACTTTCCTTATTCAGTGGTCCTCGGTAACATGCCTTTTGAATTAAACACGTCACACCAAAATTCCAGGTGGAAACTTGGGGTTGGTTGTTCTCTAGGTGATTATTCTTTCTTTTTCAGACATACCTAGGTTACCTCCCTTCTAATTCACTTTATCCAAAGCCCACTGAGTGCCCACAGAAATGAGTGACTCCTTTGCTCATTTTTTTCTTATTTTCCTACACCATTCACAGTACCCTTAGCAAACATTTCCATTATTCTTGAATAGTCCATCTGATCTTCAGTGTCTGCAGATAACTTCATTTTCTTCTTCAGTGAAATATGGGGGTCCTCATTTTACATCCTTTATACCTCCAAATCATCTAAAAAGGATTAGGATTATTTTTTAGAACACAAACTAAAATTATTTTCATAAAAGTTTTCAAACCATTATTTTACTTTAAAAGCATTTTAAAACACCTATGAATGTGGAAGAGCAAATTAAAAATAATAATCAACAGCTTCAATAAAATACATTAAATAAAGTGGAATTGATTAAAAACATTTTAAACCTTATTGAATGTTTCATAAAAAATAAAATTATTCACAATTCTAGTTTCAGTTTTTTTAAAGAATTTTTAAAGAATCAGTATTACTTCATACAGTTTCAGTCTAGATTAAGTATATACAATTTTTAAAGAAGCTTAGTTGAATATTTCACTGTGTTTCACACAAAGTGAGCAACTGTACTGAATACTCTGTGCAGTCACACTTCCTCTCCAGAGCCACAGCTGAGTACATAAGAGAAGAACAAAATGGATCTTCCACCCTCCTGGGAAAGAACATTTCATTATGCCAGAACCTATTACATCCATTCCTTCAAAGAGGAAAGACAGGGCTACTTAATTAATTTTTCTTATCCCTTCCCTGAAATTGCCCCATATTCCAAACCAGAGTCTTCTGCTTCTGTTAGCAGCAGCACACCCCACAAATTTTCCTGATATTCAGATGCGATTTCCAGTACAAGGGTCAAGATATGTGAAGAAGCATTTCCCTTGAGCCTGAAAGGTGTTAGTCACAAGAACAGTTGTTCAGGTTACAGACATGGCTGAGCCTCGGTAACAGAGATGCTCTCATGCTCTTTAATACTGGTGCTTTTGACTTATGTGTGTGTTTGCAGTTGAGTGGTCCTGTAAAATGCAGAGCTCGGGGAAGGGGCCCTCTCTCCGGGGCATAGGGATGATACTTTCCACACACGTGCTCATCCTTTCTCTTCTCTGTATTTAAAATAGTCACATGTCAAAGATCACCTACCTTTGCTCTTCTTACTATCTAATCTTGTCATCTCCATAAAAGCTTAAAGTGTCACCTCTTCCATTCAGCCATCTGAAGTTTTTTCCACTGTGCCATCTCGTGTGAAGTAAATGAAGATTTCATTACCCTCTGGGTGCCCTGTAGTTTCTATAGTATGCTTTTCTTATGACATCATTTAGGTCTTTTTTACATTTATAGAGATGTTTGTCATCCCACTTCCCCACTTTTGCCCATATTACAAGCTCTTTCAAGGGAAATATAGTGTCCAAATTTGTATTGCTCCAAATCTAGTACACGCTTCTGCATTGAAATGCATACAAAAGCTTATTTAATTAAGACTTAAATGGATTGCTTTTTGTATCATTAAACCATATCTATTTTCATAATAAGACTCTGAGGGGACTTAAGGTCCTATTTATGATATACACACCCTTGGGGATACTTCTGTGGTTTCAAGTCAATCTACAGGTAAAGCCCTAGAAGAAGACAGCTGAGTTGAGCTATCTATGCCTGCTGAGTGGGAGCTGTCCCCTTCTGAAGGCTTTTTGTTTTGTTTTGTTTTGTTTTTGTTTTTGTTTTTTTTTCATGGACAGGCACCCGGAATCAGGGATGAACTCCGCACTGCGTCACTGTGGCTGAACCCCTTCCTGAAGGTTTTTAACCCATTAGGAGCCACTATAAACTTTCTTAAATTAAGGCTCTAAATCACGGGAACTAGTAGTGAACAGCTGTTGAAGGATTTGAGAATTCTCTGTGTAGTGGAAGCTACTTAGTAGCTTTTATGGAGATGACAAGATTAGATAGTAAGAAAAGCAAAGGTAGGTGATCTTTGACATGTGACTATTTTAAATACAGGGAAGAGGAAAACAATTGGGTGTGAAGACACATTAAAGCCTTCTTAACATACAGGAATCTGGTTTTTATGTTTGTTGTCTGTTTGTTTTTGATGAATATTCCTTTCAATTAATAGCCATGCCTTTCTAAACCAAAATTAATGACTGATATGGAGAGTCAGTCCCTGATTCAAGTAGTAGAAGTTTGTAGCTCTAATGTATGTTTCTATAATTAGATGTAGCCTTCTGTATATTTATAGATCAAATTGTCTTAATCCATAGTATTTCCTTTGTATTTATCAGAAAAGTTTCCAAAATCGAACACAGCAAAAGAAAATGGGAAAATGGAGAATTCTAGAGAATAGACATCATATTTTCATGACTGTTTTCTTTTTTTTTGGCTTAAGATTTTATGTAACGGACAAAAAATCTAAACTTTCATTTTTCAGGTTTGAAATTTTCTAAACAATTGGATACCATCTTTTCTCTACTATTCCTTCTGTCCCTTACCTGTAATTAGAAAACTAAGAAAAGCAAGAGAGAGAAGATAAGGAAAAAAAAGAAAATTTGGAAGTAGAAATGTAATAAGAAGGAATGTAGGAGAAAAAGTGAAAGATAAAAATTAGAAAGGAAAGAAAGATCAGCCAAACTGCAAATGTAACCCACAGAAAGTTTATACAGGGAAAAGTTAGATAAACAATATCAGGAAAGTTAAAAGAAGTATTGCCTGAATTGGTCCAATTTTTTCCTCAAAATTTTATAGTAATATTTCACGTATATATGTGTGTGTGTGTATATATATATATATTGAAATTTCATATATTAAAAGAATAGGAATTCACAATGCACAGAATTTATGCTGGTATTTTGTATGACTAGTATGGCTTTCCACCTAAATTAATTCATAAGTCAGTAAGATCCTTTTATCAGAACACATTTTAGGTTTAAAAATGTGAAGCTGCATGATTCTTCCAAGGCTGTAATTGGAAGATGTTTCCTTCTGGAGGAGGCATCTTCTTTTCCTTGTCACACAATCTGTCACACTTTTACTACATCCAAAATTCCTAGAAAATGACCCTCAACTAAGAGAACGATGACCTTTCTTTTTCCCTCTCACTTCACGACTCTCTGCCCTGACTCTAAGTCAGACTGAAGCTGGAGGGCGAGGCTTCCTCCACCCAGCGCTGTGGAGACAGTCAGCCGTGCTCCACCATGGAGCAGTGTGTTGGTGGCAGCTGATTGGTTGCAGGACTAGGCACAGTTCAAGTACAATCCTTGGCAGCCACCGCCCCAGGTTCAGAAGTTCTTTTGTGGTGTAAAGGCCCCAGACAGCAAGGCAAAGCAGCATGAAGGTGCAGTTGGGCACTCTTCTGGAGCTCCTGTGCGTCCAGGTTTGCTGTGAGTTAGGGCTGTCCCAAGTGGGGATCTGAAAGGATTTTGCAGTTCAGTTTGTTTAAGAGGAGGAAGGGCAAGCAGCTCACAAATCTTCCAGATGTTCTATCTTTCTAATAATCTAAAGGGGAGTTTTCAGGGTTTTGTAAGTCTTGCAGTGCATTACGTGTGACTTTTTCTCCATTTCTGATCAGATGTGAGCAGTATGCAGGTTGAGCAGAATCCTCCATCCTTAAGGCTCCAGGAGAGAGCCAGCGCCATGCTGCGGTGCAGTTTTTCTAGCTCTGTGACCAGTGTGCATTGGTTTCACCAAAATCCTGGAGGACACCTCATCAGTCTATTTTACATTCCTTCAGGAACACAGCAGAAAGGAAGATTAAGTGTCTCAACAATCACTAAAGAACGCCTCAGCTCACTGTGTGTTTCATCTTCCCAGACCTCAGATTCAGCCGCTTATTTCTGTGCTGTGGAGCCATAATGCTCCCTGGGCACCTGCAGTCTGTGCACAAACCCTCAGCTGGGCTCAGCCCCTCCTCCAGCCCCAGGCACATCACAGCACCACTTCAGAAGCATTTGCACAGCTTAATAGCCCTTACCTAGGCTGATAGAGTTTTAAACATGCTTATATTTTAGCTACATAGTTCCTATCGTCTTTACTTCTTCTTGCACTATAAATCTCTAATTTGGAAATGGCAAAAGAGCTGACAAGAGAACAGAATCAAAATAGATATTTGAGCTACAGTATGCTGGATTCCAAAAGGTCGAAGGGAAAGAAATTTTTGATAGAAAAAGAAATCGACTCCAATAAAGATGTTCTTACATAATGATCCAGCTTTGTTGCGAGTGTCCTCCAGGCTCATGTCTACCTCAGCACAGCGTGTCCCAACAGGGAACGGCAAATACTTGCATCCCAGTCTACCAATGCAGCAAAGAAAAGGAGAAAATAATGCTGAATATTCACATATGGGTAAAAACTGTAGAAAGAGACTTTGTACTATATGTTCCACTCACCTAGATTCCATTCAAGTTCTTGAAGTTTGTCTTATGGCTTAAGCATATTGTCTACTCTTGAGAATGTTCCATGCACACTTGAGATGGATCTACAGTCGTGCTGTTGGGTGGGTTTCTGATAGGTCTAGTTGGTTTGACAGTTGTTCAAGTATTCTATTTCCTTGTTGATATTCTGCCTAGTTTTCCTGTCCATTATTGAAAGTTAAATATTGAAGTCTTTATTACTCTTTATCTGTTTCTCCCTTCAATTTTGTTTTTTTCTAACCAATCTGTGATAATCTTTTCCTTTTAATTGGATTGTTTAATACATTTTATGTTTCGTATGTTTAATCTATAATGTTTTTGTTGATATTATTGGATTTATGTCTGTCATTTTAGTTTTTGTTTTCTATATGTTACAAATCTTCTTTGTTCCTCTGTTCCTCCTTTACTACTTTCTATGCATTAAGTGAATATTACCTAGTATAGTATTTGAATTCTTTTAATTGTTTTTCACTACAGTTAAAAAATTATTTTCATAGTGATTGTTTGGAAAGCTTATAATGTACATTTTATCATAATCCACTTCAGATTTATCCTCCAGAGACATGGACTGGGGCAGTGGCCTGCATTTCTCAGAGTCACACCCTGCTTTTTAAGTGGATTGCTGGATAGGAATAGCAGCCTCTGGTGTTCACGGCTTGACTGTCTCTCAGTGAGGAACCTGCACCCTATGAGTGAGCAGTGGCAAGGACTAATAGGAGCTTAACATTCTTGGTCTAAGATGCCTTGGGTAAAGCTTCTGCCCTATGACTGAGGACTAAGTAGGGACCTGAAGGCACCTCTCAGCTTCTTTTACCTTGAATAGGGTTTATGCAAAATGAAGCTGGTTAGGTGGTGAGAAATGTTGGTGACTTGCCCATTCCAGGTGATACTGTACCCCTAGATTGGAGGAGAGCCCTGTGGTCTTGGTTGCACCTACCAGGATTAGAGTTTCCTTCATGCTATGCTAGGTAGAGTAGTAAATCATGCCTCAAATGGCAGGCTTTTTCTGTTCTTATGGAGATTCAACAGATGTTCTTGAGTAAATATTTCTCCACTTGCTATAAACCCTTAGGACAAGTCCCAAGCACTTTAATTATTTTTTGTATGCTGTACGGTGGGTCACATTTGATTATTTTTCCATGTGAGTATCCCATTGTAGCACCATTTGTTCAATTTTTGATTGATTGTTTTTTGGGAAGTGCATGGTCCAGGAGTCAAACCTGCATCTCCCGCAGAGCAGGTGAGAAAACTACTACTGAATTATTTTCCTGGCACATACCACCCAGGTAGCTTAATTTTTAAGAAATACTCTTTACTACTTATCGTTGTTTTGTTGGGGAGAATGTCCATGGAGTTCTTTGCACTGCCATTCTTGAATTCATAGCCTCATGTTCATGTTGTTAACATATACAAGAGACCTAGACAAAAGATATCAAAAGTTCAGCTTTTCTTTAGGATATGCCGGGTTTTTCCATTGAGAAAGTAATTTGTCATTTTTTCCTTAGCCTAACCCTACCACACATATAATTATTCAGACTTGTCATATACCATGATTACAGAACAACCAGGTATTCTAAAGGTGTTGATGAAAAACAAGAACATCATGTCTTTTCTTCACTTGACCACTGATTGTGCTTAAAGTTGTTATCCACAATAAATGAACACTAAGACCCATTACTTGTAAGAGTCTTACTCCCTCACTGAAAACATCACTAGTGCTTGTTTTTACAATTTGGGACACTACAGATATATCATGACTATTGCAGTTATAATAATTATGATAAGTACTACTACTTTTTCATCAATGAAAACAATGAACAATCTGGCTTTTTTTAAATACCCACTATCCTAAGTTCTTTTCTGCAGAGGCCAACCTTGAGATGAATATGTATATTCCTGGATAGGGGAGGAAGAAAACTCCAAGCAAGAGTTAGATTTCAGGTAATGCTCTTGACATTTTGTCAGCCTGATTTTGTAGAGAGCTCTAGGGCATACATCCTACTGCAGTTTGTCCCACCTGGAGGACCAGTGTTGCCCTCCTGAACTTACCTTAAGGTCTTCTGTTCTCTGACCCCAGTTATCTCATCTCTCATTAGCTAATTTTTGAGTGGCATATTCATCATCTAGAGGCCACAGATCATTTTTTACCTTTCCAGATGAAATATGAGAAAAATTATCATGTGTTTTTAATGATATCAGAAGAAAGAGGCTGTGCTGGTTCGAAACTGTTGCATACCCCAGAAAACCCATGCTTTAATCCTGAGCCAATCTTGTGGGGATAGCTGTTTCTTTTAATCCTGATTCAATACTGTAGAATGGAAACTTTTGATTAGATAGATTGTTCTGTAGCCATGGTAGCAAGTAACCACAAGAACCAGTTTTATACCTGTTCAATTGATCAATGACTACTCACTCATTGAACACACTTTTGCAAGCCAACCAATTAGAGTCAGCTACTGGCTTCTGAAAATGTCAGTCAAGAATGGATTCAATTAATCAACAACAGCTTCACCTCAGTGACTGTGCTTCTATAGATGATGTCAATTTATTTACAGCTCTGAAAGTTCACCAATTCCTGAATTCCACTGTTCCCTCAAATCCAATATAAAATTACTCATCTGTTTTATTCAGTAAGATTGTGTCTGCCTATATAACTCTCCCTTACTATTGTAAAAAATAAACTCTACTTTGTCTCTTTATTTCAGATGTTGAATAGTTGTCTCATCCTTTGACAGCTATCAAAGTATATTTTCTTGTGGGACATTGGACTTGGGCAACTTTTCTTACTATTTTCCTCCTATACTCACAACAAAAGCAGCACGGACGATGACTATTTTTGTTTGAAATTCAATATTAGCAGAAGTAGTTGGCATGCTATCGGAACTTATGTAATCATCGACATTTCTGATTGTGTGAAAATGCATTTCTTTTTGTAGTTTATGCCAATCAGATTCATCATATTTACTGCTCTGTATAGTTGCTATGGTTACAAAAGCCGCTTTTGCAAAGCAGTTGTGAATTACACCACATTTGCAGATCTGATGGCCAGTTGTTGTGGACTTGCCCGAATCTATGTGTCCAATAATGACAATGCTGATGTGAGTCTTTTCCTTTCCCATTTTGATTAAGATACAATGATTGATTTTCATGACACCTGGGTTCTAGTGCCAAATCTCTTGGTAAAATGCTGATTTAAGTCCTGATATTTTTTTCTCTATACATACTTTTCACCAGGAAAATGTTTTTCACTAACACCAAATATGTCATTTGGCTAAAGATTGATGTCCATATTACATACTTATCTGGAACAGATCTGCTGCTTTCAACCCAAATTTCAGGAGGCAAGAGATTGTGTAGAAGCTCTATGTTAAGGGTAACGGCATGATATTGCGGCAATGATGCATGTGAAGCACAATTTTTCAGTCTTTTCTTAAAAATAATAATGTCAGATACAGAAATTCTATTTGCTTCAGACTAGCAAAGTTATTCAAGTATTTCATTTTTTAAGTTGACCTGGTTTGGTCCTCTCATTCCTTTTCTTTTACAAATTTTACCTCCTTTGACTAGCTGACTGTCTATCCTGTTCTAGTCAAGAATTATATATAATATTGTCAAGAGATTTTCAAAATCTTTGGCATTTTAATTTTTAATTTTTATTTTTTCCAGTATACAGATGGTGTTTAACTTTTGAGGAATTGTGAAATTACTGAATTTTGTCTTAAAGCCACGCCTTTCACTCTATGTATGAAGTATAATAGAAATGCATATGTTAAACAGAATATTCTCTTAATGATATAAGTTTGACATAAGTAGCTTGGTACAGGTGATACAATTTGAAACCAATTAAATGACTAACTGCCTTAGGTTTATAACATCAAATTTCAAAGGAAGGATCACTCTGAATTCTCTGAGCCATGAAGACAAATGACACTCTCCTTCTTAAAGGAAATAAATGCTTTGATATAGATGATGCTGTTGTATTATAGAGTATCAAAATTTGGTCTTCATTTATAAAAATGATGAAGTGGGGGAGAACTATTTTGAAATTATACTTCTTTTAACTCTAGTATAATTTTTAAAATATTCAAAATAAAAATAGTAGGCACAAATCTAAATATGTCACCTGGTTGACTCACTTTTTAAATAATTAGCATAGTGCCCAATCAAAATTCTGGAGCCATGCAACTTTGTTTTAGACTCTTCTGCCTTACTGCATTCCGAAATGGTCAGGATTTTAATCCCTAAGTATTTATTCAGCATTTAACCAATTATTTAGCCAGGAGGTGAGACTCTTTCTTACTTTTGTTTTTAAAATAGAAAGAGACAGCTGGGATACTCTGCTCCATCTTCCACATCCTCTAAGTCTCCCTTAATGATAAATTATCCCTACACTGGCAGATATAAAATGAGACCTATACATCAACTAGTTCCATCCCCCTATCCCAGATTATCAACAGCCCCTTCCAATGTGAAAAAGTTAGAATGAGCATAGCCCAAATACCCCTAAAGAGTGAGAGAAAGATTAAAGGTGATGGTGGAGTTATACAGAGAAGGTTGTGTTTAACAAATGAGTATGAGTGCTGAATCAGTTTATTGACATTTCTTTCAGTCTCTAGTACCTTAGAGCAGCTGGAAATAAAAACCTAAAATTGTGAAATTGTAACCCATACCAAACTCTGAAATCAGTTCTGCAGCAAATTGTTGCAATGTGCTCTGAAGTTTATTGCTGTTTTGATTGTATGCTATTTTTTACAAAAATGATAAGGAAGAGTATAATAAAGAAGATAGGATTTAGTAAATGAATATGACTCTGAATCACTATATTGGTATTTCTTTTGGTCTGCCATGTCTTGGAGTAGCTGGAAGAAACAATGAAAAATTGTGCAACTGAAGATGGTGGCTTAGCAATGTGCATGTTTTAGTTCATCCTCCAGAACAATGACTAAATAACCAGAAACAGTACAGAATAGCTCCTGGGGCCACATCAGTGACCAGATACACAGCGTATCCCAGTCTGGACCAGCTGGACTGGCTGTGAGCTTCGCCAGAACCGAGAGTTCCCCAAGCCACAGTGGCCGATGCCCCTCCCCCACAGGCTGCTTCCCAGATGGGAAAGGAAAGGGACTTTACCAGCAGCAGGGGCTGAAACCAACCAAACACCAATTGTGGTTTTAATTAACAAATTCTGATTGCTAAAATAAGCCCCCAGTTCAGGTTAACCTGGTCAAAGCAGAGGTCATTCACTGGGTTGATGGAAAAAGAAAAACAGAAAAGAAACAGAGGTTTTTGTGGCCATGTTCCTACAAAGGTTTGACTGCCTTTGGACACAGCAGCAAGGCTGCTCAGGCTGCAACTGCCCCAGGCATAGGCAGAAACAAACTCATTTTGAGGGCTTGTCAGGGGCCTGTGCCTTCCCCAGCGGAGGGTGAAGCCCAACTCAGGTGGAATCCCTCCCTCAAGGAATTCAGACACAAGAGCTTGGTAATTTGAAGCCACTAAAACCAGACTAAAACCTCTCCTCTGTCTCCACCATGCCCCCAGCAGGGAGAGTCTGCCAAAGTTAAAGGTACCACATCATCTTATGCTGGTGGGACCCTCAGGCAGACAAGCACCACACACTGAGCAGGATAAGAAAAACAGAGTCCAGAGACTTCACAGGAAAGTCTTTCAACCTGCTGGGTCTCACCCTCAGGGAAAATCAATGCAGGTGACTCTTTCCCCTGATAGGAGGCCAGTTTGGTCTGGGAAAACCTGGCTGGGGTCTATAATACCTACATAGACCCTCCTAAGAGTAGGGGGAAAAAGGCACCATACAAGCATGGCAAGAAACAAGAAAACAAGAACTGAAAAATTCTCCTCTGTTAAACAAAACCTAAGCTAGAGGTCCAGAAAAAGCTGAACTGAATGTCAAAGAACAGATAGAAAACAAATTCATCCAGCAAGAAAACCCTAGGTAAAAGAAGTGAAAGCAATCTCCAGAATAAACTAGTTAAGGTAATTAAATGTCTAGACACCAGCAAAAAATAACAAATCACACCAGGAAAATTGAAGACATGGCCCAGTCAAAGGAACAAAAAAACAATTCATATGAGATACAGGAGCTGAAACAATTAATTCAGAATATACGAACAGACATAGGAAACCTCATCAAAAAGCAAATCAATGAATTGAGGGAGGATTTAAAAAGGCAAGGAATGAACCAAAAGTAAAAATGGAAAGTCTGAAAAAACAAATCACAGAATTTGTGACCAATAGACCAGCTCTGCAAGAAATACTAAAGGGAGCACTAGAGAGAGATATGAAAAGACAAAAGAGAGAGTTGTGGAGAAGAGTGTAGAAAGGAAGACTATGAGTAAAGGTAAAAAGAAGGAAAATTAGATATGACATTTAAAATCCAAAAGGCAAAATGGTAGAAGAAAGTACTGCCCATACAGTAATAACACTAAATGTTAATGAATTAAACTCCCCAATCAAAAGACATAGACTGGCAGAATGGATTAAAAAAACAGGACCTATCTGTATGCTGTCCACAGGAAACACATCTTAGACCCAAAGATAAACTTAGGTTGAAAGTAAAAGATTGAGAAAAGATATTTCATACAAATAACAATAAGAAAGGAGCAGGAGTAGCTATACTAATATCCAACAAATTAGACTTCAAATGTAAAACAGTTAAAAGAGACAAAGAATTATACTATGTACTAATAAAAGGAACAATTCAGCATGAAGACATAACAATCATAAATATTTATGCACAGAACCAGAATGCTCCAAAATACATGTGGCAAACACTGAAAACACTAAAAAGAGAAATAGACACTTCTACCATAACAGTTGGAGACTTCAACTCCCAGCTCTCATCAATGGACAGAACATCTAGACAGGGGATCAATAAAGAACCAGAGAATTTGAATAATACAATAAATGAGCTAGACTTAACAGACATTTATAGAACATTACTCCCCAACAGCAGGATACACCTTTTTCTCAAGTGCTCATGGATCATTCTCAAAGATAGACCATATGCTGGGTCAAAAAGCAAGTCTCAATAAATTTAAAAAGATTGAAATGATACAAAACACTTTCTCAGATCATAAAGGAATGAAGTTGGAAATCAATAATAGGCAGAGTGCCCAAAAATTCACAAACATGTGGAGGCTCAACAACACACTCTTAAACAACCAGTGGGTCAAGGAAGAAATTACAAGAGAAATCAGTAAATATCTTGAGGCAAATGAAAATGAAAACACAATATATCAAAACTTATGGGACGCAGCAAAGGCAGTGCTAAGAGGGAAATTTCTTGCCATAAATGCCTATATCAAAAGAGAAGAAAGGCCAAAAATCGAGGAATTAACTGTCCACTAGGAAGAACTAGAGAAAGAACAGCAAACTAACCCCAAAGCAAGCAAAAGGAAAGAAATAAGAAAGATCAGAGCAGAAATAAATGAAATTGAGAACATGAAAACAATTGAGAAAATCAATAAAACCAGAAGCTGGTTCTATGAGAAAATCAATAAGATTGATAGACCCTTAGCAAGATTGACAAAAAGAAGAAGAGAGAGGGTGCAAATAAATAAGATCAGAAATGAAAGAGGAGACATAACCACTGATCCCACAGAAATAAAGGAAGTAATGACAGAATATTATGAACAACTTCATGCTAATAAATACAACAATGTAGACGAAATGGACAACTTCCTAGAATGGCATGAACAACCAACTTTGACTCGAGAAGAAATCGATGACCTCAACAAACCAATCACAAGTAAAGAAACTGAATCAGTCATTAAGAAGCTCCCCAGAAAGAAAAGTCCAAGCTTCACATGTGAATTCTACCAAACTTTCAGGAAAGAATTAGTACCAATCCTGCTCAAACTCTTCCAAAAAATTGAAGAGAATGGAAAGCTGCCTAATTCATTCTATGAAGCCAACATCACTCTCATACCAAAGCCAGACAAAGATATTACAAAAAACAAAAACTACAGTTCAATCTCTCAAATGAATACAGGGGCAAAAATTGTGCAACTTCAACCCATACCAAACTTTTTAATGTATTGTATAACTACTTGTAAAAAATGTACATGGAGGGTGTGTGATGGTGGCTCAGTGGCAGAATACTCATCTGCCATGTTGAAGACCTGAGTTTGATACCTGGTGACTGCCCATGTGAAAAAAAAATGAAAATGTACTTGGAAATTTATTGCTTTTTGTATATATGCTATTTTTCAAAATAAGAAAAAACATTGAAAAAATTGAGCCCTCTGAGTCCAGGTCACACTGGGAGTCCTGGCCCCTGCCTTGTGGAACACTTGATGCTGCAACTGGTCAGTCGAGTGACCGCTGCCCACACTGTCTTCTCTACAGCCCCACCCCAGACATGGCCTCCCTCCTCCCAGCTCTGTGTGGGGCTGCACATCAAGGCCATCCTTGGCTTTCAATTCTATAGAGAGGAGAGAGGCCAGATGACACTGAAGAGATGACAATCTCACACCACCAGAGAGTGGTGAGGAAGCGAGTCTTAGACACCTGAGGGGAAGCTCTTCCAGACAGAGGCAACAGGCAGCTGAAATCCCAAAGGTTTAGAAGTGTGTTACTGTAAGGGAGGAACAGAATGTGGTCTCAGAGGGGAGTGAAGAGAGGAGTGAGCAGCAGGGAACACAACCAGGGAGGTAGCTGGGGCCAGATGGTGCAGAGAATTTCAGGCCTTTTTTAAGTATTTTGGCTTTTGTGCTGAGTAAACTAAAAGCTGTCAGAGGGCTTTGCATAGGAAGTTAAATTTACTCCATAAAGTAGTGTTTAGTGTAACCTACTTACACAACCACAAGGGGGTAATGCTACTTCAGAGATTAGAATTTGTCTCACATGTACCTATTCATCAAGCAGCCATAGATTATCTTTGGAAATGATGATCTCACACTCTGCTTCAATTTGTATCCATCTATCCATCTATCTTTCTAAATAATTTTGGCTTATTCACAGCCCAGTAGGAGAAATAACCCTGGAAGTCAACACTGCTTTGCTACATGTGGTCCTTCAAGGTCAGAACTACATAAGTTTCTCTAACATAAATTTATAAAGTTTCCAATCACACACAGACAGGCTTCCAGCCACACTGAGATAATCTGTGCCTAGAATTTCTATTTCCTGCTCTCCTAACAGGGAAACATATTTTAAAGTCAAGCTCAAGCATCTCCTCATCAAAAACCTCGTCTGCCTGGGCACTGAAGCACAACTCTTCACTCTTTTCTCTGTCACATGGCCTAGATTACAGACCACTGCAGTGGGTTTTATCTGGCTGGATTTGAGGATTATAACTGGCTTGACTGACTTCTGGAATTCTGTCTCTTTGGTGGATGAAATCCAACTACTGCCCATTTGTAGGCACTCTCAATAAATGTAGATTGGAGACATGCATGAATGACTGAGTAAACTAAAAAGAAAAGAAAACTGAGAAAACCATCCCCCTTAGGGATCTGAAGTAGAATGGGATTGGAGTGGAGACTGGGGAATGATGATTGACATTATTGTCTCCTGTTGGACTGTAATGATACCACAGTAAACTTTATTTGGATTTGAGAGGACATTAGATGTACATACTACACAATTCTCTCTCTGTGTTTCAGGAAAAAAAAAGTGCCTCTAACATTCTTTCAACTTGTATTGTTTAAGGCAAGATCACCCCTATTTTTAGGGCTCCTTCTGAATATATATCCTCAATTTCTGTCAATATGTCCTGACTGTATTAATCTCAAAAGCCAAATTGAGTCTTCACATGTCATCTGTGAGGATAAAATGTGAAGGAAATATTGAATATTTGTTCAACCTCAGTATGAGAGATACTAAAAATGGTGCATTAATGGATTGCCATGGCCCATATCTACTGAAGTCTTTGCAGAATTTATACATTCTCTCTTGTCCCTTTGGAGTTCAAAGTTTCTCCAGAACAAACAATTCCAGTATTTCCTAGATTTCCCCACAGGAATATTCTTAGAAATATTCAATTTACTTGACCTATATTTTAGAAGAAATGCAAAGAATCTGAAATTTATTTTCTCTGATTATTTCTTAAAGTCATGAAAAATAAGGCCCATCTGAAGATTATAATGAAATTTTAGTTCCCTTTGGGCAAAGGACCATAACTTCTGTACATACTGATCTATAACATCAGCTTGCAATGGAATTATATGCACATTGTGGGTCCTGAATAATTTTAATTACTATCATTAATAATTATTAAAAACTCTCATTTAGTTTTTGGCTAGTCTCACTTAGCATAATGTTCTCTAGGTCCAAAAACTAAAGGACAAATACTGTATGGTCCCACTGATGTGAACCGACATTAGAGAATAAACCTGGAATATGTCATTGGTAACAGAGACCATCAGGAATTAGAAATAGGGTAAGATAATGGGTAATTGGAGCTGAAGGGATACAGACTGTGCAACAGGACTGGATACAAAAACTCAAAAATGAACAGCACAATACTACCTAATTGTAATGTAATTATGTTAAAACACTGAATGAAGCTGCATCTGAGCTATAGTTTTTTTTCGTTTTTTTATATATTTTTTGTATTTTTTATTTTTATTTTTTTCTCTATATTATCATTTTATTTCTTTTTCTGTTGTCTTGCTATTTCTTTTTCTAAATCGATGCAAATGTACTAAGAAATGATGATCATACATCTATGTGCTGATACTAAGAATTACTGATTGCATATGTAGAATGGAATGATTTCTAAATCTTGTGTTAGTTAATTTTTTTAATTAATAAAAAATAAATAAAAATAACTAAAAAAAACTCTTATAAACATACATATTTTATAGCTTAATCAGAGTCCTGTTCTTCCACCATCACAAAATGAGGCATTTTGGGACATTCACACTCTATTGATGCATCCAGTTGTCATAATATTGCTTCTCAAACATTCTAAGAGGTGTGAGGAAAAGGCAGAGGGGATTGGGGTTAAAGAAGTTCTCAAGTGATCATTTTCCAAGTTAAAGGAGGGAATTTCTGATTTGCAATGAACGTATTTTCAACAATGCTAAAATTGAACAAAAAGGGGGAAGTGCTTCTTTGACAGAAATAGCTTTAAGTGAAAGCATTTGAGAAAGGGAGGAGCCCATGGAAAGACTTCAACGGGTATGAATTTATAGTCAGAGTTCCTGCTGGCTGGGGAGATCAGAAGCCTGCACACGTCTTCCGGAGGAATGGACAAACTCCAGGGAGCACTGTTTTTAATTCTGTGGCTTCATCTAGGCTGTGAGTTGCAGAGAAGAAACCCAAGGATTTGTCTTTAATTTGGGGGAATGGGAAAATCAGGGTGCAGATGAACTCATGCATGTAGAAAATTTAAGAAGAAAATAGACATTTGGGGAGTCAATGACTTTTTTAATTATCTTTCTATGTAGGGGTGATTGGCCAACAGCAGGGGAAGAGTGACCAGCCCCCGGTGAAGCAAAGTCCTCGATCTCTGACAGTCCAGGAAGAAAGAATTTCAATTCTGAACTGTGCTTATGATAACAATGCTTTTGACTACTTCCCGTGGTACCGACAGTACCCTGGTAAAGGTCCTGCACTGTTGACAGCTATACGTTCAGTCCAGAGTGAAACTAAAGAGGGAAGATTCACTGCTTTCTTCAATAAAAGTGCCAAACAATTCTCCTTGCATATCATGGCTTCTCAGCCTGAAGACTCAGGTACCTACTTCTGTGCAGCAAGTGCACAGTGCTTTCCAGGCACCTGCAGCCTGTACCCAAACCTGCAGCTGGGGCTCCAGGAAAACCCTGCTGTAGGACCTTCAACTGGCAGATATGTAGACTAGTTTTCATAGGCAAATAGAGGTGATAAAATAAATATGTAACTTAGTGGTGCGACAGTATGATAGAGTGGTTATTAAAGTAAATGATGGAAACTTAACTTAGTGAATGACTGAACAGTAATAGGATTTTCATAATGGTTGAAGTACTTGAGATTGTCATAAATATCCAACCAATTGTGGAGAAACTGGGACTCATAATTTCTGGTTGGAATGTAAATTGGCCCTAACAAATTGGGAAATTTTTGACAGTTTTTTGCAATTTATACTTACCATATGGCTCAGACTTTCCACTTCTAGGTATTTACCCAGTAGAAGTGAAAACATATATCCATAGGAGGTTTTTTGTATGAATGTCCATACATTCTAATGGCCCCAAAGTGGGAACAACCCAAATATCTGTTAATTGGTAAATATAAAAATAATACAGCAACAAATGGTATGAACTAGTGATACAGGTAACACATGTATATATCTAAAAAACTTAATGCTATTTTGAAGAAATAGGATGCAAAACACTGCATGCAATATAATTCTATTTATATGAAATTCCAGAAAAGTCTAAGCTAATATAAAGTGGCAGAAAAGACAGTAGTGATTGCCTGGAAAAGAGATGAGGGGAGGGGCTTCACAGTAAAACAAACAAAAAAATAAACTTATAGGAATGATTGAACTGCTTCATGATTGGGTGGAAGTTACATGGGTGTATGTTTTTGTCAAACCTCTCAAACCCTGTATTTAAGATGTGTGCATTTCGTTTGTATGTAGAAGCCAAAGGTTTAAAGCAAGACCTACAGAATTTGTTGCAATGTGATTCCAGTGACTGCAGCCACTGTGATGCTTCCAATGATTCCAATGACAGCTGCAATAATGAGTCCAATTAGTCTATTAGTCCTTTTTAGATATTCTTTTGCCAAATGGATCAGTATATGTGTTTCTGGAGAGGATTGCCAGGATCTTGACATCTGCACCAGCAGCCAAATACCTCTTCTTCTCCTTGCTGCTACAATCGTCTCATTTTTCTGCAATATAAATGCTTGGAGACAAGTGAATAGAGAATAATTCTCACAATTAAAAGTTTGATTTCTTATATGCATATGAACTTTAACAAATATATATGGATCTCTAATACATATTTGTACATAGTGTTTATGGCTGCTATTTAAAGAGAAGTTATAGTTACTAGAATTGACTATAAAACTTTGTCTCAGTCCTAGGAAAATTTTCTGTCAATTTCTTTGACTAATGCTATATTTATCATCCCATGAATTTGGCACAAATTATCCTCCATGAATTAAATCCTGAGTTAGCTTGCCTGTCCATATAGTCTCAGTTATCTTCAAGTTAGAGATGGGAGACCCCACAGGGGCTGCATCTCTTACAATTCCATAGGAATCATTAATTATGATAACTGCTCAATCCGTATGACATAACTGCCATCTATTCCAACTTTCTTTCCCATCTAACAGGCAAGTATCCTTTGTTTCCATAGAGCTATGCATACAGGTCTTTCTAAAAATGGAAGAATTAAATTTGACACCAGTTTTCTTCTTACTGGACCTGGGAATCCTAAACTTGTATTCAGATTATTTTGGTAAAGTTGGATTGGCCCATGTTAGGGCCCACAGCAGAGGTGGGTTAGGACTATAAACCCAATAAGTATGACTATGTCCCTGTCCTTCAGCAATTAAAGTTATATGTCCTATAATATACATTACCCATTTAGTTATTTTCATCTGGGTTGACATGTCTGGGTTTTATTCTCTTTGAGGGAATCCAAACCGAGGTTCCATCATCTGCAATGACAAGAGCAAATCCCCCTACCCCACACCTTTACCATTCCTAGTTTCCATAAATCATCTTTAACATCTTTCTAATAGATTGGCTGCAGCTGCAGTTCTGTTTGGGTTGTATCATTTTTCTTTCCCAAATTACTAAAACATTGTTCTGCAGGAGTCTGTGATGAATTATCAAAAAATGTTTTAAAAAATTTAAAGTAAACAGTGGTTTTGCTAATTGATGTTTGGTGTACATATTTTCATAACATCATCCTCCTGATCTCCCCCTTTTTGTTTTATGAGCATAGACTTTAATGTCTGGTTTGTTCATTCAATAATTCCTTTCCTTGAGGAGTTATATGGAATTCCTGTGATATGAGTAATATTAAAAGTAGCACAAAATTTATGAAATTATTTTCCTGTATAAGCAGGACCATTGTCCATTTAATAGATTGGGGGCACTCCATAACAGCAAAAGCATTAAGTAAATGTGATTTAACATGGCAGAAATGCTCTCCAGATTGTGCAGTAGCCCAGATGAAATGAGAACAAGTGTCTATGATAACATGTACATACTGCATTTTATCAAAATATGAAATATGAGTAACATCCATTTGCCATAAGTTATTTGCTTTTTGACCTTGAGGATTAACCCCTGATGCAAATGGGAGTGCATTCAAAGTTCCACAGGTTGGACAAGTCCTGACAATGTCCTGAGCTTGCTGTTTAGATAAAGATGGAACTTTCTTTCCCAGCCCTTTGCTATTGATGTCAATTTGTGAAGTGTTGTGGGATCTTGAATTAAACTCACAAGACTATCTGCTTGCTGATTCTGTAATGACAAAGGACCTGGAAGAGTGGTATGAGCTCTTTATATGCATGATAAAAAGAGGATTAATTTGACTTCTGACTAATGTTTGTAAATGTAAAAACATTCAGGAGAGTTCATCTCTTTCAAACGAAGAAGCTGTCTCAATGTGAGTAACTGTTTGGCAAACATATTCAAAATCAGAAACAATATTAAGAGATTGTGGAAAACTTTGCAATACTTGAATTACAGCTGCTAATTCAATAAGCTGGGCTGAGGTATAAGGAATTTTCTAACTTGTTTTCCACTGGGGTGACATATGCAGCCTTCCCATTAATATAATCATTGGTAAAGACAGTAATAGCTAGTGGGGAAGCTGGAACTATTTTAGGCAAAATCCATTGCGTTCATTTTTAAAAATTGTAAAAGTTTTGACATAGCAAATGATTATTCATTTGTCCTTTGAAATTATTTCGTGCTATTTGCCAAGAGGTATTGAAAATATATAGACTTTGAACCTCTTCCTTTGTGAGATCACACACTATGCGATTAGGATCATGACTTCTTAATTGATAATATTTTTGGTGACTTTTGGCTATTAAAGAAATAATCTTTTGCAAATGTATATTTAAACATTTTTATCAATTGTTTGGTTAAAAAATCCATTTTAAAATACCGTCTTGCTAAAATAGGCCTGTGGGAGATTGCAAGGTAAAGAAAATAGTAAAATCAACAGGCTTTTTTAGATCTATTTGAACAAGCTGTCATTTTTGAATGCATTGTTCAATTAATTGTAACTCTCGTTCAGCTGCAGCTGTTAACTGCCTTTTGCTTAATAAATCAGAATCTCCTTGTAAAATATCAAACAAGGTTTGTAATATATAATTAGGAATCCCTAAAGTGGCCGGTAGCAAAAATGAAAGCAGAGTGTCAATAGTGACATGTACCCATAGTAAATGACCAGATTTTTAAAATTGAATTCATTGGATTGATTGAAAAGGAATGCAAGAATGTGGATTCTTTATAATTGGTTGTGCATTTTTGCTAATTTTAAATTTATTTCATGCAGTTTTTATGATATTTTCTCACAATAGTGGCCAAATTCAGATTTGCTTACATGACCGGGCCCAGTTGGGTCCTCTGGGAACTGGCTAGGGACCAAGAGGAGCTTCCTGGGACCTAGATATCTTTATTAAAGTACACCTCCTTCTGGGGGGATAGCCAGTCCTCCCAGCTAGAGTGTACATTTTAACTATTTCTTACCAAGGTCATGTGATAGCAATATCAGTTGCATGTAATGGCAACATCAGGTGAACAAAAAAGACTCCACAAGTGTATTTTTTCCTTGCATTCAACCCTCAAATCTGATCTGCTTCCAATATAAGCCATGGTTATCTTGGGATAAATTTAGTTTATGCGTATATAGTTTATATAAACACTGGATAAAGCATTAAAGTATTTTGGCCTAAAGGAATTTAGGTATTTATATGATTTGAATATTATTTAGTCAGTAATAGATTCATTTATAGAAATAGTACTTAGATTAATAGATTAAGCCACCCGGTTTAGGGCAAGAAGCAGTTTTTGCCAGTATAATGATATCCAGGAGAAAAGCAGTATTTTTCATACAGATAACAACATGATAAAAGTTAATATAAGTTATTTTGATAAAACACAGACTCCATGCTTTTTGCCTAATTATTTAGAAAAAAAATTTTTTTTTTATCTTTTCATTAGCACAGCCTAAGAGTCCAAGAAAACATTGTCATTTTAGACTCATTAAATCTTTCTTGATTTTAACCATAATTTCCATTTTTACAAACCCTCAGCACTTATTATATTAGTTTAGGCTTTGTCCCATATTTTTCTCATTTAGTAACAGTTATTCATTTTAGGATAAAACTATTCTGTTTTCCTATTAATAAAAATACATCTTTCATATTTTTCATACTGAAATAATTACTTTGAACAAATATTTTACCACATATAATTACCTTCAAAATTAAATTTGTTAGAATAATTTTAAATACTTAAAATACTTTAGTTAATGTTTCAAATATGCATTAACTATCAATATATAGTTTTTAACAAGAATTTTTAGTTTTAAAGTTCTTAAAATATATTTCTTTTTAAAATATGAATAGGAGCTAAACTCATGGCCAGTTTCCAAACCACTGCCTGTCAAGAATTTAAGCCAACAAAAGAAGATGGGGCTACCATTCCCACTCTCTGTCATGAGACTTTACCTGTAGCATTGGTATAAATCTCATAGAATAATCATTCAGACTAAACAAAGGTAACCTAACATAATACCTTGAGTCATAACTACAATCCTGAACTGCATACCCCCTTGGGGACCAACTTGCCACAGGAACCATCAATGAGCACTGACCCCCATTTGGTATGGCACCTTTCTCACTGAATACTTTCTGACTCAGGTATACATGAATCCCTATATAAAGGCAGCCCATCAAGAACAAGCCCAGAAACCAATCTTTCTTTATTCTGCTCTGCCAAAGGCATGGCAAAGAAGCAATTTTTAAAATCTATCATAATAAAGCAGTTCTTAGAAATTACAACAGGTGAGACTTCCGGAGAAGATGGCGGCTTAGTAAGATGCGCAGGTCTTAGTTCCTCCTCCAGAACAGCTACTAGAGAAGTAGAAACGATTCAGAACAGCTCCTGGAGCCACGACACAAACCAAGAAGACAGCGTACCCCATTCTGGAATGGCTAACTGGCTGGGAGAACCTTCTCTGGTGAGATCGCCGAGGGGCGCGGGCTTCCCCGGGCCGGGGCGGCAGGCGGACGGAGTCCCTCCCTCCCTCCTTCCTGGGCCGGCTGGGAAAATTGGACAGGCGGTCCCCTCAAGCCATGGCAGCTGGTGCCCCCCCCACACGTGGCCCCACGGATGAGCAGGGAGAATCGGATCGGAGATCCCCAAGACACGGAGAACAGTGACCGGGGTCCCTTCCAAACACGTGGCTTCCTGATCCGGCTGGGAACGGTGGATAGACACTTCCCCAAGCCACGGCGGCTGGCGCCCCCCCACCATGCTTGGCGCCCTGGGCTGGCTGGGAAATTTGGACAGGCGTTCCCCAAAGTCGCGGAGGCCGGCGAACCTCCCCGCGCGTGGATCCCCGGGCCAGCTGGGAGATTCGGATTGGCACTACCCCAAGCCGCTTCGGCTGGCGATCCCCCCCCCATAGCGAGAGTTTTCCAAAGTTAAAGGGGCCACAGCATCTTTTACTGGTGGGACCCACAGACAGATGAGCACCATGAGCGCCACCTACAGGGCAGGATAAGAAAAACAGAGCCCAGAGATTTCACAGAAAAATCTTTCAACCTGCAGGGTCTTACACCCAGGGAAATCTGATTAAATGCCCAGACGCCAGCAGAAGATAACGGATCACACTCAGAAAATTGAAAATATGGCCCAGTCAAAGGAACAAACCAATAGTTCAAATGAGATACAGGAGCTGAGACAACTAATGCTGAATATATGAACAGAAATGGAAAACCTCTTCAAAAACCAAATCAATAAATTGAGGGAGGACATGAAGAAGACATGGGCTGAACAAAAAAAAGAAATAGAAAAACTGAAAAAACAAATCACAAAACTTATGGGAGTGAAGGACAAAGTAGAAAAGCTGGAAAAAACAATGGATACCTACAATGGTAGATTTAAAGAGACAGAAGCTAGAATTAGTGAATTGGAGGATGGAACATCTGAATTCCAAAAAGAAACAAAAACCATAGGGAAAAAAATGGAAAAATTTGAACAGGGGATCAGGGAACTGAATGACAATATGAAGCGCATAAATATACATGTTGTGGGTGTCCCAGAAGGAGAAGAGAAGGGAAAAGGAGGAGAAAAACTGATGGAAGAAATTATCACTGAAAATTTCCCAACTCTTATGAAAGACCTAAAATTACAGATCCAAGAAGTACAGCACACCCCAAAGAGAATAGACCCAAATAGGCGTTCTCCAAGACACTTACTAGTTAGAATGTCAGAGGTCAAAGAGAAAGAGAGGATCTTGAAAGCAGCAAGAGAAAAACAATCCATCACATACAAGGGAAACCCAATAAGACTATGTGTAGATTTCTCAGCAGAAACCATGGAGCTAGAAGACAGTGGGATGATATATTTAAATTACTAAAAGAGAAAAACTGCCAACCAAGACTCCTATATCCAGCAAAATTGTCCTTCAAAAATGAGGGAGAAATTAAAACATTCTCAGACAAAAAGTCACTGAGAGAATTTGTGACCAAGAGACCAGCTCTGCAAGAAATACTAAAGGGAGCACTAGAGTCAGATACAAAAAGACAGAAGAGAGAGGTATGGAGAAGAGTGTAGAAAGAAGGAAAGTCAGATATGATATATATAATATAAAAGGCAAAATGTTAGAGGAAAATATTATCCAAACAGTAATAACACTAAATGTTAATGGACTGAATTCCCCAATCAAAAGACATAGACTGGCAGAATGGATTAAAAAACAGGATCCTTCTATATGCTGTCTACAGGAAACACATCTTAGATCCAAAGATAAACATAGGTTGAAAGTGAAAGGTTGGGAAAAGGTATTTCATGCAAATAACAACAACCAGAAAAGAGCAGGAGTGGCTATACTAATATCCAACAAATTAGACGTCAAATGTAAAACAGTTAAAAGAGACAAAGAAGGACACTATCTACTAATAAAAGGAGCAATTAAACAAGAAGACATAACAATCATAAATATTTATGCACCAAACCAGAATGCCCCAAAATACATGAGGAATACACTGCAAACACTGAAAAGGGAAATAGACACATATACCATAATAGTTGGAGACTTCAATTCACCACTCTCACCAATGGACAGAACATTTAGACAGAAGATCAATAAAGAAATAGAGAATCTGAATATTACTATAAATGAGCTAGATTTAACAGACATTTATAGGACATTACATCCCACAACAGCAGGATACACCTTTTTCTCAAGTGCTCATGGATCATTCTCAAAGATAGACCATATTCTGGGTCACAAAGCAAGTCTTAACAAATTTAAAAATATTGAAATCATACACAACACTTTCTCGGATCATAAAGGAATGAAGTTGGAAATCAATAATAGATGGAGTGCCAGAAAATTCACAAATATATGGAGGCTCAACAACACACTCTTAAACAACGAGTGGGTCAAAGAAGAAATTGCAAGAGAAATTAGTAAATACCTCGAGGCAAATGAAAACAAAAACAGAACATATCAAAACCTATGGGGCCCAGCAAAGGCAGTGCTAAGAGGGAAATTTATTGCCCTAAATGCCTATATCAGAAAAGAAGAAAAGGCCAAAATTCAGGAATTAACTGTCCACTTGGAAGAACTGGAGAAAAAACAGCAAACTAACCCCAAAGCAAGCAAAATGAAAGAAATAACAAAGATTAGAGCAGAAATAAATGAAATTGAAAACATGAAAACAATAGAGAAAATCAATAAGACCAGAAGTTGGTTCTATGAGAAAATCAATAAGATTGATGGGCCCTTAGCAAGATTGACAAAAAGAAGAAGAGAGAGGATGCAAATAAATAAGATCAGAAATGGAAGAGGAGACATAAGCACTGACCTCACAGAAATAAAGGAGGTAATAACAGGATACTATGAACAAATTTATGCTAATAAATACAACAATTTAGATGAAATGGATGGGTTCCTGGAAAGACATGAACAACACCTTTGACTCAAGAAGAAATAGATGACCTCAACAAACCAATCACAAGTAAAGAAATTGAATCAGTCATTCAAAATATTCCTAAAAAGAAAAGTCCAGGACCAGACGGCTTCACATGTGAATTTTATCAAACATTCCAGAAAGAATTAGTACCAACTCTCCTCAAACTCTTCAAAAAAATCGAGGTGGAGGGAAAGCTACCTAATTCATTCTATGAAGCCAACATCACTCTCATACCAAAACCAGGCAAAGATATTACAAAAAAAGAAAACTACAGGCCAATCTCTGTAATGAATATAGATGCAAAAATCCTCAACAAAATTCTAGCAAATCGTATCCAACAACACATTAAAACAATTATACATCACGACCAAGTAGGATTCATCCCAGGTATGCAAGGATGGTTCAACATAAGAAAATCAATTAATGTAATACACCATATCAACAAACCAAAGCAGAAAAAATCACATGATCATCTCAATTGATGCAGAGAAGGCATTTGACAAGATTCAACATCCTTTCCTGTTGAAAACACTTCAAAGGATAGGAATACAAGGGAACTTCCTTAAAATGATAGAGGGAACATATGAAAAACCCACAGCTAATATCATCCTCAATGGGGAAAAATTGAAAACTTTCCCCCTAAGATCAGGAACAAGACAAGGATGTCCATTATCACCACTATTATTCAACATTGTGTTGGAGGTTCTAGCCAGAGCAATTAGACAAGAAAAAGAAATACAAGGCATCAAAATAGGAAAGGAAGAAGGAAAACTATCACTGTTTGCAGATGATATGATACGATACGTCAAAAACCCGGAAAAATCCACAACAAAATTACTAGAGCTAATAAATGAGTACAGCAAAGTAGCAGGTTACAAGATCAACATTCAAAAATCTGTAGCATTTCTATACACTAGTAATGAACAAGCTGAGGGGGAACACAAGAAATGAATCCCATTTACAATTGCAACT
The DNA here is from genome assembly GCF_023851605.1 of Tamandua tetradactyla. Classification (NCBI taxonomy): domain Eukaryota; kingdom Metazoa; phylum Chordata; class Mammalia; order Pilosa; family Myrmecophagidae; genus Tamandua; species Tamandua tetradactyla. The sequence goes on along the minus strand of NC_135340.1, from coordinate 33,222,724 downwards.
AAAAGAATAAAATACCTAGGAATAAATTTAACTAAAGAGACAAAAAACCTATACAAAGAAAACTACAAAAAACTGTTAAAAGAAATCACAGAAGACCTAAATAGATGGAAGGGCATACCGTGTTCATGGAATGGAAGACTAAATATAGTTAAGATGTCAATCCTACCTAAATTGATTTACAGATTCAATGCAATATCAATCAAAATCCCCACAACTTACTTTTCAGAAATAGAAAAACCAATAAGCAAATTTATCTGGAAGGGCAGGGTGCCCCGAATTGCTAAAAGCATCTTGAGGAAAAAAAACGAAGCTGGAGGTCTCGCGCTGCCTGACTTTAAGGCATATTATGAAGCCACAGTGGTCAAAACAGCATGGTATTGGCATAAAGATAGATATATTGACCAATGGAATTGAATAGAGTGCTCAGATATAGACCCTTTCATCTATGGACATTTGATCTTTGATAAAGCAGTCAAGCCAACTCACCTGGGACAGAACAGTCTCTTCAATAAATGGTGCCTAGAGAACTGGATATCCATATGCAAAAGAATGAAAGAAGACCCGTATCTCACACCCTATACAAAAGTTAACTCAAAATGGATCAAAGATCTAAACATTAGGTCTAAGACCATAAAACAGTTAGAGGAAAATGTAGGGAGATATCTTAAGAAACTTACAATTGGAGGCAGTTTTACGGACCTTAAACCTAAAGCAAGAGCACTGAAGAAAGAAAGAAATAAATGGGAGCTCCTCAAAATTAAACACTTTTGTGCATCAAAGACCTTCATCAAGAAAGTAGAAAGACAGCCTACACAATGGGAGACAATATTTGGAAACGACACATCAGATAAAGGTCTAGTATCCAGAATTTATAAAGAGATTGTTCAACTCAACAAAAAAAAGACAGCCAACCCAATTACAAAATGGGAAAAAGACTTGAACAGATACCTCTCAGAAGAGGAAATACAAATGGCCAAAAGGCACATGAAGAGATGCTCAATGTCCCTGGCCATTAGAGTAATGCAAATCAAAACCACAATGAGATATCATCTCACACCCACCAGAATGGCCATTATCAACAAAGCAGAAAATGACAAGTGCTGGGGATGATGCAGAGAAAGAGGCACACTTATCCACTGTTGGTGGGAATGTCAAATGGTGCAACCACTGTGGAAGGCAGTTTGGTGGTTCCTCAAAAAGCTGAATATAGAATTGCCATATGACCCAGCAATACCATTGCTAGGTATCTACTCAAAGGACTTAAGGGCAAAGACACAAACGGACATTTGCACACCAATGTTTATAGCAGCGTTATTTACAATTGCAAAGAGATGGAAACAGCCAAAATGTCCATCAACAGACGAGTGGCTAAACAAACTGTGGTATATACATACGATGGAATATTATGCAGCTTTAAAACAGAATAAACTTATGAAGCATGTAATAACATGGAGGGACCTAGAGAACATTATGCTGAGTGAGTCTAGCCAAAAACTAAAGGACAAATACTGTATGGTCCCACTGATGTGAACCGACATTCGAGAATAAACTTGAAATATGTCATTGGTAACAGAGACCAGCAGGAGTTAGAAACAGGGTAAGATAATGGGTAATTGGAGCTGAAGGGATACAGACTGTGCAACAGGATTAGATACAAAAACTCAAAAATGGACAGCACAATAATACCTAATTGTAAAGTAATCATGTTAAAACACTGAATGAAGCTGCATGTGAGCTATAGGTTTTTGTTTGTTTGTTTGTCTGTTTGTTTGTTTGTGTCTTTTTTTACTATTATTATTATTATTTTCTCTATATTAACATTCTATATCTTTTTCTGTTGTTTTGCTAGTTCTTTTCCTAAATCGATGCAAATGTACTAAGAAATGATCATCATGCATCTATGTGATGATGTTAAGAATTACTGAGTGCATATGTAGAATGGAATGATTTCTAAATGTTGTGTTAACTTCTTTTTTTCTTTAATTAATAAAAAAAAAGCTTATTAAAAAAAAAAAGAAATTACAACTGGTGTGGGCAAGCCAGGCTGCAATGACTCCATAGGCTGAACCACAGTATCAACTTTTATCAAATCAGTCAACATTGTCCATTTTCCTGACCTCCCTCCTGCAATAAATATTGGAGAATTCCAAGAACCCTGAGACTCCTCTAAATGTCCTGCTCCAAACTGTTCCCAAATCAACCGAGTCAGAGCCTCAAACCTCTCTACAGATAAAGGCCACTGCTCAACCCACAAAGGCCTGCCTGTAGTATTTGTAGTGGGTGTCCCTGGAGCATCTCCTCACTTTATGCTTTAAGAGTTCCCTTATTAGATCCCTGTTTGGGCACCAATTGCCAAGTCCAGCTTAAGCAACTGTCCAAACAGGGTAAGAAGGGGTAGTGGGAGATTGATAAGAAACACAACTTAGAGTTTAAGACAAAGCATGAGCCAGGTAGTTCATTGCCTGACTGAACACAATAACCAAATAGAAACAGGAATATTTTCCCTGTTTTGTTATGTTCACTGCAAAGCCTTCATAACCAATTTCCATTACTTAAGATTTAAAACATTATGGCCTTAAGGCTGAAACCAACAACAATGTTTTTGAATGAGATCAAATAAGCTTACTAATTCAGATGTTTTAACAGGCACCCCAGTAGCTTTAACACACACACATACTCCTCCAGCCACCTATTATGATTACCCGTTACCCTGATGATCCAAGGAAAATGCTTACTTTACCAATATGACTCGAGTCCTCTTCTATCGGCTGGACACACGTGCCTCTAATGAGACTTTTCCTTGGTTCCTTAATATTGATTTGGAGTCTTCTTCTTCGAGCCCCACGTTGGGCGCCAAATGTTGCTTCCTATTGAAATGGAGCTCGAAGGATATTAAGGAGTGATGAGAAAAAAAGAAAGGAAGAAAGATAAGACACAGGCAGGCTCAGGGGGTCTGAAGCTTGAATTTACTTCAGACAGACTTCAGACAATTTTATTCTTAACCAGATCCTAGTTATATACCACAGGATGTCAATAGATATGCAGGCATTTCCTGAGGGAGCAAAGTTCTTATCTTATAGTGTTCTTCATACTTAACATAACCATTTGGGGTAAACATTCTCTTCCTCCCAGACTGCTCTACATAACAATCTCCACAGTTTACTTCCGCCATCCTGAGGCCAGCTGCTTGCAACAAATTCTGTAGGTCTTGCTTTAAACCTTTGGCTTCTACATTTGTACATAAATTTTGTCTCAAAATAGTTGATTACAAAATCAAACATGACCAGCATTGCCACTCCTAAGTATACCCTAATTAACTGAAAACAGATGTTCAATGAAAAACTTGTATATGAATGTGCATCGCAGCCCTATTTACAGTGGCCAAATGGTGCAAGCAACCAAATGCCCATCAGCTGATGAACGAATAAACAAAATATGCTATTTCTATGTGAGGGAATATTAGTCATAGAAATGAATAAAGTACTGATACAATCATGGATGAACTTTGAAAATATTATGCATGGATGAAACTTGAAAGAAGCCAGACACAAAAGGCGACATTTTTATGATTCCATTAATATGAAATATCCAGATAAGCAAATCCATAGAAATAGAAAGCAGATAAGTGGATGCCAGGGGTTGTTAGAAGAGAGGGGAATGTGGAGTAACTGAAGATATGAAGTTTACTTTTTGGTGATGGAATGTTCTAGAAACAGACTATGGTGATAGCTGCACAAAATTGTGAATGTACTAAATGTCACGGAATTGTATATTCTTAAAATGGTGAATTTATGTTACATGAATTCTACTTCCATTAAAAAAATTGAATACAAATTATGGCTTAAATCTAATAAGAAAAAAAAGAAGGGCCAGAGTCAATGGAATGACATTTTAATATTCTGTAGGAACAAAAAACCTGTAAAACTAGACTCTACAAAAGTAAAAACAAATACCTTAAAGATGAACATGAAATAAGATCAGTTCAGACACTATAAAGATAAAATTAGTTATCACAGACCTTCACATAAGAAATTTTAAAGAAAATGTATCTGGCAGGAAGAAAATTATTTCAGAAGGAAAACATAGCTCTATACAAAGAAATAACCAGCACTGGCAATGGTAATCATGTCGTGAATATACAAAATTAAAATAAAATAAAACAAACTTCTTTTCTTTTTCTTTAATCTCTTGAAAGGAAAGCTGTCTGTTTTAGGCAAAAATTAATAGCAATTTATCATGAAGTGTGTGATGTATGTGGAAGTCAAACATATGAAAAAAGGCAAAAAAACTTGGAGAAGGAAATGTTGAATATATACTGAAAACAAAAGAATTAAATATTTGTTTATTCTTATTGCTGTGTGCAAAAGTGTCTACTATATCATTTTTGGCACATTTCCATATGAGAAGTATTCAATAAATTAAAATATAACTTTTTAAAACATGGGTAGCTGCAACCACAGTTTTTACTCTCTCAACAGAGCCACCAAATGGAGAATAGAATCTTTACCATCCACAACTGTGCCAGGTGTCCTCCCAACAGACCACATAAGTGCAAATAAAAGAAAATCCTCAAATTGTTTATAAAGGCACAGAGGTTTCACCAGAAGTAAACAACCCAGACTCATTGCCCCTCCACAAAGCACACTTATATCAATACTTAAAAGAGAGAAGAAAAAATAAAAAAATCCAACCAAACGGCTCAGCAATGGGAGGTGTGCCCAGAGGATGTCAGTGTATTTCATTTTTTGGTAGATAGGAAAGTTGAGTAAGAAATTTGGAACAGTTTTTATGTCTCATTGGAGTGGTTTGTTTCCATTGGGCAGAAATATACAAGGTTAAAACAAAATATAATACCTAGGTTGGAATGCCTGGTCAGCATATGAGGAGATCCATTACCAGGATTTAAGAGGTAGAATTGAGAAGATCTGTGAACCTCAATAATGATTTTGTGGTTTCACTAGGTGTGTGAGTTTGGGGATTTCTATAAAGGAACCAGGGAGAGTCTGAAGACAGCTTGCCAAAGAGGAGCTCAATTAATTCCATCTGGGTTTCCTTACATGATGGTCAAACAAAATGAAATTTTTAGGGCTTGACAGTTTGACATAAACCCCTTGCTGCCTATGATTTTTGATCATAAAATAGAACAGAACTTCCAGTCCCTCAATATCCAGGGAGAGAGATATTTTTCATTTCAGACACATTAATACTATAAATAGTTTTGAATGCTCCCACTGACAGAACAGCATTTTGGGAGAAGTTTGGTGTTCATGACAAATTCTAATGAGAAGTATACGATTCATAATAAATCAATTTCAGGTAATCTCTCAGATTTTATCACAGATTAATTCACTGAATTTGGAAATTTTAAATGATCAAACTGCTTCCAAAGACTCCTTTAATCTTAAGCTTTATGCTTGTCCTTTGCCAGATATAATCATTTGTCAATTAAGTCACAAGGAAAGCCAAACAATGTTTAGATTTGGTCAAATCTCCCTATCTGGGTGTCATAACACAGCAAACTCAACCTACCCAGAAACCGTATTTTAGAGGCAGAAGCTCTATGCAGCTGAGGGACCTGCACTACCAGGAACACAGAGTGAGGCCGTGACACCAAGGGGGGTATCCTTCCTTCCTGCTCCTCCCCAGACTGCTCTAAGTAGTCACAATTCCACCTGTTTCATAGGAATAATTAGAAACCAGGCAATCAGCTGCCTGTCAGCACTCAGAGGTGGAATAGGACAAGCAGAACAGATGTCTCAAATAATTAGACTGATTTCCTGTCACCACTGATATGATTTATTATTTTGTGCCATTATCAAAGAACTGGCATTATTAAAGAGACCTTGTCTGCACTTTCTTATAGTGTTCAATTTGCATTTTGGTCTCTTGTTATTAATTCACCCATTATCAAAAATGAAACCAAATGTAAGACTGATACCTACATTACTTACAATCACATATCTGTCTACAAAAATTCAGCCACCAACTTCTATAATGTTGAATGTCCTTTTTGCATTCCAATAGAATTTTTTGCAGCCCGATAAAAATCATTTTCTGCAGGTGTGGATTCTAACATTGTGTCACAGACAGATCTGACACACTTGTGATAACTTTATTTTACAAACACAAAATCCTCATCCACAGAATTCAGCAAGGAAAGCTGAACAACTTCAGGTTGATGTGAAAGAAAATATGATATTAGGACAATTCTAGGACACATGATTTGATAAGTACAATTTTGTGGAGGCAGCAGGGCTAAATGGGCTGATCCTCTTCAGAGTCAAAAAAGGAAAACTGAACATCACTTTTTGAAAGAGTACTATTTTATTCCTGTTACAATTTTATCAAATCAGAAACACCTCAATAGATTCTGGAAGTCAGAAAGATTGATTTTATTGTAGCTTTATGTAATGTAAAACTTAAGTAGAGCCCTAGGACTCACTGAGAAACAAGGAAAAGCTGCAGAATTGGATTGGATAGGAATATATTTGAATTTGCCAACCCTCCCTTTGTTATTGATTTCTAACTTCATACTACTGTGTTCAGGGAAGACAGGTCATGTGATTTCAATATTTTTTAATTTATTGAGACTTGTTTTATGACAAAATGGTCCAGCCTGGAGAATGATCCAGGTGCACTAGAGAAGAATGTGTGTCTGCTGCTGTTGGGTGAAGCATCTGCTGGGTCTCGTTGGTTTATACCATCATTCACATCTTCTGTTTGCTTATTGACCATCTGTCTAGGTGTAATATCCATTATCAAAACAGGTGTGCTGTAGTCTCTTACTGCCTAATTATCCCTTCAAATCTGACAATATTTGTTTCATATATTTTGGGGCTCTTCTTATTGAATCAACCTCCTTATCAGTTATAGTGACCTTCTTTGTCCTTGTAACAGGTTTTCATTTAAAGTCTATATTATCTGGTATTAGTATCATATTGCTTTACTCTGAGAAAGTCAAGAATTTGTGAGGTTTGTGTCATTTAATTAGACCTAGATGGAAAAAAGCAAATAGACACAAAATGAGTGAATAGTAGGCAGATTACCAAGATAAATGACTCACAATAAATTCTCTTTTAAATGAGTTCCCACAATTATTACATTGAATGATTAGCCATAATGCTAACTCATTTTAATCCTAAATATTAATTAGTTCATTCTGTTATTAAGTACTGCCAAATGAGTAATTACCAAGGGAAGACAAATAGGTAAAGTGAAAGTTTGGGCTGAACGTGATTTTATTCTCATCTATGAATAGACTGCTCATAAGAAACCCTATTTCCTGTCTGGCAGGCTAGCATCAGAACCCAGGAACTATATATATATGCACAGTCTGCACACAGAGACTCTGAATTCTGAGCTTGTGGCAGAACAAAACACATTTGTGCAGGGGAATACATGCCACATGCCACCCTCCAGCTTTCAGTGGGTGCTCTTGGCCTTCATCTACTCAGGTAGGGATGATTCCAGAACTGGGTAAGATGTTAAAGATAAAAAGATTGCATGTGGGCATGTGGGACTTCACATGGACTTGAAGAGGAAATGGGAATGGGGGGAAAACATACTGCGATTTCAACTTGGTCTGTCTCTGGTTCCTAAATTAGCCTCATTGTTACAGTCTTTTATTCACTGTATTAGAAGATCATACCTATTCTCTGTTTTTCCCACAGGATCCAGTGTGGCCCAGAAAGTTACTCAAGTCCAGTCAGCCCTATCCAGGCAAGAGGGGACAGCAGTCACCCTGCACTGCTCGTATGAAACAAGTTGGAGCAGCTACTCTATTTTGTGGTACAAGCAACGTTCCAGTGCAGAGCTCATTTTCGTTATTCGACAAGATTCTTATAGCCAGAATGCAAAGAGTAGTCGCTATTCAATAAACTTCCAGAAAAATGATAAATCCATCAGCCTCACCATTTCACCCTTACAGCTCAAAGATTCAGCAAAGTATTTCTGTGCTCTCTGGGAACACACAGTGCTTGAAATGATAGTGGAAGCTGAACAAAAACTCCTCCAGAGCTTGATAAGAGAGAACTCTCTGCTACAGGATGAGCTGAAATGCACACCTGCAGGTTCCAGACAAGAAATAGTAGTCAATTGTGGTTGCTTAACATGTGGTCTAGATCTGATGATTTAATTCTAAGTAAAATCTTCTTTTATCTCACTTGGAAACAGATGTCCAGGATAACATTTTTTTCCAGGCAGTGGGGTGATGGCGGTGCATGGCCTGGGAATCAAACCCAGTCTCCTGCATGGAAGGTGAGCATTCTAACAGTGAACCACCCATGTGCCCCAGAGTAACATTCTTTAATACATCCTCCATCTTAGGTTTTTTTTATTTAAAATAGATCATGCAGAATGTGTATGCAGTTGTCTATGGTTGACAAACTTTTACCCATAATTTAAAGAGGCAGTTTCACTTACACTGAAACTTACACTTCACACCACAAAGCTGTATCTAATTGCCATATTTACATTTTAGATCTTAAATAACCATGAAAATAATTTCTTTATCCCTTTCCCCTAAGGCTTTAGGTCAGTTAGGCTACAGAGAAGTAGAACCACCATAAGACAGTGGCTTGGGCATTAGACCTATGCAACTCTGAGGGCTATTGGAGAAATCTATAACATGCTGTTGTCTTTGCCATCTGATATTGAGACTGTAGTTACTACTTTCAGCTGGACCAATATTTGGGAAGGAAAGCTGGATGTGAACAAGAGCATGGACAAACTGACTTGTAAGGAAAAACTATGATTCATGAAAACAATTGGAACCCACAAGGATAAACTGAAACTTGTCTTCTCTCACCTCTTTCAGTCTCATAGTGGTGGACAACCCTAGGGGAAGCTGATGTCATTCATCAAAATGCTACCCACATGTTCAATCTAGAACAAAGAGAAATTGAAGGAGAAGATCTAATGGGAGATCTAATCAGGGAATTGTGAGTTACCAACAAGATGAGCTAACAGAGCAGCAGCAATACCTATGAACTGCCGCAGTGCCTAGAGCCCTGCACCAACCCACAGAGCATAAAAAATATGCACCAAGCTTCCAAATCGTGTTCACATTTCCCTTGCTGCCAACTCTAACATGAACTATACAGAAAAGAAAATTCCATATGATATATTTCCAACATACTTAGGTGGACACAGTGTGAAGCTACCTAAGTACACTTCTTGTCATCATGACATGCATATGCACCTCTTTTAACAGCATTTAATCTCCAAGTAAAGACAATAGCAAAATCGTGCTTCTCACCTTGAAGAGGAGGGTAAGAATCCTCATTCAATCAAAAACATGCTAACCTTCTCCCCTAAAAAGGATGCAAAGTCTGTTTACCCATTTAAAAGTGATATTTCTTCCTCTTCTAGCTGATTTACATTCCTCATTTGATATTCTATTTCTTATCACTAAGATCCTAGATTAAACTTTATTAGACCACATGTAAGCAAATAAGACAGGGAAATTTACAAACAGTTTAATCCATCCACAAATACAAAAATATCAAAATAAGGAATACATTTTCACAACTATTACACTCCTTATTTCTGCAAAGGGTCGCTTGATTGCAGCAGATTTTTCTAACTACCTCTTCCATGATTCATCTCATAGCCCCTTGGCTCCCAGCAAGTGCCTCCACTCATTGCTACACTTGATTTGCTATAAAACAAGCTCCTCAGTCAGGAGCAATGCTATCTGGAATACTGTGAGGTTGAATAGGAATTCTGTAAGTCCACCAAGTGTGGTTTTGACAGAAGCATTGCAGGAACAGAAGACAAATCCATACTCAAGCGTTCATCTATCCAGACAATGAGCAGAGGAAAGCAATAAATTGTGTTGGGGGAACCAACATTAAAATGATACCTGATTTCTCATCAGAAATACATCAAGTTAAAAACAACAGAAAAACATTTTTAAAATGCTGCAATGGAATCTTGAGGCTAGTTTCCTAAGCAAATGCCAAAATATTTTTTAGTGTCTTTATTAAAAATCCATGTGAATCCTGGAGTTCTTTATATTGTGTCTTTAACTTTCTTGTAAATTTTAAATTATTTCAAATGAAAAACTTAAAAAGATTCTCTTAAGAAGGCAAAAAGGCAAGGCACAAACTGTCAGACTAAATTTACAGTATGTTTTTCTGAAAAAGGACTAGAATTAAGAATATAAAAAGAGCCTATATCAATCAATAATAATAGAAAAAATTCTATTTAAATGACAGTAAACTCCAAAAGGCATCCAAAAAAATACAGCATCCAATGGCCAATAAGCATATGATGTAATACTTAATGTCAATAGTCATAAGGAAATTAAGAATAAAATCCCATTTGAGTGTCCCAGCTGTTTCAGTGCCCTGAGAGTATTAATATAGCTCGAAGGAAATGGTCTCAAAGAGAAGACAGGGGAAAATAATGACTACCTTCAGGGAAAGAGATGGTTAAATTTCCTAGGAGTTTCGATCACTGAACCATGTGCAGAGAAGAAAAATCAATAATAGACCACAGACTTGAACGGTGAAGGAAGGCAGGTTTTACTAGGAAAGAACTAGGTGAGAACTCTAGCCACCGTGGCCCACCCAGGATGTATCATTGTTGACTCAAGTTAGTCCAATTCCCATTTCACTTCATGGTATCCTCTTAAAATCTTTTTCATCTCTGTGGGATTGGGAGTGATGTTCCTCCTTTCATTCATTTTTTTAGTTTTTTGCCTTTAATATAATGATCTTTTCAAAGAACCATCTTTGGTTTTGTTGATTCTGTCTACTACTATTTTAGTTCTCTATTTCATTTATCTCCATTCTAATCTTTCCTATTTCCTTCCTTCCACTCACTTTGGGTTTAATTTGCTCTTCTTTTTCTAGATTCTACAGTTAGGAGGTCAGCTCTCTGATTTGAGCTCTTTCTTCTTTTTTTAATGTAAGCATATAGAGCTATGAATTTCCCTCCCAGCACTGCCTACTGCATTCCATCAGTTTCAGTATGTTGTGTGTCGGGGCACAGAAGCAGGCCTCTAACTGTTGGCAGAGCCACATCAGAATAGCCTTGGAGGCATGGCCCCTTGATCTCCTGTGAAATGAGGTCCAGCCTGTATGCACCTTATCTAATCCAGCCTTATTGTAAGAAAATTCTGCCTCTGCAGTTTCAGGCAGATTAGTCAATGCTTACTCTGCTCTCTAGGATGCTGACCCTGGATTTCGAAGAGGGCTGTATAGAAAACATTCTGATAAGTAACAAGTGGTTCCTGGGACAGGAGCTGTGAACCCAACTTTGTAGCTTTGCAGGCATGACAGATATTAAAAATAATCTTGTTTATTATACTCCCTAAAGCAGTTCCCACACAAAAGCACGATAAATATCTGGACCTCAGTACATTCAGGTCTCTTGCTCCTGATGAGCTTGAGTTCCCTGACCCCACTTAACTAACTTCTTGTGTCTGTCATTTGTTAATCCTGTGTGGCACCCCTCTTCTCCCCTGTTCCCTAGGGAAATCCCAATAGTTGTGTTTTCATTTTCATTAACCTCAAGAGACTTCCTCATTCTTTGACCCATTAAGTGGTTGAAGAGTGTATTGTTTACTTTCCACATATTTATGAACTTTCCAGTCCTCCCTTTGTTACTGATATCTAGCTTCATCTGTATTCAGAGAGGACACACTGTATGATCAATGCTTTTTAATCTATTGACACTTGTTTCGTGAACTAACACGTGGTCTGCCTTGGAGAATGACCCATGTGCACTACAATGGGATGAGTATTCTGCTGCTGTTGGGTGAGGTGTCTATAGATGTCTGCTAGGTCTAGATGGTTTACAGTGTCAGCCAAGTCTCCTTTCCTTATGGGTCACCTGTTTAGGTGTTCTGTCCATTATTGAAAGTGGAGTATTGAAGTCTTCTACTATTAATGTGGCACCATCTATCTTCCCCCTCAAATCTGTCAATATTTGCTTCATATGTTTTGGGTTTTGCCACTAGGGGCAAATATATTTATAATTGTCATATCTTCTCATTGGCCTCTTTATCTGTGTATAGTGATTGTCTTTGTCCCTTGCAACAGTTTTTCACTTAAAGTCTATTTTATCTGATATTAGTATAGTTAGCCCAGGTCTCTTTTGGTTAATATTTGCATGGCATATGTTTTCCATACTTTTGCTTTCAACCTATTTGTGTATTTGAATTTATGGTGCACATCTTGTATACAACATATATTTTGGTCACATTTTTTTATCCATTCTGCCAATCTCTACCTTTTGACTTGAGAGTTTAACCCATTTACATTAAGGTAATTCCTGATAATGTAGGACTTTCTTCTGCCATTTTGCTATTTTGCCTTTGTAGGACTTTACCTTTTTCTCTCTCAATTTTTTAATCAATGACTACTTTCATATTTATTTTAATTTTTTGTGTTGTATCATTTTGTTGCCCCTAGCATTTCTTTCTGTACATATTTTTCATATTTCATTTCAGAGCTAATATGGAGCTTTAAAAATTTAGCATCCTACATGTATAAAAATCATTTTTGAATGATCCCTACTTAACTTCAATAGTATTTGCATGTAGTCTTCCAATACCCTTCCTTTCCTCATTTTTCTGGTGTACCTATTACAAATCAGAACTTTATACATTGTATGTTACAAGCCATAGATTCACCATTACTTTTTATACATTTTCATTTTAAAACCTATATAAAAGTAAACAGTGGAATTTCATACCAAAAAAAATATATATATATACAATCATATTGTCATGTACAATGTGGTTACCTTTTCCAGAGGTCTTTATTTCTTTCCACTTTGATCCACTGTGTATTGAAGTCCCTTTAGCCTTCCTAGTAGGGCAGGTCTAATGGTCTTGAGTCCCCTTGGCTTTTCTTTATCTGGGAATGTCATAATCTCTCCCTCATTTTTGAAAGAAATTGCTGCCCCATAAACAATTCTTGACAGGCAATTGTTTTCTTTCAGCACTTTGCATATTTCATCCCCCTGCACTTTTTGTCTTATGGTTTCTGATAAGCAATCTGTACTTAAATTTAATGGGATGCCTATGTAACACTTTTATCTCACAGCTTTCAGAAATCTCTCCTTTTCCTTGGCATTCCACAATTTATCTTGTTTGGGGATCATTGGACTTCTTGAATGGACATATTTATGTTTTTCATTAAATCTGGGCAATTTTCTGCCATTATTCCTTTGAATATTTCTTCTGCCCTTTTCTCTCTCTTCTTCTTTGAGGGCTCCCCTAATTTGTATATGCTTGGTGGTGTTCATAAGTCTCTTCTATTCTGCCTAGTTTTTAAAATTCTTTTTTCTTTCTGCTGCTCAGCCTGAATTATTTCCATTTTCTTGCCCTCACGTTCATTGATTTTCTCATTGATTTTCTCATTGGCCAGCTCCAACTTGCTGTTGAAATCCTCTAGGGAATTTTTCATTTCAGTTAATTTGGTCTCCTACTCCAGTATTTCTTTTGAGGTACTTTATAAAATTTCTAGCTCTTTAATGAAATTAGCAGATTGTTCATTCACTGTTTTCTTGATATCCTTTAGTCTTTTCTCTGTATTTTTATCACCTCAAGCATATGGGGATCATTTAAAAAATCTTGATGGGATTTCTGGGAAGATGGCTGACTAGAGTGGATCAAGATTAGCCCTGCTCCACTGAAAGATTAGAAAGGGCACAGGAGGGCGACTGAGATGGCAATTTGGGAGTGCAGCTGACCTGGGAGAGCCTTCTGCACCACATGTGACCACCCTGGTCGAAGAATCCGAGGAACTGAGAGACAGAAAGCTGGAGTCTGGTGCAGAGGCACAGACGGAAGCCCGGGACTAAGAAGAAGCCAGGCTGTATTCAATGGGTGCGTGACCCTCACCAGACAGCTCCATGGCCAACAACTCAGCCCACACTCCACACACCTGAACCCCATCACCCTCCCCCATTTCCCATGCTCCAGGTACCCCCACCCCATCAGCCCCCAGTGCATATACCTGCCCCACACCCCCACCCCTTAGTGCAGTCCAACTCACCTCTCCTGCACCCCTCCTGAGCACTACATCCCTCTCTGTGTTCCCTGGAGGTTGTTGCCAGCAAATAAAGGCTGCAGGCACTAACCTCCATACTTAGGCTACCCCTGCACCCTACCCACAGTGTCGCCTCACACAGCCCTCCTAGAGCTCAGCCAGGGAGGTATGTGATGTAAAGAGATGTCACATAACCTATCGGGCCTGTTATCACATCATTCAGCTCTGGGAACCACACCTTACATGAGTTTTAGAACAATGCATGCACACAGCCCCTAACCGCACTTCCCAGTTCTGACAAAGTGCCAACATACTCAGCCAGGTCACATCTGTCCCAATTCATGAAGGCATAATGCTGACCTGCAGTCACACCTCTATGCATGGGCACAAAGGGCCCTGTACCTTAGACCAGCAACACAAGGGTTACACCCCACAGACTGGTGAACCTACACAGCTACATCTTCCCTGGCCCTGGGCACCCACCTTCATGAGCATCAGCATAATATCCCTAACCTGTGCCCACATGTGCCCTGAAACAAATCATCGTACTGAATGCCCCACCCTGTGCCCTGCTCCCTGCTGTAGAGCCTTCCTGTAAACACAAGTCCTTAGAGTACTGAATGAAATCAACTCCCAAAGTATATCAATCAAAATATTTATATGCCACAAAGACAAGAGAAGATCATTAAGCATATCACAATGCAGACGGTCATAGCCCTGCCTAATGACCAAATTAAAACACCAGAGAAGACACAGGCATTGGAACAACTAACAAAAGATGTTCATACAACTCTACTTAATAAAATAAAGAGGGGTAATAAATGACATAAAGGAGATCAAGAAGACAAGAGAAGTGCATAAAGAGGAATTTGAAAGAATAAGTAGAAAAATAGCTGATATCACAGATATTAAAGATTCTGTTGACCAAATAAAAAACATACTACAGGGACACAACACCAGATTTGAAGAGACAGAAGAAAGAATAAGTGATATAGAGGACAGGATAATTGGCTTCAAATACTCAAAACAGCAAATGGCAAAAAAAATGGAAAAAATTGAAACAGAACTCAGGGAAATGATAGACAAAACAAAACACCCAAATATAAGAATCACTGGTGTCCTGGAAGGAGAAGAGAGTAGTAAAAGGGCTAGGAAGAGTAGTTGAGGATTTAATGGGGGAAAACTTCTCAACTCTCATAAAGGACCTAAATATAAAAGTCAAATAAGCCCAATGAACTCCAAATAGAATAACTCCAAATAGGCCTTCCCCAAGGAGCATAGTAATCAGTCTGCCAAATATGGAAAAGAAGCAGAAAATCCCAAAAGCAGCAAGAGAAAAACAATCTACTACATATAAGGGAAACCAAACAAGTTTGAGTTCAGACTACTCAACTAGCACCCTGGAGCTGAGAAGGCAGTGCTATGATAAATTCAAGATACTGAAATAGAAAGACTTCCAGCCAAGAATTCTGTACCCAGCCAAACTGTCCTTCAAAATTGAGGGAGAGATTAAAGTTTTCACAAAGTCCAGAAATAATTTGTCATCAAGAGATGGGTCCTACAAGAAATAGTAAAAGGAGTTCTGTTGACTGAAAACAACATCAAAAAAAAAAAAAAAAAGATCGGAGAGGGAGGTCTGGAGGAAGGCACAAAATTGAAGAGGACCACTAAGAATAATTTAAAGAATACAAAGAGAAAGAGGGAAAAGAATAAATAGATCTGACAAATAAAAAAAAAAGATAAGATGATGGGATCAAGAAATGCCTTTTCAGTAATAACTTTGAATGTTAATGAACTAAACTTAACAAAATAAAAGATACCAATTGGCAGAATGGATTAAGAAACATAATCAAGCTATGTGCTGCTTACAAGAGACTCATCATAGGGAAAGGATATAAATAGATTGAAAGTGAAAGGATGGAAAAAGATTTTCCTTCAAGTTGTAACCAAAAGAATGCAGGAGTAGCTATATTAATATCGGACAAAAGAGACTTTAAATATAAAGACATCATAACTGACAAAGAAGGACACTACATCCTAATTAAAAGATCTCTTCACCAAAAAGATATAGCAATCATAGATGTTTATGCTCCCAAACAAGGAGCAACACAGTACATGAGAGAGACATTGGCAAAACTGAAGGGAGTGATAGATGTTTCAACAATAATAGTAGGGGACTTCAATACACCACTTTCCTTTATAGATAGTACAACCAAATAGAAGATCAATAAGGAAATAGAGAAGTTAAATAACTTAATAAATGAATTAGACCTAACAGACATATGGGTCATTGCACCTCAAAGCACAAGGACATACATTCTTCTCTAATGCACATGGAACATTCTCCAGGATAGCTCATATGCTGCAGCACAAAGCAGTTCTTTATAAATTAAAAAACATTGAAATTATTGAAAACACTTTCGCTGATCACAATGGGATCAAGTTGGATCTCAATAAACACCAAAGAAAAAGAACATTCACAAGCATATAGCAACTAAATAACACACCCTTAAACAACCCATGGGTCAAGAAAGAAACTGCTAGAGAAATCAGTAGCTATCTGGAGATGATGAAAGAAAATGAGAAGACAGCTTGTCAGAACTTATGGGATGTGGTAAAGGCTGTGCTGAGAGGGAAATCTATTGCCCTAAATGACTATATTAAAAAACAAGAAAGAGCAAAAATTGAGGACTGAACAGCACACCTGGAGGAACTTGAGAGAGAACAGCAAACTAACCCCAAAGAAAATAGAAGAAGAGAAATAACAAAGATTAAAGCAGAGATAAATGAATGGCAGAACAACAGAAAGAATCAATAAAATCAAAAGTTGATTCTTTGAGAAAATCAACAAAATTAATGGGCCATTACCAAGATTCACAAAGAAAAAAGAGAGAGGATGCAAATGAACAAAATCAGAAATGAGGAGGGTTGTGTTACCACAGACCCTGAAGAAATAAAAGAAATTATAAGAGGTTACTGTGAACAACTAGACGCCAACAAACTAGGCAACTTAGATGAAAAGGACAAATTCCTGGAGACACACAAACAAGCTACACTGACTCAGGAAGAAATTGAAGATCTTAACAAACCAATCATAAGTAAAGAGATTCAGTTAGTCATCAAAAATCTTCCTACAAAGAAAATCCCAGGGCCAGATGGCTTTACAGGGGAATTTTATGAAACATTCCATAAATAACAAGAATCAATCCTGCTCAAACTTTTCCAAAAAATCTAGGAAAAATGAGTTCTATCTAACTCATTTTATGAAACTAATATTTTAATACCAAAACTGGGTAAAGATGCTATAAGAAAGGAAAACTACAGACCAATCTTCCTAATGAAAATAGATGCAAAAATTATCAACAAAATATTAGCAAATAGAATCCAATAACACATCAAAGAATTATGCACCATGACCTAATAGGGTTTATAACAGGAATGCAAGGATGGTTCAACATAAGAAAATCAATTATTGTAATATAGCACATTAGCAAATCGAAAAGGGAAAAATCACGTGATCAATGATCATCTTGATTCATGCTGAAAAAGCATTCGACAAAATCCAGCATCCTTTTCTGATAAAAAATACTCCAAAAGACAGGAATCAAAGGTAACAAACTCAGCATTATAAAGGGAATATATGAAAAACTGATAGCCAGCATTATATTCAATGGAGAGAGACTGAAAGCCTTCCCCCTAAGATCAGGAACAAGACAAGTACACACACTGTCACCACTATTATTCAATATTGTGCTAAAAGTTCTAGCTAGAGCAATCAGGTAGGACAAAGAAATAAAAGGCATCCAAATTGGAAAGGAAGAAGTAAAACTCTCATTATTTGCAGATGATATGATACTATTCTTGGAAGATCCTGAGAAATCTACAGCAGAGTTACTTGAGCTAATAAACAAATTCAGCAAGGTGGCAGGATATAAAATTAATGTGCAAAAGTCAGAAGCATTTCTATACACAACCAATGACCTAGCTGAGGAGTCAGTTAAGGAAAAAATTCCATTCAAAATACCAACTAAAAGAATCAAGTATTTAGGAATGAATCTAACTAGGGATTGTAAAGGATTTGTTCAGAGAAAACTAAATAACATTGCTAAAAGAAATCAGAGAAGCTCTAAATGGGTGGAAAGACATTTCCTGCTCATGCATAGAAGGCTAAATATAGTTAAGATATCAATTCTTCCCAAATTGATGCACAGATTCAATACAGCACCAATCAAAATTTCAAAAACCAACTTTGAAGATTTGGAAAAGCTTCCTGCCAAATTCATCTGAAAGGGAAAGAGAACCCAAATAGTTAACAGCATCCTAAAAAAGAAGAATGGAGTGGGAGGATTAACACTCTCTGACTTTAAAACCTATCATAAAGCCACAGTGGTCAAACAGCATGGCACCGTCACAAAGACAGAAGCGTTGACCAATGGAATCGAATTGAGAGGACAGAAATACACCTCCAAATCAATGGTCAACTGATTTTTGACAAGGCCCCCAAATCCTCTGAACTGGGACAAAATAGTCTTTTCATTAATTGGGCATGGAAAAACTGGATACGAATAGCCAAGAAAATGAAAAAGGACCCCTATCTTACACCCTACACAAAAATTAACCCAATGTTGACCAAACACTTTAATATAAGAACTAGCATCATAAAGCTTCTAGAAGAAAATGTAGGGAAACATCTTCAAAACCTAATAATAGGCGGTAGCTTCCTAAACTTTACACCCAAAGCACAAGCAACAAAACAAGAAATAGATAAATGGGAACTCCTCAAAACCAAATGCCTCTGCACTTCAAAACTTTGTGAAAAGGTGAAGAGCCAGCCAACTCAATGGGAGAAAATATTTGGAAATTACATATCAGACAAATGTTTCATTTCCTGTATATACAAATAAATCATACAACTCAACAACAAAAGAACAAACAATTCAAATATAAAATGGGCTAAAGATATGACTAGGCATATTTCTGAAGAGCAGATACAGATGGTTCAAAAGAACATGAAGAGAGGATTATTTTCATTGGCTACAAAGGAAATGCAGATCAAGACTACAATGAGATACCACCTCACACCTATAAGAATGGCTGCTATTAAACAAACAGGAAATTATAAATGTTGGCGAGGATGTGGAGAAACTGGGACACATGCACTGCTGGTTGGAATGTATAATGTTGCAACCACTATTAAAGACTGTTTGGCAGTTCCTTAGTAAACTAAATATTGAGTTGCCCTATGATGCAGCAATAGCACTGCTTGCTATATACCCAGAAGAGCTGAAAGCAATGACACAAACAGATATTTGCACACCGATGTTCATAGCAGCATTATTCACAATCACCAACAGATGGAAACAAACCAAATGCCCATCAACAGATGAGTGGATTAACAAAATGTGGTGTATACATATGTTGGAATATTGTGCAGCAGTAAGACAAACTGACATCCTGAAGTACATGACAAGATGAATGAGTCTTGAGGACATAATGCTGAGTGAAGTTAGCCAGATGCAAAAGGATAGATACTATATGATACCACTTTCATGACCCCAAAAAAGGTATAATCGGAGGTCTATAATACAGAATATAGGGGACTTAGAGATAAACAGAAGTTAGAGGTGGGTGAACCATTAGCTAATGAGGTTGAACTCCAATGTAAGGAAATAGTAGGAGTAAAGGTGGTTCTCTAGTGGAACTGTAAATAACAGTACTATATTGAAGATGAACAAGATTAAAAGAGGTTGTATAGACCTATGTGTCCCACTGATTAACACTAGAAATATGAATTCTCACAAGAATTAATTCAAAGATATGAAACTTGTATAAAGAGTGCTCAAGTCCAGGATACAGGGGGGAAGCTGCTATTCCATGCCATGAGCTATGTTCAAAAGGGAACCATCGGCACTGCCACAGCAACAGCAGAGGTAAATAATGGGGGGAGGGACAAGAGTTAAGAGGAGGTTTAGATTTTCTATTTGGTGAGGGTTTGTTTATTGGTTTTCTTTCCCTTGGAAACAATTAAATTATCTAAAATTGAGACTGTTGATGGGCTGTCGTCTTTGGGCCCTCTACATGATGCCCGATGAATGCCAGTGGCTGAAGGATGCACTGATGGAGAAGTAAATTGATGAACAGTGGTCTATACTTACGAACGAAGGTTGTGCTGCTACAAAAAGGAACAAAGTCATGAGGGATGCAGCAATGTGAATGAACATGTGGGATATTTGGTGAGACAAAATAAGCCAGAAACAAAGGAACAAGAATGGTATGCACACTTTTTGAAAATGCTTATAAGAAAACAGGGGCCTGGATTGAAAGCTTTACAGCAGACACATTAAGTCAGGAGTGGTAATTATTATTTCTGAATTTAGAGAGGGTGTTTAATATGTATAACCTATTTAGAGATAAGAACGAAGCCAAACAGGTTGGGGTTAAACTAATTCAGAACGTAGGGGTAAGGAAGACAATGTCTATATTTTAGAACTACACATATTCTTTGAGACTAATGGAACAAAGGTTGATTTGGTCTGCAACTGAAATTTCCTGTAGGCCTTAATCTAATTCAACCTGTCTGTATAGCATATTTAAACAATTGAAACACAGGGAGCACAGAATAAGAGATCCTTTAACCCTGTATAGATTAGTGTAATGCCTGAATACATCCTAGAGTATATTAAGCAGATAATCAAAAAGTATTGGCAAAATCCCCTGAGGGAGGGGAGAAAAATATGGAACTATTAAACCTTACCATCAGGAAATCCCCTGATACTATGTCAAACTTTAGGGACACCCAAATCAATAGGTCATGCCCTCGATCAGGAGGCTTACTCTTGTGAAGCTTATGTAGGTAGTGGAGAAGCTTAGACTACCTATAGGCATGCCTAAGAATTACTTCAGGAGGACCTCTTTTGTTGCTCTGATGTGACCTCAGTCTCTCTAAACCCAATTCTGCAAGTGAAATCATTGCCCTCCCCCTACATGGGACATGACATCCAGGGGTGAAAGTCTCCCTGGTGACTTGGGAGATGATTCCCAGGGATGAACCCAGACCCGGAACCGTGGGGTCCACAATTCCATCCTGACCAAAAAAGGGGAAAAGAAGTGTAATTAATAAAGTATCAGTGGCAGAGAGAGTTCAAATAGAGTCGAGAGGCTACTCTGAAGGTTGCTCTCATGCAAACTTCAGTTAGACCTTGCTACGTATCATAACTTGCCAGCCCCCAGCCAGGACCATTCCAGCCAATCCTAAAGAACACCTAGGGCAATATATAAGATTCTACGAGGGTTCCAGGCACTAGAGTAACTTGCCACAAACCTGCAAACTCCAGATACATCCCTGGTCAGGTAAGTCCTGAAACCTAGCCCAGCCTCTCCAGAACATCAAATAATTCCATCTCCCTATCCCACATTAGTGGCAGACACTTCCAATATGAAAAATTTAGAACTGCCATAGCCCAAACACCCCTAAAGGGAGGAAGGAAAGATAAAAAGTTATAGTGGAGTTATACAGAAAAGATAGGATTTAACAAATGAATATGAATGCTGAATCATTAAATTGATATCTCTTAGTCTTCAGTATTTTAGAGCAGCCAGAAGTAAAAACCTAAAATGGTTAAACTGTAACCCATGTGAAACTCCGAAATATGTTCTATAGCTATTTGTGGCGCTTTGAAATTTATAGCTTTTTTGCATATATGTTATTTTCACAAAAAAAGGAAAAAAAAGTCAATTGTGGTGATAAAAAAATATTTAAGCCCTCTATCATCCCATATTCTGGAGCAGCTAGAAGGAAAAATATGAGAGGATCATATGGTAGCCCAGGACAAACTGTGGGATCTGTCCTGTAACCACTTGCTGAAGAGTGTTTTGAAAACTGTTGCTTTTTTATTTCTTTGCTTTGTATATATGGTATAGTATACAATAAAAAAAAAGTTTAAAAAAAAGGAAAAAAATAAATGGGGAAGTGTTCCCTTCCCACCATTTTCTGGAAGACATTGTATATAATTTATGCTAATTCTTCTTTAAACATTTGGTAGAATTCTCCAGTAAAACCATTTAAACCTGGAGATTTTTCTTTGTTCCTTCCTTCCATCTTTCCTTTTGACTTTTCTCTATAAATTAGCTTTCTTTATAGAATTAGCTTCTCATCTTTTGCTACTAAAGGGGATGCTAAATTGATTGAGATTGGGTTGAGTTTGTAGATCAATTTGGGAGAATTGCTATTTGAACATATAGAGTCTTCAGATTGATATATGGTATATCTCCATTGAATTGGTCCTCTTTGATTCTTGTTAATTTTTGATAGCTTTCATTTCATAGAACTTGTGTATTTTTTTGTTAAATTTATTCCTAGAATTTGAGTTTTTATTTCATTGTAAAAGGCATCTTTGTTTTATTTTTAAATTGCTTTCATTTAGAATCTAGAAACACAGCTGACTTTGCTTAATTTATCAGTTTTTTAAGTTTGTTCATAGGTTCCTTTGGACTTTCTACATAGATAATTACGTTATTTATGAATAAAGACAGTTTTATTTCTCCTTTCCTAAACTTTATATGTTTTCTTTCCTTTTCCTTAATCGATGCCAGCATCTCCACTATAACAGTGAATAGAAGCAGTGATAGTGTACCTCTGCCTTTTTCCTGACATAGAGGGAAGTGTTCAGTATTTCACCATTAATTATGATATTGACTTTGGGTATTTTCATAGACACCCTTTATCAGATTGAGCAACTTCTTTTCTATTACTAGATGGATGCGCGTATTCATCATGTGAGGGTGTTGGCCTTATCCAAGCCTCTTGCTTTTTTAAAAATAGTAAGCTGAGTCAATTATTTTGCTTTTTTTCATCAAATAAAAGGAAAAAACCTCCTCCCATATGGTCCTAAATATAAGCTTTTAAAATTAAGCATTCTAAAAATAGGCAATAGACTAGATAAGCATATTTTTAGGTTGTCCAGAGTTATACAGCATTTTTTGGGAGGTTTCAATAAGATTAGAAATGTCACCTGTTAATGGTTTCTACTATCTTCTGAAAAATAAAGGCAAACAAACCAACAAACCCAAGAGCAATTTATGTTAGTTACTTTTCTTCTGCTTTTTCCTAATGTAACAAACTGCTGTATTCAGACCTACTTTAAATAATTTCAATTTTTGTTGTTTTTTGTGTTTTCAACAGTGTTATATTATTGACTTATATTTTTATGCTCAGGCACAGTGTAGATTTCAAAAGAATATTTGTCTAATAAATATAATATTATTACTACCACATTTACTTGGGAAGTAAAAGTAGACTTGAGAAATTTGTTGTATTTCAGTAAATTTTTGTCCATAAGTCTGACTGATATTTCCCTGTTGGAATCTTTTCTTTAAAATATTTTCCAGAAAATTGTGAGAATAATTGAAAGATTTGCTCAACATCACTTCTTGCAATAAATTTATAAATAATGGTTTGTCTATTGATACATGAAATACGTAGTTATTGATTACTTTATCTATGTCAATCTCTCTTATAAACATTGAATAATAGGGGCTTTTGAACCA
The DNA here is from genome assembly GCF_023851605.1 of Tamandua tetradactyla. Lineage (NCBI taxonomy): Eukaryota > Metazoa > Chordata > Mammalia > Pilosa > Myrmecophagidae > Tamandua > Tamandua tetradactyla. The sequence continues at coordinate 33,199,175 of NC_135340.1, read as the reverse complement.
ACCTTTAAAATAGAAAAGGTTAGAGAGAAAAGAAAAATTAAAGAGAAGTCAACAATTGAGAAACATAATGAGGATATTACTTTGAAATAACAAAGTAATGAAAAGTAATTAAAATCTTCTGGACTATTATAGGGCCGAGAAAACAAAGATCAGTACTGAAGCATTACATCTATCTTCAAACCTAAGGAAAGAGCCTCTCAGAAGATTACTGGATGACTGTGGTCCTGGATTAGATTATGCAGTTTATTTATTGAGTCACAAGCGGGGGCTGCTATACCTTCAAACTCAAGTTCCCTTCTGGAGAATGGAGACGAAGCTTACATATCTCTTTGTGTTGCCACAGAAAACAGGAAAAATACTTTACTTTCATCCCCTTTAGGCATTTTGTACTTTATAATCTCTTATTGTATGTGGGTATGGATTCAAGAGTTTGGGGGCCCTTATCTCTTTTGAGCACCTCCCTTAAACACTGCTTTCTACATTTTCCTTTCCTACTTATCCCTTACCTTCCATAACTAATTCTTATGATGTCATTTTTTTCCACCTTGCCCTTGCCTTTGGTTTTTTCCCCCTTTGCTTGCTTTCCCTTCTTTTTTTTTCTTTCTGGCTCAGTGTTCTTGGTGCATGGAACCCATAAATATGGGCTCAGACAGAAGGAAATGAGTATTTAAGAGGTTTTCAAATAGGATGAGTGTGAGCAGCTTGCTGGTCATCAGTTACTATACCAAGAATGCATGTGTTGAAAAATGTCTACCTAGAAGATGACAGATCCATGATTCCAGGAAACTCTATAGGAGACCTGAGCTCCAGAAAACCTAGATAATAGTCTTAATGTTAGTAATTTTTTTTTTGTCCTTGAACCCATCATTACTTGCTTTTGGACTTCACTTGCATTGTATTTTGGGGGGATGTAGATAGAAATGTTCACCTCCTTACAGCACAGATTTTGGTATAGGTTTCTGGGATTAAGTAGTACATTCCACAAGCTTCATGGACCATTAGGTATTTTTGGGGGGCACTGAGAAAGAGATGATGGAATAAAAGTCCTGGATAGATGTATCCTCGTGATTGAGTTTCCTCGTCCGGAGCCAGTCTCTTAGACTTTACCGCTCAAACATCATCTCAGTGGACACCCTCTGAGTTAGGGCCGGATGTGTAACTGACATTCTTCCCCTTTCTCAGGGATATGACTAACACTAGAGAGGAAGACCTAGATGAGGAACGGCCCAATCATTGGTTGACAAGACACTGACAACACAATGTCAGCTGTACTGGTTTTAAGTCTGTACTAGTGGCTGTTGCCTCTGCTCCCTGGGTCTACTTCATGCCTAGAATCAGACATGAAGCCAGAGCTCTGAGCCCTGGATCCTAGTTTGTCCTTGAAGTATGAAGCTGGTGACTAGAATAACTGTGTTTCTGATCTTGGGTAAGTGTTCTGACTCTATAAAGATTTTTCAAATCAAAAGAACATGTAGGGTTTTTTGTCTGCTGGTTTTCTCCCTGGGCTTCACCCAAAATGCTGATGGTGTAATTGAGAACAGGTTTGTGCATATGGACTTCTCTGTAAGAAGTTAGATCATGGCCATAATACCAGAACAGCCTTAAAGTGAGTCCAGGTATAAGAAAACTCTGGGTTTACTGAGTTGAGGATTCATAAAATACAGCCTATGGAGCCTCTGATTCTTGGCATGTATCTTTAGTCTCCAATATGGACACCAATGAAGATTTTGTTCTTGCAGTCCATAAATTAGAAACACTAGAGTATGGGATTTGGCCAGAGAAGAAAGTTACAGGAATGTTGTATCCTTGATCTTTAGAATGACATTGATTTGGGGCTCAGGAGCTAATCTGATTTTCTTGACTCCTTAGGCACTGTGATTGATGCGAAAGCCGTCCAGCCCAGCTCCATGGAGTTTGCTGAAGGAGAAGCTGTGAACCTGCCTTGTAATCATTCTACTATCGTGGAAGAGTATACATGGTATCGACAAAGTATCAATCAGAGTCCACAGTATATAATCCATGGTTTAAAAGGCAATGTGACCAATGAAATGGCCTCTCTGACCATCACAGCAGACAGAAAGTCCAGTACCTTGGTCCTGCCCCAGGTTTCTCTGAAAGATGCCGCCATGTACTACTGCATCCTGAGAGATGCACACTGGGGCAGATGGGGCTGCACCTGTGCAATAACATTCTGTTGGCCAAGGAGGAGGGGAGACCCCAGCCATCCAGGGCAAAGGCTTAGGAGAAGGATAGGGAGAGAAAAATAAGAAACAAAGAAAATGAAAGGAAAGAGAATAGGGAGAAGATAGATATGGGGGAGAAAGAACAAGGCTAAGCCCTTTGTTTGTCTATATGGCTGAGAAAACTACAAGGGGACTAAGAACCATAATTTTAGCATAGCAATAAAGCAAAAAGGTATTAAGAACTTGTCAGGTTCCTCATCATGTCAATAAAACATCGGTTTCAATGCGTTAATCTCATTGGAAAAGTTGGGAAAAAGCAAACTGATTCTGCTTGTCCCAAAGGCTTCTTTAATTTGGATCCAGGGGCAGGTCCAAGTTATTAAGTACATGTTATTATAGTTCTTCCATTTATAAGAAACAAATTCCTTTTTTGAGGGAAAAAAAAAATTTTGCTACTTTTCCTTCCTCCCTCCCTCCTTCCTTCTCTCCCTCCTTCCCTCCTCCCCTCCTTCCCTCCCTCCCTTCTGTGCTCCCTTCCTAGCTCTATGAGATGATCCAGGGTCATGTTGCATATTTCTTGCCCAAGCCCTGGAGTCAGCTATTTCCTTAAGGACCCCTGGTTACTTCTATTGGAGGATGGTATTAATAACCAAGGTCTGGGTGCTAGATGTGTTGCTGCACTGGGATGTCTTTCATTCAGGCCCACTCAGCTCACAGAACAAAAAATGTTTATGTTATCCTGTTTATACACATACCTATAATTATTTCTACATTTGATCACTTGTATCTATAGTAAGTTAAAAATACTGATGCCTCTAATTCTAATCCATCAGCATGATTCTTTCCAGGTTCCTTCCCTTTCTTACCTATAAATTCTCATGCCAAGAAACTTGGTTTCCACCTTCTGAGTGAATGTTTACTTAATTATTTCCTCCCAGGATACATTTATAGCAGTATCCAAATGGTTAACCTGTACTCCAGTGAGAGACAATTTTGTCAAGTAGAGTACAGTACTTAGGTATAGTTCCTTTTGCCTACAGTCTTGTAGACGCCACTCACATCCAAAGTTATTACATCAACACATTTTCTCCCCACCCTCTTCAGTGAGGTTGTTGAATATCTATAATACCATTAGAGTCTTTTTTTTTTTTTTAACATGGACAGGCACCGGGAATAGAACCCAGGTCTCTCAGGCCTGGCAGGCAAGAACTTAGCCTGTTGAGCCACCATGGCCAACCCCCATTAGAGTCTTTTGTCACAGGCTGCATTCTTTCTTGGGATCCCTTGAACTCCTAAATGATTTTTCGGATTTGAGTGCCTTAAAGTTCACTGTTTGCGCTGGAAAGTGTTATGCATTCTGACAAATGTGTGATGTCCAATACCCACCATTCCAGTAATATGCAGTACCACATGCCTTACCTGTGCTTCATCTATTAAGCACTCTCCTCTTCTCCCCAAATTCCTGGCAACCACTAATCACTTGCTGTCTCTATAATTTTGCCCTTCCCTGTACGCCATATAATTGGAATGATATGAATATGTAGGTTTCTCACACTGGCTACTTTCACTTAGTGTATGCATTTACATTTCCTCTGTGTCTTTCCATGGTTTGATAGCTCATTTCTTTTTATTGTCATGTAGCATTTCCATTTCATCCTTGTATCTTAGATTGTTTGTCCTTTCACTTTTTGAAGGACATCTTGATTGCTTCCAGTTTTTGGTTAATTATGAATAGAGCTGCGATAAACATTAGTGTGCAGGTTTATGTGTAAAGATACTCAAATTAGCTGGGCCCGCAGGAGTTTCTTACTCTCACACTAGCCTACAATCTGCTTCCAGCAGTTTTCAAAGTTACCACTGAAGTATCCCTGTCAGTTGATGGTTCTAGGAGCTTCTGCTCCATGTAAGTTGATTTCAACTGTGATGCTGTGTTTTTGCCTGTCTCTCCAGATTCAGGGGCAGTGGTTTGCCCTGTGAACTCAATTCTTTGATGGCTTCAATACTTTGATGGATTCAAGAAAAGCTGCTGATTTCCAGTTTAATCAGTATTTTTCATATTGTGAAGACTGAAAATGACAACTGCCAAGCTCTTTATACATTGGAGCTGAAACCAGAAGTCTAGACACCTTTTCAAATGCTTAATTACCATCTCTGAATCCTCTTTGATGAAATGTCTTTTCGAATCTTTTCTTCTTTTCTAATTGGATTTTTTGTTTGAGGTTTGAGAATGATTTATATATTATAGACACTGGTTCTTTGTCATATATGTTTGCATTCATTTTCTTCCAGTCTATAACCTGATTTTTCATTCTCTTAACAAGGCCGTTAACAAAACCAAAATTTAAAAATTTTGATAAAGTTCAATTTATCAAACATATTTTTATGTATCATGTTCACTGTGTCAAAATTCAGAACTCTTTGCCTAGACCTAGATCCTGAATACTCTTTTAATTTTTCCAAGAAGTTTCATAGTTTAATATTCATATAAAGTGTGAGACTTAAGTTCAGAAACTTTATTTATTTATTAATTCATATTTTGCTTATACTGGTCCAATTAATCCAACATCATTTTTTGAAATGGCTGTCTTTTCTCCATTGAACTGCTTTTGTACCTTTGAAAAAAAAAATCCATTGCACATATTTGTGTGGATGTATTTATGAGTTTTCTTTTCAGTTAAATTCATTTCTCTACCCTTCCACAAATACCACACAGTATGGTTATAATAAGTCTTGAAATTGGGTAGTTTTATTCCTCCCATTCTATTCTTCTTTTTAAAAATTGTGTTAGCTATCTAAACCTCTTACTTTTCATATTACAGTTTAAACTAACCTTATCTATATCTACAAAAAAATCTTTCTGGGATTTTGATAGGAATTGTGTTAAACATGTATATCAATTTAGGGAGATTGACATCTTTACTCTGTTGGTTCTTCCAGTCCATGAAAATGTTATGTTTCTACATTAATTTAGATATTCTTTGATTTCTTCCACCAGAGTTCTGTAGTTTTAGCATACATATCCTACACATGCATTGAATGATTTACCCCAACTATGTCATTTTTTTGTGTGATTATAAATGGTACAGTATTTTTCACTAGTATTTCAATCTACTCAATTTATTTTAACATTTGTTCCCCTATTATTTGTTTATTTTTAATCCATATTTTTAACTCATCTGCAAAAGGAGCATCAGACACAAGGTTTTCAAAATTACACAGTCACATTGTAAAAGCTATATCATTATACAATAATCATCAAGAAACAAGGCTACTGGAACACAGCTTTACAGTTCAGGTACTTCCCTGTAGTCACTCTAGTACACCAGAAACTAAAAGGGAGATACCTATATAATGCATAAAAATAACCTCCAGGATAATCTCTGGATTCTGCTTGAAATGCTTAGCGACTGAAACTTTATTTTGTCTCATTTCTCTCTTCCCCATTTGTGTTGAGATTGTTGTCTCAATTCCTTGATGCTGGGTCTTGACTCATACCGGGATTTCTGTCCCACATTGCCAGGGAAGTTTATACCCCTGGAGTCATGTCCCAGGTAGAGAGGGGGAGGGCAGTGAGTTCGCTTGCCATGTTGGCTGAGAGAGAGAGGCCATATCTGAGCAACAGAACAGGTTCTCTTGGGGTGATTCTTAGGCCTAATTTTAAGAAGGCTTAGTCTATCCTTTGAAGGAATAAGTTTCATAGGGGTGAACCCCAAGATTGAGGGCTCAGCCTATTCATTTGGTTGAACCCATTACTTGCAAGAATATCAGAAATTTTTCAAAAGGGAAGTTGAATATTTCCCCCTTTCTTCTCATTTGCCCAAGGGAACTTTGGAAATACTT